>NC_080781.1:68831095-69193705 GCF_020826845.1 Diceros bicornis minor | reverse complement strand
ATAGTTAATGATTTTGAACATCTTTTCATGTGTCTGTTGGCCATCTGTATATCTTCTTTGGAGAAATGTCTGTTCAGGTCTTTTGCCCATTTTATAATTGGGTTGTTAGTTTTTTTGTTGTTGAGATGCATGAGTTCGTTATATATTTTGGAGATTAAGCTCTTATCAGATGTATGGTTTGCAAATATCTTCTCCCAATTGTTAGGTTATTTTTTCGTTTTGTTGATGGTTTCCTTTGCTGTGCAGAAGCTTTTTAGTTTGATGTAGTCTCATTTGTTTATTTTTTCTATTGTTTCTCTTGCCCAGTCAGACATGGTGCTTGAAAATATGTTGCTAAGACCGATGTCTAAGAGTGTACTGCTTATATTTTCTTCTAGAAGTTTCATAGTTTCAGGTCTTACATTCAAGTCTTTAATCCATTTGGAGTTAATTTTTGTGTATGGTGTAAGATAAGGGTCTACTTTCATTTTTTTGCATGTGGCTATCCAGTTTTCCCAACACCATTTGTTGAAGAGACTTTCTTTTCTCCATTGTTTGTTCTTGGCTCCTTTGCCAAAGATTAGCTGACCATAGATATGTGGGTTCATTTCTGGGCTTTCAATTATATTCCATTGACCTGTGTGTCTGTTTTTGTGCCAGTACCATGCTGTTTTGGTTACTATAGCTTTGTAGTATATTTTGAAGTCAGGGGGTGTGATACCTCCAGATTTATTCTTTTTTCTCAGCATTCCTTTAGCTATTCGGGGTCTTTTGTTGTTCCATATAAATTTTAGGATTCTTTGTTCTATTTCTGTGAAAAATGTTGTTGGAACTTTGATAGGGATTGCTTTGAATCTATAGATTGCTTTAGGAAGTATGGGCATCTTAACTATGTTAATTCTTTCAATCCAAGAGCACGGAATATCTTTCCATTACTTTGTGTCTTCTTCAATATCTTTCAGAAATGTTTTACAGTTTTCAGTGTACAGATCTTTCACCTCTTTGGTTAAGTTTATTCCTAGGTATTTTATTCATTTTGTTGCAAATGTAAATGGGATGGTATTCTTAATTTCTCTTTCTGCTACTTCGTTGTTAGTGTACAGAAATGCAACTGATTTTTGTATGTTGCTTTTGTATCCTGAAACTTTACTATATTCTTTTATTATTTCTAAAAGTTTTCTGGTGGATTCTTTAGGGTTTTCTATATATAAAATCCTGTCATCAGCAGAGAGTGACAGTTTCAATTCTTCCTTTCCAATTTGGATCCCTTTTATTTCTTTCTCTTGCCTGAGCGCTCTGGCTAGGACTTCCAGTACTATGTTCATCCTTGTCTGGCTCATGTTCTTAGAGGGATAGCTTTCAGTTTTTCAGCACTGAGGAAGATATTCGTTGTGTGTTTGTCATATATGGCCTTTATTATGTTGAAGTACTTTCCTCCGATACTCAATTTATTCAGAGTTTTTATCATAAATGGATGCTGTATCTTGTCAAATGCTTTCTCTGCATCTATTGTGATGATCATGTGATTTTTATTCTTCATTTTTATTAATGTGGTGTATTACGTTGATTTGGGAATGTTGAATCATCTCTGCATACCCGGAATAAATCCCACTTGATCATGGTGTATAATCGTTTTAAAGTATTGTTGTATGCAATTTGCTAGTATTTTGTTGAGGATTTTTGCATCAATTTTCATCAGTGATATTGGCCTGTAATTTTCTTTTGTTGAGTTGTCCTTGTGTGCTTCGTAGAATGAGTTAGGGAGCTTCCCCCCCTCCTCAATTTTTTGGAAGAGTTTGAGAAGGATCGGTATTAAGTCTTCTTTGAATGTTTGGTAGAATTCACCAGAGAAGCCGTCTGGTCCTGGACTTTTATTTTTGGGGAGGTTTTTGATTACTGTTTTGATCTCCTTACTGGTGATTGGTCTATTCAAATTCTCTACTTCTTCTTGATCCCGTTTTGGAAGGTTGTATGATTCTAAGAATTTTTCCATTTCTTCCAGATTGTCGAATTGGTTGGCATATAGCTTTTCATAGAATTCTCTTATAATCTTTTGTATTTCTGAGGTGTCTGTTGTAATTTCTCCTCTTTCATTTCTGATTTTACTTATTTGTGCCTTCTCTCTTTTTTTCTTGGTGAGTCTAGCTAAAGGTTTGTCAGTTTTGTTTATGTTTTCAAAGAACCAGCTCTTAGTTTTATTAATTTTTTCTTTTTTTTTTTTGGTCTCTCTTTCATTTATTTCTGCTCTGATCTTTATTATTTCCCTTCTTCTACTGATTTTGGGCTTTGTTTGTTCTTCTTTTTCCAGTTCCTTTAGGTCCATTGTTACATTGTTTATTTGATATTTTTCTTGTTTGTTGAGACTGGCCTGTATTGCTAGAAACTTCCCTTTTAGAACCACTTTTGCTGTATCCCATAAATTCTGGCATGTCGTATTTTAATTTTCATTTGTCTCCAGGTATTTTTTCATTTCTCCTCTGATTTCTTCATTGACGCAGTCAATGTTCAGTAGCATTTTGTTTAATCTCCACGTCTTGTGGCTTTTCTGATTCTCTTCCTATTCTTGATTTCTAGTTTCACGCCATTGTAGTCAGAAAAGATGCTTGGTATTACTTCAATCTTCTTAAATTTATGTAGACTTGTTTTGTGGCCTAATATGTGATCAATCCTGGAGAATGTTCTATGTGCATTTGAAAAGAACGTGTATTCTTCAGTTTTTGGATGTAATGCTCTCTATATATCTACTAGGTACATCTGTTCTAGTGTGTCATTAAAAGCCAATATTTCCTTATTGATCTGTTTGGATGATCTATCTGTTGGTGTAAGTGGAGTGTTAAAGTCCCCTACTATTACTGTGTTACTATCTATTTCTCTTTTTACGTCTGTTAATAATTGTTTTATATATTTAGGTGCTCTTACCTTGGGTGCGTAGATATTTACAAGGTTATATCTTCTTATTGGATTCTTCCCTTGATCATTATGTAATGTCCTTCTTTGTCTCTTTCTACAGCTTTTGTTTTAAAGTCTATTTTGTCTGATATGAGTATTGCTACCCTAGCTTTCTTTTCATTGCCATTTGTGTGGAGTATCTTTTTCCATCACTTCACTTTCAGTTTGTGAGTGTCTTTAGGTCTGAAGTGTGTCTCTTGTATGCAGCATATGTATGGGTCTTGAGTTTTATCCTATCAGCCACGCTATGCCTTTTAATTGGAGCATTTAGTCTATTTTTATTTAAAGTAACTATTGACAAGTACGTACTTACTGCCATATTTAAACTTTTTTCCCACCTGTTTTAGTAGTCCTTCTCTGTTCCTTTCTCATGCTATACAGAATTTACTGTCTCTTTAGTTTGACCTCTGTCTGAAAGCTCTACTCTTTAACTCCCCTCCGCCCTCATTTTATGTTTTTATATCATATCTAACCTCTTTTTTGTACATTTGTATCCATTACCCTCTTATCACGGAAATAGATAATTTTTCCTATTTGTGGTCCTCTTTTCCCCTTAAATCAGTCCTTTATCATTTCTTGTAGCACTGGTTTCTTGGTGACAAACTCGTGGGTTTTTTGTGGACCCAGCAGAATCAAGATGAGTGGCGTAATATCTGACTTTGCCTGCTACTAAAACATTGGGGAATACCCCCAGAAAAGCTGGTTCACAAAGAAATTAAAACCATTCTTAAAGGGCTCATGCACAAACTCACCCATTTAAGAAAGCAAACTAAAATCACCAGAAAGAAAGTTGCACAGTGCTTTGATGAAAAGAGACTCTCCTAATAGGCCCTGTGTGCATCTCAGTGAGAGGTGGGATGTCTCCAGTGACTGGGACATTGGCAATGGCCATTGCTGTGGCCTGGTGTGGGCATGCTGACACAGACGCCATTGGAGTTCTCCCTGGTGCCTGCTAGCCCAGGTCTGCCCCACACACTAGAGCACCGATTTAATCCACCTCAGCCAGGGCAGGTAGCCAACCCTAGAGGCTGGCCCCAGCCAACAACAAGCCCTCAGGCAACTTGTGGGCCTGCATAGATTGGTGACCGGATTGTCGGCAGCCTGGCAACTGAGCCGACTTCAGTGGGACAGGGCATGCACAAGGCACGGGTGGAGAGTGTGGGGCAGTGGTGGAGTGTGTGGGGCTCCTGCCGTGGAGAGACTGGGTCCACTTCAGGAGGTCGGGGCGTGCACACGAGGCAGGACTGTGTTGACTATGTGTGTGGACCTGTGGGCGGCAGGGCTTGTCAGCTGCAGAAGACTTGTGCTTCTCAAAGACCCACATAGGGGCTTTGCCCCACCTCACAAAGCCTGAAACAATTGGGTGCTCCTGTGCCTGAGGCCTGCCCCACCCAGATGGAATCCTCAGAGAGCTGACAAGAGACCTAAAGACTGGAGGCTTATAACAATTGTAAGGCCCTGAGCCTAACAACCTGCCAAGCTGGGGGCCTACTCACTTAAAAGAAATACTGCAACACAAATGTGGTATTAGAACTTTCAGCCAACTGTGCTAGGGCTCCCCACACCTGATAAAGAGACTGAAGGGCCCACGACAACTACAAAGAGCTGAGCATTACAACAGCTGTCTAGGAGCATAACTCGGCCAAACTGGGTGCCTGCAGGGGGAGCAAAGAGACCACAACAGAAGGACACACGTAGCCCACCTAGGGGTCACCCCTGGAACATTGAGAACTGAGGGAAGCACATGGCAGGACTCCTAAGCCATCAGTTACATAAGGTCAACTATCCAAGAGCTGGAGACGTATCTGACCTACCTAATACGTAGACACAAGCACAGGGGAAGAGGCAAAATGAGGAAGCAAAGGAATACATTGCAAGTAAGGGAACAGGACAAAAGCCCAGAAAAGGAACTAAGTGGAACAGAAATGAGCAATCTATCTAAAAGAGAGTTCAAACTAAGAGTGTTAAGGATGCTCACTGATGTGGGGAGAAGAATAGATGAACTCAGTGAGAATCTCAACAAAGAAATGGAAGATATAAAAAAGAACCAATCAGAAATGAAAAATACAATACTGGAAATGAAAAATCCACTAGAGAGACTCAAAAGCAGAATAGAGGATAAAGAAGAACGGATCTGCGATCTGGACAAAAGACAAGAAGAAATTACCCAAGCTGAGCAGGTAAAAGAGAAAAGAATTAAAAAGAGTGATGACAGTCTAAGGGACCTCTGGGACAACATCAAGCACAGTAACATCCATGTTATAGGTGTCCCGGAAGGAGAAGAGCAAGAGAAAGGGGCAGAGAAACTATTTCAAGAAATAATAGATGAAAACTTCCCTAACCTAAGGAAGGAAACAGACATCCAGGTAAAGGAAGCACAGAGAGCCCCAAACAAGATAAATCCAAAGAGGCCCACAGCAAGACACATCATAATAAAAAGGCTAGAATTATTAAAGATAAAGAGAGAATCCTAAAAGCCACAAGAGAAAGTCAAGTTACATACAAAGGAAACCCCATAAGGCTATCAGCTTTCTTCTCAGCAGAAACCTTACAGGCTAGAAGAGAATGGCATGATATAGTAAAAGTGCTAAAAGGAAAAAAACTTACAGCAAGAACACTCTACCCAGCAAGGTTATCATTCAAAATGGAAGGAGCATTCAAAAATTTCCCAGACAAGCAAAAATTAAATGAGTTTGTCAGCAAGAAACCAGTGCTACAAGAAATGTGAAAGGGACTGATTTAAGGGGAAAACTGAAGACCACAAATAGGAAAATTATCTATTTCCATGATAAGAGGGTAATGGATAAAAATGCACAACAAAGAGGTTAGACATGATATCAAAAACATAAAATGAGGGAGGAGGGGGGTTAAAGAGTAGAGCTTCATACAGAGGTCAAACTAAAGAAACCATCAATTCTGTATAGAAGAAGAAAGGAACAGAGAAGGACTACTAAAACACTGAGAAAAAAAAGTTAAAAAATGGCAGTAAGTACATACTTATCAATAGATACTTTAAATGTCAATGGACTAAATGCTCCAATTAAAAGGCATAGGGTGGCTGACTGGATAAAAAAACAAGACCCATATATATGCTGCATACAAGAGACACACTTCAGACCTAAAGGTACTCACAAACTGAAAGTGAAGGGATGGAAAAGATACTCCACGCCAATGACAATGAAAAGAAGGCTGAGGTAGCAGTACTCATATCAGACAAAATAGACTTTAAAACAAAAACTAAAAAGAGACAATAAGGGCATTACATAATGATCAAGGGAACAATCCATCAAGAGGATATAACACATGTAAATATCTATGCACCCAATGTAGGTGCACCTAAATATATAAAGCAATTATTAACAGACACAAAAACAGAAATAGAAAGTACCACAATAATAGTAGGGGACTTAACACTCCACTTACACCAACGGATAGATCATTCAAACAGAAGATTAATAAGGAAACATTGGCCTTAAATGATACACTAGAACAGATTTACCTAGTAGATATTTACAGAGCATTCCATCCCTAAACCGAAGAATACACGTTGTTTTCAAATGCACATGGAACATTCTCCAGGATTGATCACATATTAGGCCATGAAACAAGTCTCCATAAATTTAAGAAGATTGAAATAATACCAAGCATCTTTTCTGACCACAACGGTATGAAACTACAAATCAACTATAGGAAGAAAATCAGAAAAGCCACAGATACGTGGAGATTAAACAAAATGCTACTGAACAACAACTGGGTCAATGAAGAAATCAAACAAGAAATCAAAAAATACCTGGACACAAATGAAAATGAAAATACGACATGCCAGAATTTATGGGATACAGCAAAAGCGGTTCTAAGAGGGAAGTTTATAGCGATACAGGACTATCTCATCAAACAAGAAAAATCTCAAATAAACAATCTAACAATGCACCTGAAGGAACTGGAAAAAGAAGAACAAACAAAGCCCAACATCAGTAGAAGAAGGGAAATAATAAAAATCAGAGCAGAAATAAATGAAATAGAGACCACAAAAAATAGAAAAAATTAATAAAACCAAGAGCTGGTTATTGTAAAAGATAAGCAAAATTGACAAAACTTTAGCTAGACTCACCAAGAAAAAAAGAGAGAAGGCACAAATAAGTAAAATCAGAAATGAAAGAGGAGAAATTACAACAGACACCTCAGAAATACAAAAGATTATAAGAGAATTCTATGAAAAGCTATATGCCAAACAATTCGACAATCTGAAAGAAGTAGATAAATTCTTAGAATCGTACAACCTTCCAAAACTTGATCAAGAAGAAGTAGAGAATTTGAACAGACCAATCACCAGTAAGGAGATCGAAACAGTAATCAAAAACCTCCCCAAAAATAAAAGTCCAGGACCAGACGGCTTCCCTGGTGAATTCTACCAAACATTCAAAGAAGACTTAATACCTATCCTTCTCAAACTCTTCTAAAACATTGAGGAGGGGGGGAAGCTCCCTAACTCATTCTACCAAGCTGACATTACCATGATACCAAAACCAGACAAGGACAGCACAAAAAAAGAAAACTATAGGCCAATATCACTGATGAACATCGATGCAAAAATCCTCAACAAAATACTAGCAAATCGCATACAACAATACATTAAAAAGATGATACACCATGATCAAGTGGGATTTACTCCAGGTACGCAGGGATGGTTTAACATTCGCAAATCAATCAACGTGATACACCACATTAATAAAATGAAGAATAAAAATCACATGATGATCACAATAGATGCAGAGAAAGCATTTGACAAGATACAGCATCCATTTATGATAAAAACTCTGAATAAAATGGGTACAGAGGGAAGTACCTCAACATAATAAAGACCACATATTAGAAACCCACAGCTAATATCATCCTCAATGGTGAAAAACTGAAAGCTATCCCTCTAAGAACAGGAACCAGTCAAGGATGCCCACTGTCACCACTCCTATTTAACATAGTACTGGAAGTCCTAGCCAGAGCAATCAGGAAAGAGAAAGAAATAAAAGGGATCCAAATTGGAAAGGAAGAAATAAAACTGTCACTATTTGCAGATGACATGATTTTATATATAGAAAAACCCAAAGAATCCACCAGAAACTTTTAGAAGTAATAAACGAATATGGTAAAGTTGCAGGATACAAAATCAACATAAAAAGTCAGTTGCATTTCTATACACTAACAACGAAGTAGGAGAAAGAGAAATTAAGAATACCATCCCATTTACAATTGCAACAGAAAGAATAAAATACCTAGAAATAAACTTAACCAAAGAAGTGAAAGAGCTGTACACCGAAAACTATAAAATATTCCTGAAAGAAATTGAAGAAGACACAAAGAAACAGAAAGATATTCCGTGCTCTTAGATTGGAAGAATTAGCATAGTTAAGCTGTCCATACTTCCTAAAGCCATCTATAGATTCAATGCAATCCCTATCAAAGTTCCAACAAAATTTGTCACAGAAATAGAACAAGGAATCCTAAAATTTATTTGGAACAGCATAAGACCCCGAATAGCTAAAGGAATCCTGAGAAAAAAGAACGAAGCTGGAGGTATCACACTCCCTGATTTCAAAATATACTACAAAGCTTTAGTAACCAAAACAGCACGGTACTGGCACATAAACAGACACACAGATCAATGGAATAGAATAGAAAGCCCAGAAGTAAACCCACACATCTATGGACAGCTAATCTTTGACAAAGGAGCCAAGAACATACAATGGAGAAAAGAAAGTCTCTTCTATAAATGGTGTTGGGAAAACTGGGCAGCCACATGCAAAAAAATGAAAGTAGACCCTTACCTTACACCATACACAAAAATTAACTCCAAATGGATTAAAGACTTGAATGTAAGACCTGAAACTATGAAACTTCCAGAAGAAAACATAGGCAGTACACTCTTCGACGTCGGTCTTAGCAACATATTTTCAAGCACCATGTCTGACCGGGCAAGAGAAACAATAGAAAAAATAAACAAATGGGACTACATCAAACTAAAAACCTTCTGCACAGCAAAGGAAACCATCAACAAAACGAAAAGACAACCTAACAATTGGGAGAAGATATTTGCAAACCATACATCTGATAAGGGCTTAATCTCCAAAATATACAAAGAACTGATGCATCTCAACAACAAAAACTAACAACCCAATCAAAAAAATGGGCAAAAGACCTGAGCAGACATTTCTCCAAAGAAGATACACAGATGGCCAACAGACACGTGCAAAGATGTTCAAAATCATTAACTATCAGGGAAATGTAAATCAAAACTACAATGAGATATCACCTCATGCCCGTCAGAATGGCTATAATTAACAAGACAGGAAACAACATGTGTTGGAGAGGATGTGGAGAGAAGGGAATTCTCATGCACTGCTGGTGGGAGTGCAAACTGGTGCAGCCACTATGGAAAAGAGTATGGAGATTCCTCAAAAAATAAAGGATAGAACTACCATGTGATCCAGCTATTCCACTGCTGGGTATTTATCCAAAGAACTTCAAAACATCAATGCATAAAGATACATGCACCCCTGTGTTCATTGCAGCATTAGTCACAATAGCCAAGACTTGGAAGCAACCTAATCGCCCATCAAGTGACAAATGGATAAAGAAGCTGTGGTATATATACACAATGGAATACTACTCAGCCATAAGAAATGATAAAGTCCAGCCATTTGTGACAACATGGATGGACATTGAGGGTATTATGCAAAGTGAAATAAGTCAGAGGGAGAAGGTCAAATACCGTATGATTTCCTCCATTAAGTAGTAGATAATAACTACAATAAACAAACACATAGAGACAGAGATTGGATTGGTGCTTACCAGAGGGGAAGGGGGAAGGGAGGAGGGTGAAAGGGAAAATTTGGCACATGTGCATGGTGATGGGTTGTAATTATTATTTGGGTGGTGAACATGATGTAATCTATGCAGAAATAGAAGTATAATGATGTACACCTGAAATTTATACAATGTTATAAACCAAGGTTACTGCAATAAACAAAAAATTTAAAAAAATAATAAAAAAAGAACATGGTGACGATCATAATTGTACATATGGTAATTTGTGAAAATAGACATACATTTTTCCTCTTACATGACGTCTTAATGTCCACTTCTCTATTCTTTGAATCTGGATTAACCACGTAACTTGTTTTCGCCATTGGGACATTAGGAAGTGTGATGCCAGCACAAATTTGAGAATCCTTTGTGGGCTAGGGTTTGTCTTTTCTTGCCATTCTTGGAACTTCTATAAGTGCTGCCTTACCACAGCATTTCTCAGTGCACCATAGCCAACCGTGTTGGTGCTGGCAGGGTAGGGAGTGATGGGGGAGGAAGGATTTGTTCTAAGAAGATCAGAGAGAGGAAAAGCACTAAGAGAGGGGATGAGTTGGAGGAAGGCGTGTCTAGGAGTGGCACGT
This sequence comes from Diceros bicornis minor, assembly GCF_020826845.1. Lineage (NCBI taxonomy): Eukaryota > Metazoa > Chordata > Mammalia > Perissodactyla > Rhinocerotidae > Diceros > Diceros bicornis. The sequence goes on along the minus strand of NC_080781.1, from coordinate 69,183,335 downwards.
GTGGGAAAACATAATCCACAATTGACTTTTGCTATTGTTAGTGTCGATGAGTCAATTTTGGCTACTAGTGACCCTGTGTACCACAGAGCAGAACTCTGCCTGCTCTTTTTTGCACCATCCTCTCATCATCTGGCGCTATATCAGACAATGCTCCACTGCTATTCATAGGGTTTTTATGGCCAATTGTTTTGGAAGTGAGTGGCCAGCTCCTTCTTCCTAGTCTGTCTTAGTCTGGAAGCTCCACTGAAACCTGTATACCATGAGTGACCCCGCTGGTATTTGAAATACCAGTGGCATAACTTTCAGCATCATAGTAACATGCAGCCACCACAGCATGACAACCAACAGACAGGTTGTGTGGTTCTCTGACTGGAAAACAAACCTGGGCTGTGGCAGTGAGAGTGCTGAATCTTAACCATTACACCACCAGGGCTGGCTAAACTACTGGTTACAACATCTTATACAGAAGTTTTAACTTGGTCCTCTGGAACATTCAGGGCCCTATGGCAGGAGTGACTCCTTGTATTATGTGAAACTTGTTTCTGAGTGAAACAATGGCAAAGGAATTCTGAGAGCATTCTCTCCTGACCACAGAAAAAAATCCCTAGGACATAATTACCCTGAATGCCATGCCTATTCATACAACACACGGAATAGCTCTATCAAGATGCCACAGCCATATTTTATATGTGCCATTTTCCCTATCTGTCATGACCAATACAATACTTTCTGCTATCATGGACAGTCTAGCCACAGATTTCTCATGGCTTTGAGAAAAAGGTTTAAAGCCCTTTGTCTCAGTTTGGTTTTCCAAGAATCAGAACTGAGATGAGTATTCCCCTTCAAAGGATTTATTTAGGGAGTGCTTTCAGGAAAAGGGGAATTATGGAAGCAGGATAAGGCAGGAAAAATATAGTAGGCCAGAATGCGCTCTCAGGTGGGACAAGCTTCAATCTCATCCCAGACAGTTTGTCCCCACTAGAAGCAAGGGGACAGACCTCTTGTATGTCCATGTCAGCCAGTCATTGTTTATGATTTGCCCCCAGGTTTTGGAAGCAAGGACTCAGTGGCTGTAATTTGTCTGAAGGAAATTATCTGGAGAAAGGGAAAGCTGTGTTGTTACAACCCAATGCTCACAATAGCTTAAGGATGTATACAAAGTCAAGGAAAGGAGAACTGAGTGGCTTACCAAGAACATCCACTACACTCTTTAGTCTGCTTTCCCTTGTATAGTCTCACAGTTAAATAGACTATATCAACCACTTCCTAGAAGAGTATCAGCATAGCTGGATTTCCTACCAATAACACCACTGACACAGTTGTCTTGATTCGGCCAAAAATAATATTCAACAGCTTAGTACATTTTTCCAGAGCAATTACAGCTTCCAATCCCTCTATAAACCCCAGGAACTCTGACATTCTAGAATCTCTATTGTTGTTATAGGCACTGATAAAGATCTATAGAACACCTTCCAGGGAGTAATAAAAGGATACCAAGAAGCAAATGGCCAAAATGATGAACAGAGGTAGCAGTAACTTCTGGCTGACCTCTTAGCACATACCTATTGAGTACCAGAGGCAGAAGTTGTAGGACTACTCACCAAAGTACTCCTAGAAAAAAGAAACCACAATCCCAGTGGTCCTCCTACATTTGTATCTTCCCTCCAAGGAGATCAACTAAACTTTCACTGACTATTCACCCTAAGTAGGATAATTCCAATCCTGGAATCCATTGCCAGTACTAACAATCAAGGAGGAGGAAGTGAAAAATGAAAAATGGGTCATGGAGTCCCAAAAGACACCTGGAAAGCTCCAGGTCCTACTATATCTGAAAGGTCACTACCTGGAGAACTGGTTGTAGAAATGACATAAGGCAGTCATTCTTAAAATATGGTCACTGGACCAGTGGCATGGGCAGCACCTGGTAACTTGTTAGAAATTCATATTATTAGACATCACTCTAGATGTACTAAAGTAGAAATTCTGGTGTGTAGCCCTGCAATCTGTTTTAACAAGGCTTCTGAGTGATTCAAAAGCTTAACTTCGAGAGCCGTGCTTAACTTTGAAAGCCACTAATATACAGAATGCTCAGATCATGTGAAATTATGTCACTGGGTGAATCCAGGGACACATATGTTCCCACCACCCATGGGATGGGACTTTACAAGGTCAGTGTACTTAGGAGGGCCATTGGGGCCAAACTGGATGAACATCATTAATAACTCCCTCCATGCAAGTGGGCTTCCCCTCTTTAACCCAGGTTTATGCTGTGAACCAGGTCACTGTCTTGTCCAGCAAGCATTCAGGGACCTTCATTTCAGATGTAGTTCTTATTCTCCACCTGCCATGTGCATGTGATATTACCACTGTGGGAATATGAGAAATCAGTGGCAAGTTAAAAAGAGAAAGAGTAAATAACTTATTCTTCCACACACAAAACAAAAGTATCTACTATTTTCATTTGATTTGTTCCCTCTAATTTTTTTCTACATTATATGTCATTTATACTTATGTAAAAGAAGCCTGGCTTGAGGTAAAATTTTCTTTACACGTGTTTGGTGACCTGGTGGAACATATTGTTTATAAAACATACTCATTAGACTACTCATCCAGTGAGATGAAACAATTAGGAAGACCAGTTGGGTCCAGTCACAAATTTGTTTGGCATAAAGTGATGATTCTGAATTCAGTACAGTATCTGTCACTCAAATAATGTTCCTGGCTCTTAATAGGCTTATATCTGAATCCTGAAGAATGTGCTTGCTGTTAGGGAAAGACGTATTTGAACTGATAGTTTCATAGATATAGCAGATGTGGGTAATCCAAGATCCAGGGTTTGGGGTTGATTTATACGATGAATAATGTATACAATATAAAAGCAGAAAAGGGCAAATGTAGGGGTTTCACAAGGAGATATATTTCCAAATCAAAAGATATCTGGACTGTAAAGAAGGACAAAGGAGTAAGAATAAGCAGAAATAGCAACAACATCATAACCAGCCTATAAAATAATCTCAGGATTTAGAGAGAATTCACGTTGAGAAAAGGCTTTGTGATGCCATGTCAGCAATTTTGAATCAAATGTCCATATTCTACAGTCCTAAGTAACAGGCTCTCCTACCCCCGACCTATTGTACAGTATATGAGCATTTGTAACTACAATGTACTTTAATCAGTCAAATTGTTATAGAACCATAAGAACAGGTAATTCACAGAAGAACAAACCTGAATTATCAACAACATATCAACAGCTGTTCAACTTCCTTAGTAATCAGGGAAATGGAAATCAATATAACAGTGAGACAGTGGTTCACAGCCATCAACTTGCCAAAACCTAAACAGCCCCAAATACCAAAGGTTCACACAAATTTGTTGAAATAGGTTAACTCATACACTACTGGTGAGAGGATAAATCAGTGCCCAAATTGGGGAAGGCAATTTGGCAGTATTCTTTATCATGAAAAATAGTTATAGCCTATTACTCTACCACTCCACTATTCATTAAAGACCTCCAGAAAATTCACTCAGGTATACACAAGGACACAAGTACAAGGGTGTTCATAGCAGCACTATTTGTGATACAAAGTTTATGAAGATAAATTATTTGTCTACCAATAAGTGTGAGCAGAAAATAGCATATTAAGTTTCTGATTTCAGAAGTGAAAAAATTCTGGGAAATGTCAAGGTGCACTTTTTAAAGGTTGATTTATAGGCCCTATAATATGTAAACGGATAAAACAAGGCCTGCATAGATGTGGTAAGGAGGTCTAATTCCAGTGAAATCAACAAAAAAGTGCTCACAATACTAAGTAAAGATTATATATACAGGCATGTCTAAGAATTTTGTTGTGCATGTCTATGATTCTTCTCTGGTTACTTTAAGCAATGTTAGGCAGAGTGTCAAGTGGACACACACAGACCCTCAGAGACTTCCTTTAAAACAGGTGCCAGAAAAAACAATTTTTCCTGTCTCCCTTTCTTTCATCCATAACAAATACTTGGTAAAATATCTTCTAACTTCACCGGAAAGACAGCCTTTCCACTGACCAACGTTGTGGTCCAGGATGACACAAAACTATTTCACTTTAAGAAAATTTTTTTCAGAAAAAGCTCAGGTGGGAGGAGGAAATCAAGATGGTGGTGTAGGCAGACTCTGAACCCAACTCCTCCCGTGGACACAGCCAATTTAGAACTACTTGTGGAAAAATTACCCTTGAGACAGAACAGAAAACTGGATGAGAGGAACTCCTGCAACAACGGACAATCCTAATTGAGGTGGAAGAGGCAGAAACTCCCTTCTGGAGAGAAAAAATGCTGCCTTCACAAGCTGCAGCGCCTCACAGTCACCCGGGAGCAGTGCACAGGTATGCAGCCCTCCCTGGAGGAGTAGGGCCCTGAGCCGGGGAGCGCCCCCACTGGGGGCATTTTGTGGACCCAGCAAAATTGAGACAAGTGGTGTAATATCTGACTTTGCCTGCTACTAAAACATTGGGGAGTCACCCCATAAAAGCTGGTTCACAAAGAAATTAAAACTGACGCTTTTTTTAAAATAATTTTATTTATTTATTCCCCCGAAGCTTCAGTAGATAGTTGAATGTCATAGCCTCACATCCTTCTAGTTGCTGTATGTGGGAAGAGGCCTCAGCATGGCCAGAGAAGTGGTGCGTCAGTGCACACCTGGGATCCAAACCTGGGCCACCAGCAATGGAGTGCACACACCCAACCGCTAAGCCACGGGGCCAACCTCTAAAACTGACTCTTAAAGGGACCACACACAAACTCAACCATTTCAGAAAGCAACCTAAATTCACCAGAAAGAAAGGTACACAGTGCTGTGGTGAAAAGAGACTCACCTAATAGGCCCTGAGTGCATCTCGGTGAGGGGTGAGACCTCTCCAGGGACTGGGACATTGGCAGTGGCCATTGTTGTGGCCTGGTGTGGGCGGAATGACACAGAAGCCATTGGAGTTTGCCTTGAGGATTGCCAGCCCAGTGTCTGCCCCACCCTCTAGAGCCCCGATTTAATCCACCTCAACCAGGGCAGGCAGCCCACCCTAGAGACTGGCCCCAGCCAACAACAAGCCCTCAGGCAACTTGTGGGCCTGCATAGATTGGTGACTGGATTCTCTGCTGCCTGGCAAATGAGCCAATTTCAGCTGGACAGGACGTGCACAAGGAGCGGGTGGAGAGTGTGGGGCCGTGGTGGAGTGTGTGGGGCTACCGCCGTGGAGAGACTGAGTCCACTTCGGGAGGTCGGGGCACGCACACAGGGCAGGACTTTGTTGACTGAGCATGTGGACCTTTGGGCGGCAGAGATTGTCAGCTGCAGAAGACTTGTGCTTCTCAAAGACCCACATAGGGGGTTTGCCCCACCTTCCAAAGCCTGAAACAATGGGATGCTCCCATGCCTGAGGCCAGCCCCACCCAGCTGGAATCCTCAGAGAGCTGACAAGAGAACTAAAGGCTGGAGGTTTATAGCAATTGTAAGGCCTTGAGCCTAACAACCTGCCACACTGGGGACCTACACATTAAAAGAAATACTGCAACACAAATGTGGTATTAGAACTTTCAGCCAACTGTGCTGGGGCTCCCCACACCTGATAAAGAGACTGAAGGGACCACAACAACTACAAGCAGCTGAGCAATACAGCAGATGGCCAGGAGCATAACTCGGCCTCCCTGGGCACCTAGAGGGAGAGCAAAAAGGCCACAACAGAAGGACACAAGTAGCCCACATAGGGGTCACCCCTGGAATATTGAGAACTGAAGGAAGCACACTGGAAGCCTCCTAAGGCATCACTTATATAAGGTCAACTATCCAAGAGCAGGAGACATAGCTGACCTAGCTAAAGTGTAGAGACAAGCACAGGGAAAGAGGCAAAATGAAGAGGCAAAGGAATACATTCCAAGTAATGGAACAGGACAAAACTCCAGAAAAGGAAATAAATGAAACAGAAATGATCAACCTACCTGACAGAGAGTTCAAACAAAGAGTGTTAAGGATGTTCACTGATCTGGGAAGAAGAATAGATGAACTCAGTGAGAATGTCAACAAAGAAATGGAAGACAAAAAAGGACCAATCAGAAATGAAGAATATAATACTGGAAATGAAAAATTCACTAGAAGGACTCAAAAGCAGAGTAGAGGATACAGAACGGATCTGCAAGCTGGATGAAAGACTAGAAGAAATTACACAAGCTGAACAGGTGAAAGAAAAAAGATTTAAAAGAGTGAGGACAGTCTAAGGGACCTCTGGGACGACATCAAGCACACTAACATTCGTGTTATAGGTGTCCCGGAAGGAGAAGAGAGAGAAAAAGGGGCAGAGAATCTATTTCAAGAAATAATAGATGAAAACTTCCCTAACCTAAGGAAGGAAACAGACATCCAGGAACAGGAAGCACAGAGAGCCCCAAACAAAGTAAACCCAAAGAGGCCCACACCAAGACACATCATAATCAAAATGTCCAGAATTAAAGATAAAGAGAGAATCCTAAAAGCCGCAAGAGAAAGTCAAGTTACATACAAAGGAAACCCCATAAGTCTATCAGCTGACTTCTCAGCAGAAACCTTACAAGCTAGAAGAGAGTGGCACGATATATTTAAAGTGCTAAAAGGAAAAAACTTACAGCCAAGAATACTCTACCCAGCAAGGTTATCTTTCAAAATGGAAGGAGAGATCAAAAATTTCCCAGACAAGCAAAAATTAAAGGAGTTTGTCACCAAGAAACCAGTGCTACAAGAAATGTTAAAGGGACTGATTTAGGGAAAAAGAGAAGACCACAAATAGGAAAAATTATCTATTTCCATGATAAGAACGTAATGGATACAAATGCACAAAAAAGAGGTTAGATATGATATCAAAAACATAAAAGGAGGGAGGAGGGGAATTAAAGAGTAGAGCTTTCAGACAGAGGTCAAAATAAAGAGACCATCAATTCTGTATAGAAGAAGAAAGGAACAGAGAAGGACTACTAAAACACTGAGGAAAAAAAAAGATAAAGAAATGGCAGTAAGTACATACTTATCAATAGCTACTTTTAATGCCAATGGAATAAATGCTCCAATAAAAAGGCATAGGGTGGCTGAATGGATAAAAAAACAAGACCCAAATATATGCTGCATACAAGAGACACACTTCAGACCTAAAGACACTCACAAACTGAAAGTGAAGGGATGGAAAAAGATACTCCACGCAAATGACAATTGAAAGAAAGCTGGAGTAGCAGTACTTATATCAGACAAAATAGACTTTAAAACAAAAACTGTAAAAAGAGACAAAGAAGGCCATTACATAATGACCAAGGGAACAATCCAACAAGAGGATATAACACTTGTAAATATCTACGCACCCAATGTAGGTGTACCTAAATATATACAGCAATTATTAACAGACATAAAAACAGAAATAGACAGTAACACAATAATAGTAGGGGACTTTAACACTCCCCTTCACCAACGGATAGATCATCCAAACAGAAGATTAATAAGGAAAGATTGGCCTTTAATGACACACTAGAACAGATGTACCTAGTAGATTTATACAGAGCATTCCATCAAAAAACCGAGGAATACACATTCTTTTCAAATGCACATGGAACATTCTCCAGGATTGATCACATATCGGGCCACAAAACAAGTCTCCATAAATTTAAGAATATTGAAATAATACCAAGCATCTTTTCTGACCACAACAGTATGAAACTAGAAATCAACTATAGGAAGAAAATCAAAAAAGCGACACATAAGTGGAGATTAAACAAAATGCTACTGAACAATGACTGGGTCAACGAAGAAATCATAGAAGAAATTAAAAAATACCTGGAGACAAATGAAAATGAAAATACGACATGACAGAATTTATGGGATACAGCAAAAGCAGTTCTAAGAGGGAAGTTTATGGCAATACAGGCATATCTCAACAAACAAGAAAAATCTCAAACAAACAATGTAACAATGCACCTAAAGTAACTGGAAAAAGAAGAACAAAGCCCAAAATAAGTAGAAAAAAGGAAATAATAAAAATCAGAGCAGAAATAAATGAAATAGAGACCAAAAATCAATGGAAAAAATTAATAAAACCAAGAGCTGGTTCTTTGAAAAGATCAACAAATTTGACAAACATTTAGCTAGTCTCAAGAAGAAAAAAAGAGAGAAGGCACAAATACGTAAAATCAGAAATGAAAGAGTAGAAATTACTACAGACACCACAGAAATACAAAAGATTATAAGAGAATTCTATGAAAAGCTATATGCCAACCAATTCGACAATCTGGAAGAAATGGATAAATTCTTAGAATCATACAACCTTCCAAAACTGGATCAAGAAGAAGTAGAGGATTTGAATAGACCAATCACCAGTAAGGAGATTAAAACAGTAATCAAAAACTTCCCCCAAAATAAAAGTCCAGGACCAGACAGCTTCCCTGGTGAATTCTACCAAACAGTCGAAGAAGACTTAATATCTATCCTTCTCAATCTCTTCCTAAGATTTGAGGAGGGGGAAAGCTCCCTAACTCATTCTACGAAGCCAACATTACGCTGATACAAAAACAAGACAAGGACAACACAAAAAAAGAAAACTACAGTCGAATATCACTGATGAACATCGATGCAAAAATCCTTAACTAAATACTAGCAAATCGAATACAACAATACGTTAAAAAGATTATACACCATGATCAAGTGAGATTTATTCCAGGTATGCAGGGATGGTTTAACATTTGGAAATCAATTAACATGATACACCACATTAATAAAATGAAGAATAAAAAATTACACGATCATCTCAATAGATGCAGAGAAAGCATTTGACAAGGTACAGCATCCATTTATGATAAAAACTGAACAAAATGGGTATAGAAGGCAAGTACCTCAACATAATAAAGGCGATATGTGACAAACCCACAGCTAATATTATCATCAATGGTGATAAACTGAAAGATATCCCTCTAAGAACAGGAACCAGACAAGGATACCCATTCTCACCACTCCTATTTAACATAGTACTGGAAGTCCTAGCCAGAGCAATCAGGCAAGGGAAAGAAATAAAAGCGATCCAAATTGGAAAGGAAGAAGTGAAACTGTCACTATTTGCAGACGACATGATTTTATAAGTAGAAAACCCCAAAGAATCCACCAGAAAACCTTTAGAAGTAATGAACGAATATGGTAAAGTTACAAGATACAAAATCAACACACAAAAATCAGTTGCATTTCTATACACTAACAATGAAGTAGCAGAAAGAGAAATTAAGAATAGCATCCCATTTTCAATTGCAACAGAAAGAATAAAATACCTAGAAATAAACTTAACCAAAGAGGTGAAAGAGCTGTACACCAAAACTATAAAACATTGCTGAAAGAAATTGAAGAAGACACAAAGAAATGGAAAGATACTCCATGCTCTTGGATTGGAAGAATTAACATAGTTAAGATTTCCATATTTCCTAAAGCAATCTACAAATTCAATGCAAACCCTATCAAAGTTCCAACAACATTTTTCACAGAAATAGAACAAAGAATCCTATAATTTATATGGAACAACAAAAGACCCCGCATAGCTAAAGGAATCCTGAGAAAAAAGAACAAAGTTGGAGATATCACACTCCCTGATTTCAAAATATACTATAAAGCTATAGTAACCAAAACAGCATGGTACTGGCACAAAAACAGACACACAGACCAATGGAATAGAATTGTAAGCCCAGAAATAAACCCACACATCTATGGACAGCTAATCTTTGACAAAGGAGCCAAGAACATACAATGGAGAAACGAAAGTCTCTTCAAAAAATGTTGTTGGGAAAACTGGATAGCCACATGCAAAAAAATGAAAGTAGACCCTTACTTTACACCATTCACAAAAATTAACTCCAAATGGATTAAAGAGTTCAATGTAAGACCTGAAACTATGAAACTTCTAGAAGAAAACATAGGCAGTACGCTCTTCGACATCGGTCTTAGCAACATATTTTCAAGCACCATGTCTGACCGGGCAAGAGAAACAATAGAAAAAATAAACAAATGGGACTACATTAAACTAAAAAGCTTCTGCACAGCAAAGGAAACCATCAACAAGACGAAAAGACAACCTAACAATTGGGAGAAGATATTTGCAAACCATACATCTGATAAGGGCTTAATCTCCAAAATATATAAAGAACTCATGCATCTCAACAACAAAAAAACTACCAACCCAATTAAAAAATGGGCAAAAGACCTGAACAGACATTTCTCCAAAGAAGATATACATATGGCCAACAGACACGTGCAAAGATGTTCAAAATCATTAACTATCAGGGAAATGCAAATCAAAACTACAATGAGATATCACCTCTCGCCCATCAGAATGGCTATAATTAACAAGACAGGAAACAACATATGTTGGAGAGGATGTGGAGAGAAAGGATCTCTCATACAATGCTGGTGTGGATGCAAACTGGTGCAGCCACTATGGAAAACAATATGGAGATTCCTCGAAATATCAAGGATAGAACTGCCATATGATCCAGCTATTCCACTGCTGAGTATTTATCCAAAGAACTTTAAAACACCAATGCATAAAGATACATGCACCCCTGTGTTCATTGCAGCGTTATTCACAATAGCCGAGACTTGGAAGCAACCTAAGTGCCCATCAAGGGAAGAATGGATAAAGAAGCTGTGGTACATATACACAATGGAATACTACTCAGCCATAAGAAACGATGAAATACAGCCATTTGTGACAACATGGGTGGACATTTCGGGTATTATGCAAAGCGAAATAAGTCAGAGGGTGATGGTCAAGTACCGTATGATTTCCTTCATTAAGTAGTAGATAATAACAACAATAAACAAACACATAGAGACAGAGATTGGATTGGTGGTTACCAGAGGGTAAGGAGGGAGGGAGGAGGGTGAAAGGGGTAATTCGGCACATGTGTGTGGTGACGGGTTGTAATTAGTATTTTGGTGGTGAACATGATGTAATCTATGCAGAAATCGAAGTATAATGATGTACACCTGAAATTTATACACTGTTATTAACCAATGTTACTGCAATAAATAAAAAATTAAAGAAAATAAAGAAAATTTTTTTCATTCTTACATATAGAAATCAACATGTTTGGTAACCTGGAATGTAAAATACAAATACCTTAAATAGAAACAATTAAGCCATACTATAAAAGCCAGATAGTTCACCTTCACCATCCTGTCCCACCATATTCTTTGACTTCATTCAGTGATGGCAGACAAATGTTAGGCAGAGGAGAACTCTGGGACTTGTTTCGTTTCAAGCAATACTAACTAAAAACAAAGACTTTGGAATGTAGACAGCTTCAGCTTGAATCATCCCCAACTCCATCACCTGCTAAGACTTTGGACAAGTTACCTGATCTCTGAACTTCAGCTACACTACTTGTAAATTGGTGAGATAACAATGTCTGACACAGTCACAGGGATCTAGTGACTGGCACATGACAGGCGCTCAATAAAGTACATTATTTATTACTGTTGTTGCAGTGAATAACCCTAGGGTCCACAGATGGCTGTGGACATCAAGTAGTTCGTGTATTCCCATTTTCGAAGTCTAGACTTCATTTTGCAGGTGAGCATCTTCCCTGAGAGAGAATCATGGCTACAACCTCTGACTCAGAGCTCTATGGAGCAGACAGATTGTTTATCCATGACGGTCCTGACTACGCACAGATATCGTGAGCAACATGGTAATGTGCATCAATCATAATTGTTACAGGGATAATTGGAATATTTTCGTCTGAATCGCTATACTTGTGGGGACACCATGGGAGCAGGGAGCTTGTCAGTCTCGTTCGTGGCCAAATCGTCAACACAGTAAGAGGGCAAAGATTCCTCCTCGAATAATAACCCCTCAGCAAAGACCAAACAACAGAACCCAACCACAAAACAAAATCTTCCATGCTAAGAATGGCGGCAAAAAGGTGCGGCGTTATTGGTTAGGTTATTTGTGTGCATGGGTAGCTCAAACCATAGTGGCTGTTGCCATGGTTCTGTAGGCAAGACTAGAATGGCTTTCTGCATCTCTATGTTAAAGTTAATTTTGTGACCAAGTTAAGAAAGAAGTCCTCTGAACACGATTATAAGCATTTTTACATTCTCCATGTCACTTTTTCCAAGTCCCTTTGCAGTTTCCTCAAGGCTAGAAGGGCAGCTTCCTTCCTTTGAACACTTTACTCTTGGTGATAATTTGCCCCATCAAGCTGCTCTCAACTACTCTTACCTCTGCTCATGGCCTACTAAAAAAAAGAAAAAAAAGAATGACCTAATATGGTCTGGACAAAAAGCTCTGTTCTGCAACTATTTCAGCAAAGATATCTGCCTTTTTATTTGTGTTTTAGGCATTATTTGCTATTTGGATTGGGGAAAATGGTATCTCAACATTGTTTTAATTTTCTTCTGTCTCTTCTCAATGTGTTGATATTTCTAAATTTCAACTTCCATCATCCACTCTAAAGCAGAAATGTGTGTGCTCACTGAACTTTAAGAAATATCCCTTTAATTCACGATAATACCCCCATAAACTGTTTACTTCCTTAATAACTGACAATATCCAGGAAATGTAGCAAGCGGAGTGGTAGCAAAACACATTTCCTAACAGCTTGGTGTTGCTATCATCTCTGTTGCCAGGAGGGGGAGGTCACAGACAATGTTCCATTCAGCCTAGATATTTCCAAGTTGCTGTACAAGAAATACGGTTGCCAGGGTTACAGGAATCCACTGGCAATAACATGGATATCCCACACAACCAAGGGTTCAACAGTGCTACCTATTCACAATTTTTTCACTAGGACAACCTCCCAAACCAATCTCCTAAGGAAAGAGAAGAGTATGTCTGGTTACCAGCTTTACCTGCAATGTGACAACATAGTACTCTGATTTGGCACATGGACCCTAAATCAGAATGCCAGGGTTTGAATTCTGGCTGTGCCACTTAACTATAACTGAATTACTTTGAGTAAGTTAATCAACTTCTTTGCCTTGTTTTCCTTAGTTATTAAATGGAGATGATACCTACCTCCTAGCGATTGTGAAGGTTAAAAGCTGCTAGAACAGTGCTCAGTAAGGGTTAGTTATCATTATTGACATTAATAGATTTGAAAAACTGGTCTGCTTGTTCCAGAATACTTTGCTGAGTTGAGTTTGGTTGTGTACATTCTCTTGTATCATCCTGTTCTTACTTTTAAAGCAGATAGTCAGGTTCTTCCTAGGAAGACAGAGACATATTTATTTTCATCAAGCTGCACTAGCATGAGAGATTCATATATTCTCAGAATTGGAAGGGGATTCTATAAGTCATCTTGTTCTTCGATCTCCTGATTGAACTCCTTATACATGAAGACATGGTATCTAATCCAACAAATATGGATAATTCTTTGCAATGCCAATCAACTGCCATAGAAATTGGGGAAAAAGAAATCAATAGAGGCATTATAGAATAAAAATTGGTAAATTGCTATGATGACCTAATACAAAGGAGTGTGAAAAAATGAAGATGTCCCATAAAATTGACTTTGATTTCCACAATGTGGTGTTAAATGATAAAATCAAGATGTATAGAAGTACGTTAGATTTAATAACATTTAAGAAAAGACAAAAAGAACCTCATTATATATGATAATGTAAGCCTGAATTAGTATACATACACATTTATAACACTGATTAATGTGCAATTGATTCTAGGGGAAACATGTAAACCAAAAAAAGGAAAGAAGGAAAGAAGAAAGGGAGGGAGGGAGAGTAAGAGGATGGGGAAGGGAGTGGGGAGGGAGGTAGGAAGGAACTAGGGAAGAGGAAAAGGGGAGAGAGAGAGGGAACAGGAGAACTGCTGTTAATGATTTTTTGAAAAGCAGTTGTGAAGTTATGATTTGATGCCATTAATTTCATTGTAGAAATGTGTCTATTAAGGAGTTTATGGGGGGGCCGGCCCTGTGGCTTAGCGGTTAAGTGTGCGCGCTTCGCTGCTGTTGGCCCTGGTTCGGATCCTGGGCACACACCACTTCTCCGGCCATGCTGAGGCCGCGTCCCACATACAGCAACTAGAAAGATGTGCAGCTATGACATACAACTATCTACTGGGGTTTTGGGGGAAAAAATAAATAAATAAAATCTTTAATAAAGGAGTTTATGGGGTATGTATCCGTGATGTGTGTGTGTTTATGTATCTGCTTATGTTTATCTTTCCAAAATCTTTCAGAATTCAGGGCCTGTGATATGTTTTCTTAACCATTCTGTGATATTGTTTTCCCTGACCCCTAACTTCAGTTATGTATTCATCTTCCCATGTTGTTCAGGTCAGACAAGAGCCCTGCTATCCATTCAGTCACCCATGTTAGAAACTTTAGAAAGAAAAGGAAACAAAGGGGAAAGTCAGTCAGAAGGGTATCAGTGACCAGTACTTAAATGCAGCACTTACCTAGTGTAACAAAAGAAAAAATGTTACCCACAACCCCTCTTAAGAGTAATAAAGTCTGAACAAGGAGAAAACACGCATAAGTGACAAGCCCTAGGTACTGTAGTTGTTCACGAAAGTGTATACTCAGAGGTGTCCTGATTTAATTCCATCAATATTGTTCTCTCTGTAACTACTTCTACATTTACACTACCACTGGCCTAGTGAAACTTCTCTCGTTTATTGCCTGAATGATGGCAGAAGTATCAAAGCTGGTTCAGTTGCCATTCTTCCTATATCTACAATCCAAACACAGATCAGAGGAGAAGTGGAAATGCATTTTTAACTATGAGGTGATTGCTTCTAAGTATGACCATCAAGCTGACATCACAAAGTTATGTCTAACATATAAATATGGCATAAAATGAAATTCATGATATGTTACGTAGCCCCTGCTTTCCATCCTGTCCTTTACTTCATCACTTGCTTTTGATTTCTTAATCCTTTTCACTCAAGGATCCCAGAAATGTTTGTACCCCATAGGTAAAACATGTTTTTTCATTACTTTATGCCATTAATTTCAATGTCAAAGGGGCTTATGGGGTATGTATTGGTGTGTGGTGTGTGTGTAGTGTGTGCACGTGAAGGTTTACGTATGTCTGCTTATGTTGATCAGTCAAGTCTTCAACAGTAAAGAGAGAATGGGGTCAAAGTTAGTGAAGAAATTATGACATAGGTGTGGCAGAGAATCAGGAAAGTTGGAGGGAAATAAGACAGTAACCCAGAGCTAATAATAGCAGAGGATCCATTACCACGTCTGGGCCTAAAGAAGCAAATGGAGGGAGCTTATAATTTCCATCATTTCTATTGGTAATGCATTCATGAATTGCTTCTACACTAAGAAATTAGTGCTTAAGCATTAAAATAAAAGCAATGTAGAGGGGTAGAGACTTAAGGAAACTATCATAATTGAAGTATGGATCTTGTATTCTCAAAAGTCAATGACTAGCTACTGATATGGGAATAAAAGATAGCACTGAAAAAAATTCTACCATCATTTACTTCATCATACCAGCCGCAACCATGATTAGGAGATCAGTTATTTTGGAGACAGAGGTAGGCGAACATTTTGGTTTAGAGTTCCGGACCCCATACTAAAATAAATCCACTATATCTACTTAAGAAAGGAAGTGGCACATTTTAAGTATAAAAAATAAGGCTGATTTTTGACTTGGAATAAAAGGGAAAGAACTCATTGTGCTAATTGTTAAGAACTAGCTGAGTGATCCAAATAGTATTTGCAAGGGCCCCTGCAGGAATAACGACTGATGAAAATAAACCAACTCTGCAGTAAATGAGATAGAGCCAATTCAGTGTGGGCCATAAATGCAAGGCTACAGCCCCAATAATTTGGAATACTATTAGAAAAGATTGTGTCTTTTCCAAGTAGCAAATGTCAATAAATTTAAATAATGAGGAACATCCTGAATTATATTAAGCACTGTCATTGATAGTTCTCTGTTGAGCAATCATACAAGAAATATAAAAACAGGGTAAGTTGAAATATTACCAAGTAAACTATAATAATTATTTTAATTAAATTATCAATATACTTCTAAGATTCTAGAATCTCTAATACCAGCTTTACTGAAACAGAAACTGTCAAATGCTATTATTTTGGTGAGGAAGATCAGCCTTGAGCTAACATCTATTGCCAATGCTCCTCTTTTTGCTGAGGAAGATTGACTCTGAGCTAACATCTGTGCCCATCTTCCTCTATTTTATGTGGGATGCCTGCCACAGTGAACCCCGGGCTGCTGAAGCAGAGTGCACGAACTTAACTGCTATACCACCGGGCTGGCCCCTAAAGTCATTATTAAGTGGTGGCTTCATTCTAAAAACAAGTCCAATGACACCTGAAATGACCTTAATGAGGTCATAAACATTAGGAAATACACAAGTATAGAATTAAGGAGTACTTTATATAAGATGAAAATCAACAGATTGTTCTTTTTGAAATCAACAAATGTTTAATTCTCAAAGGCATTTATGGTCTCAAAGGAAGTAAATGAAAATAATCTGCATCTTTATTTGCTATTAGTTGATCATTTTGCTGCTGACACAAGCTTTTCTGTGAAACTCCCTGAAAAGCATAACACTGGAAATTTTCTTCAGCTTTTCATTTTAATCATGGAAGGTATTACACAGACTTTTGCAACATCATCACAGACATATGTTTTCTTTAATAATTTGTCTGTTATCCATATGCCGGAGACATTTTGCAGTCCCAGTTTTAAGGACAGTAGTGTCAGGGTAAAGCAGAGAGATGAACTGGGAGGCAGCTTTCCAAGATACCTTCCTGAACTTCCACACCAATGAATAGAATCTGTATCACACATCTTCAAAACCAATTTCATTTTCCTGTCACCACAGTTTGTTATCTTACAGGTAATATGAAAAGGCTCTTCTAGAATTACAGTATCTGGTATTGTCTCCAAAGACAGCCTTATGTTTCCATAAACTAGAGCCTCTCTTTCAAGTTGGATTGTCTGTAGTATTGCCATTTCACCTGGATTTCTTTTCCATACTATATCCAATTTTCCCATTTCTGTTAGTCCCCTAATGGTACCAGCTTTCTCTGAAAATTCCTGCTTGAGCTGAAGGTGATATAAATACTGGCGTCCTTCCATTGATTGCAAAAATGTTCTTGTTCCAAAGGTACATTCATCTTCTCCAGCCTGATTGATAGTATTTAATTCTGCCCCAGTGTACATTTCAGATGGTTCTAAGGAAACCTTTTGTATAAAGACAGTTGAAGATGAAATGTTCTGAATCTGGACTTCAAGAAATAAGTCACTCATCTCTGAATTGTAAAACTTGGTTTTAACTTCCAATGGTGTGTGGAAAGAAAATAAGCACAGTTTCCTAAAAAACATCTTTCCTCCACAGTGTGTTGAATAGATACCTAACCCACAGAGGCAACTCTTCCAATGTCCATTATTTTGTCATGAATGACATCATCAATACAACAATTAGATGCAAGTTCTGCCACAGTAGCCATGGAGACCGAAAGATGTAAAGGCTGAGTACTTGTCTGATCATTGTTTTCAATATGATTTTTTACAACTTAATTGCAATCATTGGGAATTCTAATATAAATAGAATTTTTTCCCTCAGAAATGTAGTTCTAAGGATTTATGATAAAGTCAACCTTTCCCTCAAACATTGACATTTGTGGTGGAGGACCACCTGTCATGAGCTGGTCAGAGAAACTACCAAGTAAGTCACTATTTTCACATGTGATTGGAAAGTTGGTGCATAAACTATTCTTATTAGACAGCATCATTTTGAATGTCAGAAAGATCTCCTGTCTGGGTGGACTCACTTCCATTTTCACCACAATTTTGCCCCACTGTTTTAAAAAGCACCTGGGGTTAGTTTTAATCAGATATGGAAAGATGAAAGACATGGATACAACTGCTTTTGAGAGAAGAGTTTATTACTTATTGTTCCCAAGAGGAGGGGGCATGGCATGCCACACAGGGCCACATGGAGATGCACCAGGGTCAGTTAGGAGGCAGAAGGAGTGAGGGTAATGCATGGGTACAAGTATCTATTGGGATTTCTCTGGGAAAAGCAAGGTAGAGGGGAGTAATCAGATTAGGATTGGCTAGTTTGAATAATGTCAGCAGGCTCCTGGTTGTAGGGACATCCTCCAGTTGCCTGGTACCTGTACCTGAGGTGATATTAAGGCAGGGGGATAGTGGCTCAATCTATGAGAGTTCCATAAAGAAGGTAGTTGGCTGGTATGGGCTCTGGACTGGTTGGTTTGCATATGAAAGGCATTCTCACAGGGGAGTCATGTGCTATCTAGAGGAATTATCTTACTCTGGGAAGGGCAGTTTCTGACTGGCTATCAAGGCTCCAAGATGTAAAAGCATAAAATACAGACAATTTAAGATAACATGAATAATACACCCACTGGATGTAGTCACTGTGGATAACAGGCAGTCAAGAAGGACGCTGCACAGAGGAAAGGACCTGGCCACCAAACAACTCCTATGTCAGTTCAATGTGAGAAGTAGAACTAGTAACAGATATAGATAGATAGATAGGTAGATGATAGATAGATAGATAGATAGATAGATAGATAGATAGATAGATAGATAGATAGATGATAGATAGATAGACATATAGATATTTATTATAGGGATATGGCTCACACATTTATGGGGCCTAGCAGTCCCTATAATGCTGTCTCCGCATCTGATGCCAGTGGTTGAAGCCCAATGGGCAGGCAGGAAGATCATGAGAAGGCTGGAATCTCATGAACACAAGCTGGAAGATAACAGGATGGACTGAAACCCATGTCCAGTCTTGATGACTTTGAGTTTGGTGGTGATAGTATCCTGCAGAAGTGGGGGCCCTTTGTCCTAGAGCTATATATATATAACTGGCTCAGCTGCTGCTTCATCCTGAGTTGACTCAGCAGATAAGCAAAAATGTGTTTATGTTACAACATGCCTGCTGCCTCCCTTCCACCTTCCAAAATCTTGAGAGAATCTCCCTTCTGGCCCACTCTAACTGGAAACATGTAACACATGGAATTCTGGGAAAGGTAGTTCATCCTAGCAAAGTTGATATATTGTAAAATCCATCAATAATTTCCATCCCTGCCACCATAGCCATTTTGTTCACGAGCCCGCTCGGAAATGAGAGGTGTGGCTAGCGAAGAAACCTGACTGATATCCACAGAATGGGCCATCCTATCCACCTGATTAGTGAAATTAATTTCCACAAAATTGTGACTATTCCAATTTTCCTCCTCTTATTGATTTTTAGTTTCATAACATTGTGATCAGAAAAGATACTTGAAATGATCTCAATCTTCTTAAATTTCTAAGACTTTTGTTTGGCCCAATGTACGCTTTATTTTAGAGAATGTTCTGTGTAT
Source organism: Diceros bicornis minor (assembly GCF_020826845.1). Taxonomy (NCBI): domain Eukaryota; kingdom Metazoa; phylum Chordata; class Mammalia; order Perissodactyla; family Rhinocerotidae; genus Diceros; species Diceros bicornis. The sequence continues at coordinate 69,163,967 of NC_080781.1, read as the reverse complement.
GCTTGAGAAGAATGTGTGTTCTGATGCTGTTGGATGGAAAGTCTGTATGTGTCTGTAATGTCCATTTGTTCTATAGTGTTGTTCAAGTCCACTTTTTCATAATTGATTTTCTGTCCGAATGAGCTATCCATTGTTTAAGTGGGTTATAGAATTCTCCTACTATTAATGTATTGCAGTCTGTATTTCCATTTACTTCATATTTGTTTTATACATCTAGGTGTTCCAATGGTGGGTGTATATATATTTCCAACTGTGATATTCTTTTGAAGAATTGACCTCAATATCATTATTTAGTGACCTTTTTGTCTCTTGCAACTTATTTTGACCAAAAGTCTATTTTGTCTAAGTATAGCCAGCTCTACTCTTGTCTGGTTACCATTTTCATGGAATATCTTTTTCTATCCCTTCACTTTCAGCCTTATGTGTGTTATTAAAGGTTAAGTGAGTCTCTTGTAGGTGGCATATTGTTGGATCCTGTTTTTTTATCCATTCAGCCACTCTATGTCTTTTGATTGGAGAATTTAATCCATATACATTTAAAGTAATCATTGATAGGTAAGATCTTTCTATTACCATTTTGCTAATTGTTTTCTGTGTTGTTCTTCCTTTGTTCCTCTCATGCTGTCATTTTTTTTGTGATTTGTTGATTTTTTGTAATAGGATGATTTAATTCATTTGCCTTTTACTTTTGTATATCTACCAGAGGTTTCTTCTTTGTGGTTTCCATGAGTTTTACATAAAATATCTTATAGTTATAACAGTCTATTTTATACTGATAGCAACATAACTCAATTGCGTATAAAAACTCTACACTTTTACTCCTTTCCCACATTTTATTCCATTGATGTCACACTTCACATAATTTTATATTGTGTATCCACTAACAAATATTGTAGCCATAGGTATTTTTAATATTTTTATAGTAGATTTAAAGGTGATTTATGCACGACCATTATAGTATTAGAGTATTGTGAATTTGAGTACATATTTACTTTTACTATTGAGTTTTACACCTTCATGTTTTCACTTAGTGTCCTTTTGTTTCAACTGGAAGAAATTCCTATAGCATTTTTTTGTAAGGCAATTCTAGTGTTGATAAATCTCCTCAGCTTTTGCTTGTCTTGGAATGTCTTTATCTCTCCTTCATTTTGGAAGGACATTTTTTCTGGGTGTAGTATTCTTTATTGACAGTTTTTTCTTTGGGTACTTTCAACATATAATCACACTCCCTCTTGGCCTGCAAGTATTCTGTTGAGAAATTTGCTTATAGCCTTATGGGGGCTCCATGTATTTGATGAGTCTGTTTTCTCTTGCATTCCAAATTTTCTGTCTTTAATTTTTGACAATTTGATTATAATGTGGCTGAAGTTATCTTCTTTGGATTGATCTTACTTGGGGTCCTTTAAGTCTTATGTATCTGGATGCCTATAATCCTCCCAATATTTGGGAAGTTTTAAACTTCATTTCCTTAAACAAGTTTTCTGACAGAGAAGTCAAGATGGAGGTGTAGGCAGACTCTGAACTCACCTCCTCCCATGGACACAGCCAGTTTACAACTACTCTTGGAAAAATTACCCCTGAGAGAAAAGTGAAAACTGGATAAGAGGACCTCCTGCAACAAGTGACAATCCTAATTGAGATGGAAGAGACAGAAATTCCCTTCTGGAGAGAAAAAAATGCCACCTTCACAAGTCGCAGTGCTTTGCAGCCTCCCAGAAGCAGCCCAAAGCTACGCAGCCCTGCGTGGAGGAGTGGGGCCTGAGCTGGGGTCCGTGCCCGCTATAGGCACTTTTTGGACCCGGCATAATCAAGACTAGTGGCATAATATCTGACTTTGCTTGCTACTAAAACATTGGGGAATACCCCCAGAAAAGCTGGTGCATAAAGAAATTAAAACCGGCTCTTAAAGGGCCAATACACAAACACACCCATTTCAGAAAGCAATCTAAAATCAGCAGAAAGAAAGGTACACAGCCTTGAGGGAAAAGAGACTCACCTGATAGGATCTGAGCACATCTCAGTGAGAGGTGAGACCTCTACAGGGACTGGGACATTGGTGGCGGCCAATTTTGTGACCTGGTGTGGGTGTGTTGACATGGATGCTGGCAGACGCCATTGGTGTTCTCCCTGGGGCCTGCTAGCCCAGGGTATGCCCCACCCACTAGAGCACTGATGTAATGCAGCTCAGCCAGGGCAGGCAGCCCACCCTGGGGATTGGCCCCAGCCAACAACTAGCCTTGGAGCAACTTGTGGGCCTGTTAAGGGAGCTGCCTGGATTCTCCACAGCCTTGTGACTGGGTCCACCTCTGTGGGGTAGGGCATGCACAAGGAGTGGGTGGAGAGTGTGAGGTGGTGGTGGAGAGTGTGGGGCTCCCGCCTTGGAGAAACGGTGTCCACTTCAGGAGGTCGAGGTGCGCACACAAGGCAGGACTGTTGACTGTGTGTGTGGACCTGTGGGCAGTGGGGCTTGTCAGCTGCAGAAGACTTGTGCTTCTCAAAGAGCCACATAGGGGGTTGGCGCCACCTTCCAAAGCCTGAAACTACTGAAAATACAGTCCCTGAGGCCAGCCCCACCTGGCTGCAACCCTCAGAAAGTTGACAAGGGACCTAAAGTATAGGGGCTTATAGAAATTGTAAGCCCCTGAGCCTAACAATCTGTCATGCTGGGGGTCTACTCACTTAATAGAAATCCAACAACAGGAATGTGCTATTAGACCTTGCAGCCAACTGTGCTGGGACACCCCACACCCGATAAAGAGAATGAAGTGCCCACAACAAGTATATGCAGATGAGCATTACAACAGCTGGCCAGGGGCATAGCTCAGGCTCCCTAGGCACCTACGTTAAGAACAACCCCACCACAACAGAAGGACACACGTAGCTGACAGAGGGGTCACTCCTGGAACATTTGCAGCTGGAGAGGAGAGGGAAGCACACTGCAAGGCCTCCTAAGGCATCACTTATATAAAGTCACCTCTCTGACAGCAGGAGATGTAGCTGACCTACTTAATACATAGACACAAGCACAGGAAAAGAGGCAAAATGAGGAGTCAAAGGAATAGGTTCCAAGTAAGGGGACAGGGCAAAACCCCAGAAAAGGAACTAAGTGAAACAGAAATGAGCAACCTACCCGATAGAGAGTTCAAACGAAGAGTGTTAAGGATGCTCACTGATCTGGGGAGAAGAATGGATGAACTCAGTGAGAATGTCAACAAAGAAATGGAATATATAAAAATGAACAAATCAGAAATGAAGAATACAATACTGGAAATGAAAAATTCTCTAGAGGGACTCAAAAGCAAAGTAGAGGATACAGAAAAATGGATCAGCAAGCTGGATGAAAGACTAGAAGAAATCACCCAAGCTGAACAGATAAAAGTAAAAAGAATTAAAAAGAGTGAGGACAGTTTAAGGGACCTCTGGGACAACATCAAGTGCACTAATATCTGTGTTATATGTGTCCCGGAAGGAGAAGAGTGAGACAAAGGGGCAGAGAATCTATTTCAAGAAATAATAGATGAAAACTTCCCTAACCCAAGGAAGGAAACAGACATCCAGGTACAGGAAGCACAGAGAGCACCAAACAAGGTAAACCCAAAGAGACCCACACCAAGACACATCATAATTAAAATGTCCAGAATTAAAGATAAAGAGACAATCCTAAGAGCTGGAAGTTAAAGTCAAGTTACATACAAAGGACACCCAATAAATATATCAGCTGACTTCTCAGCAGAAACCTTACAGGCTAGAAGAGAGTGGTACGATATATTTAAAGTGCTAAAAGGAATAAACGTACAGCCAAGAATACTCTACCCAGGAAGGTGATCATTCATAATGGAAGGAGAGATAAAAACTTTCCGAGACAAGCAAAAATTAAAGGAGTTAGTCACCAAGAAACCAGTACTACAAGAAATGCCAAAGGGACTGATTTAAGGGAAAAAGAGAAGACCACAAATAGGAAAAAATACCTATTTCCATGATAAGAACGTAATGGATACAAATGCACAAAAAAGAGGTTAGATGTGATATCAAAAACATAAAATTTGGGAGGAGGGGAGTTAAAGAGGAGAGCTTTCAGACAGAGGTCAAACTAAAGAGACTATCAACTTAATATAGACTGCTATATACGCAGGTTACTATATATCAACTCCATGGTAATAACAAACCAGAAACCTATAATAAATACACAAAAGACTAAGAGAAAGGAACCCAAACATAATACTAAAGAAAACCATCAAACCGCAAGGGAAGAGAGCAAGAGAGGAAGAAAGGAAAAGAGAATAACTACTAAAACACAAAGAAAAAAACTTTAAAAAATGGTAGTTAGTACATACTTATCTACTTTAAGTGTCAATGGATTAAACGCTCCAATTAAAAGGCATAGGGTGGCTGACTGGATAAACACACAAGACCCATATATATGCTGCATAGAATGGACACATTTCAGACATAAAGACACTCACAAACTGAAAGTAAAGGGATAGAAAAAGATACTCCACACTAATGGCAATGAAAAGAAAGCTGGGGTAGCAATATTCATATCAGACAAAATAGACTTTAAAACAAAAACTGTAAAAAGAGACAAAGAAGGGCACTACATAATGATCAAGGGAAGAATCGAACAAGGACATAACACTTGTAAATATCTACGCACCCAATGTAGGTGCACCTAAAAATATAAAGAAATTATTAACAGACATAAAAACAGAAATAGACAGTAACACAATAATACTAGGGGACTTTAACACTCCACTTACACCAACGGATAGATCATCCAAACACAAGATTAATAAGGAAATATTGGCCTTAAATGACACAATAGAACAGATGGACGTAGTAGATATATACACAGCATTCCATCCAAAAACGGAAGAAGACACGTTCTTTTCAAATGCACATGGAACATTCTCCAGGATTGATCACATATTAAGTCACAAAACAAGTCTCCATAAATTTAAGAAGATTGAAATAATACCAAGCATCTTTTCTGACCGCAATGGTATGAAACTAGAAATCAACTATAGAAAGAACATCAGAAAAGCCACAGATATGAGGAGATTAAACAAAATGCTACTGAGCAACGATTGGGTCAACAAAGAAATCAAAGGAGAAATCAAAAAATACTTGGAGACAAATGAAAATGGAAATACAACGTGCCAGAATTTATGGGATACAACAAAAGCAGTTCTAAGAGGGATGTTTATAGCAATACAGGACTATCTCATCAAGCAAGAGATATCTCAAATAAGCAATGTAACAATGCACCTAAAGGAACTGGAAAAAGAAGAACAAACAAAGCCCAAAATCAGTAGAAGAAGAGAATTAATAAAAATCAGAGTAGAAAGAAATGAAATGGAGACTAAAAGTACAATAGAAAAAATTAATAAAACCAAGAGCTGGTTCTTTGAAAAGATAAACAAAACTGACAAATTTTTAGCTAGAATCACCAAGAAAACAAGAGAGAAGGCTGAAATAAGTAAAATCAGAAATGAAAGAGGAGAAATTACAACAGAAACCTCAGAAATACAAAAGATTAAAAGAGAATACTATGAAAAGCTATGCACCAACAAATTGGACAATCTGGAAGAAATGGATAAATTCCTAGAATCATACATCCTTACAAAACTGGATCAAGAAGAAACAGAGAATTTGAATAGACCAATCACCAGTAAGGAGATTGAAACAGTAATCAAAAACCTCGCCCTAAATAAAAGTCCAGGAACAGACGGCTTCCCTGGTGAATTCTACCAAACATTGAAAGAAGACTTTAAACCTATGCTGCTCAAGCTCTTTCAAAAAATTGAGGAGTGGGGGATGCTCCCTAACTCATTGTACGAAGCTGAAATTACCCTGATACCAAAACTAGACAAGGGCAAAGCCAAAAAAGAAAATTACAGGCCAATATCACTGATGAACATCGATGCAAATATCCTCAACAAAATACTAGCAAATAAAATACAACAATATATTAAAAAGATTATATACCATGATCAGGTGGGATTTCTTCCAGGGATACAGGGATGGTTCAACATTCGCAAATTAATCAACGTGATACACCACGGTAATAAAATGAAGAATAAAAATCACATGATCATCTCAATAGATGCAGAGAAAGTATTTGACAAGATACAGCATCCATTTATGAGAAAAACTCTGAATAAAATGGGTATAGGAGGAAAGTACCTCAACATAATAAAGGCCATATATGACCAACCCACAGCTAATATCATCCTCAATGGTGAAAAACTGAAATCTACCCCTCTAAGAACAGGAACCAGACAAGGATGCCCGCTGTCACCACTCCTATTTAACATAGTACTGGAAGTCCTAGCCAGAGCAATCAGGCAAAAAATATAAGTAAAAATGATCCAAATTGGAAAGGAAGAAGTGAAACTGTCACTATTTGCAGATGACATGATTTTATATATAGAAAACCCTAAAGAATCCACCAAAAACCTTTAAGAAATAATAAACGAATACGGTAAAGTTGCAGGATACAAAATCCACATACACAAATAAGCTGCACTTCTATACACTAACATTGAAGTAGCAGAAATAGAAATTAAGGATAGAATCCCATGTAAAATTGCAAAAAAAAAAAAGAATAAAATACCTAGGAATAAACTTAACCAAAGATGTGACAGATCTGTACACTGAAAAATATCAAACACTGCTTAAAGAAATTGAAGAAGATGCAAAGAAATGGAAAGATATTCTGTGCACTTGGATTAGAATTATTAACATAATTAAGATGTCCATACTTCCTAAAGCAATCTATAGATTCAATGCAATCCCTATCAAAGTTCCAACATTTTTCACAGAAATAGAGCAAAGAATCCTAAAATTTATACAGAACAACAAAAGACCCCAAATAACTAAAAGAATTCTGAGAAAAAAGAACAAAGCTGAGGTATCACACTCCTTGATTTCAAAATATACTACAAAGCTATAGTAACCAAAACAGCATGGTACTGGCACAAAAACAGACACACAGATCAATGGAATAGAATAGAAAGCCCAGAAGTAAACCCACACATCTACGGACAGCTAATCTTCGACAAAGGATCCAAGAACATACAATGGAGTAAGGAAAGTCTCTTCAACAAATGGTGTTGGGCAAGCTGGATAGCCACGTGCAAAAAAATGAAAATAGACCATTACCTTACACAATACACAAATATTAACTCAAAATGGGTTAAAGACTTGAATGTAAGACCTGAAACCATGAACCTTCTAGAAGAAAACATAGGCAGTATGCTCTTCAACATCGGTCTTAGCAACATATTTTCAAGCACAATGTCTGACCGGGCAAGAGAAACAATAGAAAAAATAAACAAATGGGACTACATCAAACTAAAAAGCTTCTGCACAGCAAAGGAAACCATCAACAACATGAAAAGACAACCTGACAATTGGGAGAAGATATTTGCAAACCATACATCTGATAAGGGATTAATGTCAAAAATATATAAAGAACCCATGCATCTCAACAACAAAAAAACTGACATCCCAGTTAATAAATGGGCAAAAGACCTGAACAAACATTTCTCCAAAGAAGATACACAGATGGCCAACAGGCACATGAAAAGATGTTCAGCATCATTAATTATCAGGCAAATGCAAATCAAAACTACAATGAAATATCACCTCACGTGCATCAGAATGGCTATAATTAACAAGACAGGAAACAAGTGTTGGAGTGCATGTGGAAAGAAGGGAATTCTCATACACTGCTGGGGGAATGCAAACTGGTGCAGCCACTATGGAAAACAGTATGGAGATTCCTCAAAAAATTAAAGATAGAACTACCATATGATCCAGCTATTCCATTGCTGGGTATTTATCCAAAGGACTTGAAAACACCAATGCGTAAAGATATACGCACCCCGTGTTCATTGCAGCGTTACTCACAATAGCCAAGACTTGGAAAACAACCTAAGTGCCCATCAAGGGAAAAATGGATAAAGATGATGTGGTGTTTATACACAATGGAATACTACTCATGCATAAGAAACGATGAAATCCAGCCATTTGTGACAACATGGATGGACACTGAGGGTATTATGCAAAGTGAAATAAGTCAGAGGGAGAAGATCAAATATCATATGATCTCACTCATTAAGTGGTAGATAACAACAACAAACAAACACACAGAGACAGAGATTGGACTGGTGGTTACCCGGGGGGGAAGGGGGAAGGGAGGAAGGTGAAAGGGATAATTAGGCACTTGTGTGTGGTGATGGATTATAAGTTGTATTTAGGTGGTGAACATGAGAACATAATTTAATTCATGCAGAAATATAAGTATAACGAAGTACACCTGAAATTTATACAATGTTATAAACCAATATTATAACAATAAACAACAACAAAAAAGTATGACAAAACTAATATTTTATTAAAAATTTCTGGAAACCCCTCTAAAAAACTACATTTTCTGTTATTTTTTGTCTCTTTCTCCTAATAAGACTCTCATTATGCATATATTCATTTGTTTAAAGCTGTTCCATAGTTCTCATATGCTTTACTCTTTGTTATTCTTTTTTCTTTTTGTTCCTCTAACTGGCTAATTTCAAATGAGCTGTCTTTAAGTTTGCTGATTCCTTCTTCTTCATGATCAAGTCTGCCTTTGAAGCTCTATATTGATTATTATTTTTAGTTATATCATTGTACTCTTCAGGTCAAAGTTTTCTGGGTTTTTTATGGTGTTCATTTCTTTATTAAACTTCTAATTTTGTTCATGCATTATTTTCTTGATTTCATTTAGTTTTCTCTCTCTCTTCTCTTACACCTATTGAGTTTCCTTAAGGTGATTATTCTGAATTCCTTGTCAGGCAGTTTGTATATCTCCATTTCTTTTGAGTTTTTTACTGGAGCTTTATTCATTTCCTTTGTTGGTGTCATTTTTACCTCATTTTTCATGATCTGCATAAACTTGCATTAGTGTCTGTGCATTTGAAGGAGAAAACACTTCTTCCAGTCTCTGCAGACTGGTTTCTGTAGGTAACAACTTTTTCAAGTTGGGTTCTCAGGCTGATGGTATTGTCTCCATGATTGCAGTTGAATACGGTTGGTGCCATGTCACATGGCTGCTTCTGGGTCCATGGTGCAGTCCATGGTTGGCTGGTGTGTACCAGGGGCTTGGATAAACGTGGAATATCTCTGCTCCCTGGGTGCATGAAACTGCCTCCAGGATCTTGGTCAGTATGACTGGCAGTGGTACAAGTGTCCACTTCATTGTCTGCAGATTTTGTACCTGTTACTAGGTATTCATATGAGTGACTCCTTCCATGTTCCTGGGAGGGCTCCCGACAGGTCACTGGGCAGGTCCCTGGGTGGGCAAGATTGGCTCCAGACTGTGGCTGAGAGGGGTTGGAACCAAGTCACAGAGCTTCTTCAGGATCCACAGCCAGAACTGAGGTCTGCATGTCTGCCTCTTGGGGCATGGTTTGGAGTTCCTCCTATTGGGTTCCTGGGTAAGCAAGACTGCCCCCAGACTGCGGCTGAGATGGGTTCCAAGTATTCTGCAGAATCTTCTGTTGGACCAATGTCAGTAGGTCTCCCTCCAGCGGCACAAGAGGGCATGTCCGTTTCTGAGTCTTTGTGTTGGTAGGGACACTCTCAGTCCACAGCTCTCAGGGGCTGGAGTTAGGTTATGGCACTGTTTCAAGATCTACTGTCATCCTGAGGTTGGCAGGCATATCTCTGGGATTATGGATTGGTGTGTTTCCTTCTGAGTCCTTGGGGAAGCAGGACTCCTCCCAGACTGTGGTTGTGGGGGCTAAGGATGGATTATGGGCTCTCTCCAATATCCACAATTGGATCAAGGTCAGTGAGTTTGCTTTCAGGGGCTTAAGTGGGTGTGTGTCCCAGCAAGTCCCTTGGTAGGCAAGAATGTTCATGGCTCATAGCTGAGAGGGGCTAGAGATGAGTAACAGAGTTGTTTCAAAATCTGTTGTTGGGCCAAGGTCAGAGGACCTTTCTAGGGGCATGGATGGGTGTGTCTACCACCCAGTCCATGCGCAGGCAGGATTGCTGACTAAGAGTGCCTGAAGCTAGGTCATGAGACACTTCATGGTCCACATGTATGAATGAGGTTGGTGAGCCTCTTAGCCAGGGCACAGGCATGTGTGACTCCTGCCAGGTCCCTTGGAAGATGTTTCTGGTGGCAGGACGAAGGTCAAACAGGACTGTAGCTGAGTCTGCAGGGAGACAGGGCTGCTTCCAGGTCTGTAGCCAGGACCATAGTCTATGAGTCTGCCACTTGGGCACAGCCTGCCTTCTTGAAATGACCCTCCTCATCTTGGGCTCCGTTGGGGTTTCACAATCTAGATTCCGCAACCTGGATCCCACAAAGGCACTTCTGCTTGTGGATGGCTGCCAAATGATTGTTGCTGAAGTGCGATATGAGTGGGAGACCTCTTATTCTGCCATCTTACTGACCACATCCAACTGATTTTGACAACAGAAGAAGTAATTCAATGGAAACGTGATAACCTTTTCAAAAAATGGTGTTGGGACAATCAGATAAACATAGACAAAAAATAGATAAATAAACCTTAGCCTAAACTGCATACCTTACACAAGTATTGGCTTAAAATACATCATAAAACTAAAAAATAAAAGGTAAAATAACAAAAAAAATTTAAAAAAGAGAAAATCTTTATGATAGGGTTAAGTGAAGAGTTTTTAGATATGACACCAAAATAATAATCCATAAAATTAAAAAATCAATAAATTGTTCCTCATCAAAATTGAAAACTTTTGTTATGAAAGAGATAATGTAAAGATAATGAAAAGAAAATATTTTCAAATGACATATACAATTAGGGACTTCTATCTAGAATATGTAAAGAACACTCTAAACTCAACCAAAATAAAAACACAATCCAATTAGAAAATGGGCAAAAGTCTTGAAGAGACATGTCACCAAGAAAGATATATGGATGGCAAATATAGATACAAAAAGATGTTCAGAATCATGGGCCACTAGAGAAATTTACATTATAATACTGTCTTATTATAGTGGGAAAATTTTAAAAACTACTGACAATACTTAATGCTAGAAAGTTTGCTGAGCACCTGGATTGCTCATACATTGCTACTAGGAGTGCAAAATAGTACAACAACTCTGCATAACAATGTGGTCATTTCTTAAACTATTCAGCATGCACTAACTTTATCACCCAGCAGTTGCACTCCTGGGATTTTTCTCTGGAAAATTAAAAACCTATATTTAAAAAAAAAAAACCTGCATGTGATCGTTCATAGCAGTTATATTTGTAATAGCCAAAAGGTGAAAATAATCCAAATGTCCTTCAATGGAGTGAATGGGCAAACACATTGTAGTACATCTATATGATGGAATACTACCCAAAAATAAAAACAGAACAAACTATTGATATACATATCAACTTGGGTGGATCTCAAAGGCATTATTCTCCATTTTAAAAGTCAATATCAAAAGATTACATTCTGTCTGATTCCATTTATACAATATTCTTGAAATGTCAAAATTTTAGGTTCTAAAAGGGATCATTGATTTACAGAGGTTTTGATTGATCAGTAGGAGGCTGTGATATAAAGTTACCTGAGGAAGATTCTTTGGGATATAGGAACATTTCTGTATCCTGATTGTGGTGATGATTCTCAAATCTATATGTGTGAAAAAATTTTATAGAACTATTTACCAAAAGTAAAAAAAAAAATGAATGCATGTTAAAAACTGGTGAATTAAAAATAAAGTCTGCAGTTTACTCATTCTGAACCGAAGTAAATTTTCTGACTTTGATAATTGTACTATGGTTATATAAGCTGTATGTAGGTGTCAGGGGAAGAGGGAGAATCCCCCTCTGTCCTTTTCTTTAAGGTTCTTATGGCTGGCCAAACAATTAACAAGACAGGTTAGCAGGAGAAAATAATACCAAGTTTAATAACATGTATACATGGGAGAAACTCAGAAATGAGCAACTCGTTCCTCTGTCTAAGCTGCTTGCTTAAGTATTGCAGCTAAAGGCGAGGAGCATGTTGGGGGCGGGTAGTGGCCTGCGACTTCAGAGGGCAGGAAGACAATTCTTTTTAGGGTCATCTATAGATAATGTGGTCAGGGAGAGACAGAGTTTTTGATTAAAGAGGCTTGGTGCCTTTCCTATGGTAACTTCTATCCTACATTATCTTTACAGCCATCATGATAGAAAATCTGTTCTAGGAAGGAGCCACCATGTCAAATTCTTTAGGCAGTTAGTGAGGGAGGTCAGACGTCCCTCAGAGAAAACAATCAAGGTAAAGAGATATGTTTCAGGGTGGCCAAATCTTGATCTCTCATAGTCCCGCCTTTGAAACTAAAAGTTTCACAGTCCTTTTGAAACTTAAAGAAGTTTCGTAGTCTAGAAGCTGAGTTGGTAGATTGTTTCATCTCACTGAACACATTTCATAGGCCTGATAATAGATCAGTTCAATTAAGTTCCTTTTGGAAGGTGGTGATGCAGGTGGGCTCTCAAGGTTACCCCTATATTGTGGAAGCAAGCAATCAAGTATTTAATAGAAGCATTTCTATGTAAACAAAAGAAAAACAAGGTTAATGGTTGGAGCAAGTTGTAAAGTGGTTTCTGAGTTTAGAGGACAGCCAGTTAAGAAGATTTTTAGATGTTAGCGTCAAAGCATCTTTTGCAGTTTAAAATGTCTCTGATGATGTCATCAGGTAATCTCTTAAGTTTATATCAAGTCCATCAGCTTCAGTTTGTAAAGCTTTAGGAAAAAGGGCAGGTTCAATTTTCAGTGATTCCAAATGAAAATGATGGAAAAAATAAAAAATGTTAGTTTGGATATCTGTAGGCAGATATTTCAGGAGACTAGAAGAAATCAGGATCTAGTGCAGTCAACAGATATAAAACAAAAACCTCAAAAGACAATTAACAAAACTAGGATCTAATATCTGCAAATGTATACTGTAGTTTTTACTGAAATATAATTTTTCTGTCTAAAATCACCCTTATTTTCATTAAGATAGCCAAATTAAAACTAACTAGTTTGCAAAATAAGTCTAGTTCCAATAGAGTTGGCCCAATTATTTACATAAGTACAGCAAGAATAGCAGTTGATCACATAGGCTCTTTTAAATCTGCTTTGCTGGAACTCTTTATAAGGAATCTCACATTGAACTTTAAAGGCCTCTTGAGGCCAGGAAAGCCAAGCCAAGGATTTTGTCATCAGACTTTGCCTGCAATACCTACAGATTTTGGTGAATTTCTCTCTTCCGAGGTTCCCCCAAAATATTTTGAGGTTCCTTGTACCTGCCAGATAAGTGACATTTTTTACTTATCCTGGTAAGTGTTGCTTGGAAGATAAGGTACCAGGCCAATATTTCCATGTGGTTTATTCTATAAAGCCCAATCTTCATTTCTCAAAAGCTGTATGGTTATATCGCAAATATGATGTTCCAGTCACAACCTTGGTAATATTACCAGTGTTTCTAATTGTGTCCTGTTATAAGGAGAACAGATTCTTATTGAACTTATGCAAATAACTATATTGCCATGAAAACAACAATACTCACTTACTAAGAGTTTTTAAATTCGAGGGATCAGATAGAGAGAAAAAGATAAATATTTTAATTTTACTTACAAAAGTATCATTTACCAAATTGCTATGTCATAGCTAGCTCAGGAGAAAAGAGAAGTTTTTCTTAAATCTGAAAAAACAAAACATTAAAAATTCAGCAATACTTTAAATGAAAAGTCATAAAAATTATAATAATCCTTATCAGTTCATTCAGTCCTGTGTAATCCATTCTTGATCCCAATCTTTTTGTTAGCAGCTTCATGAAGTTATCAGTTTCTCCATCAGATTTTTGTAATTTCTTACCCAGTTTAGTTTTATGATCACAAAGTTTATCAGAAGCCTGTACTCCAGTGTAACTGTCAGAGTCCTTTCCATGTATTTTTCTGAAGTTGAAACATTTTGCAAAAACATTAGAGCAAAGAAATGTCTGTAAACAACAAGACCTCAAAATGGCAGTTGACAAAGTAATTTGGTTAATTTTGTGACATACAACATTTTAAAATAATAATAACCAGAATTATGACTGATAACCAGAACAGATCAGAATTTTAGTAATGTTATACAATTTTAAAACACCTGTGTCAATAACATTTCCGACATAATAGCACCTAAGCAGACTTATCATCACTTGTCTGACAATGCTTTCCATGTAATTTAACATACTGAATAAGCCTAATAAGTTAAGTATCTTTCTCCTTATAGGAAGAGAGAAAATTTCTTTGAGAAGTTCCAGGGCCCTTTGAAAATTCTCAAAGAAAAAAAGTAAAAAAAAAGACTTTAAGATATGAATTTCGGGGAGCTTGTCAAAAATATAAAAAGTCAAAGCAAACAGATCATTAACAGTCCAAAAAGCCTTAATAGAGAGACCTCAGTCTTTTGAACACAGGAAATTATTTTAACAGGTTTTTTTTTCTGTCTTTTAGGTAGACTTACCCAAAGGTAAAGAAAAATCTTTTATAACCTCTTTATCAAGTTCAAGAAAATTATCTTTTTAAGAGAAATAAAATCAAATTATAATTTTGTACGAGCTTACTTCTGATATTAAAACTCATTTACTTAATTAAATTTATTTTAATCTTAGCCAACTTGACCATGCAAAAACTCCTTTTCCAGAATTTCTCTTCCACAAACCTTCTATAACTTTCTTTTTACATTTAGAATTTGTCCCATGTCTTTCTTTTCCCTCCTAGTACTTGAGGACAAATTTATCTTTCTTAATCAATCAAACAAAATATTTTTATTCTTTGCATGTTTTTTGTACATCTTACTTTCCTTGTACACAGACATATTTTTCTTAATATTTAGTAGCTTCTATCACACATACTAATTAGAAATTTTAACTCTTAGGAACCCCAATTTGTAAGTAAAAGCTAAGTAAACAATTATAAACTTTCTTTTACATTAGTGTCTTGTGGCTTGGAAAATTTATAAACACTTCATAATTTTTAGAAATATGTTACTTTATAGTGCAATCTTTTAATAAAACACATGTTTACCAATAGACCCAAAACACTTTTTAGTTTTCCTGTAATGAAAAGCCAAAAGTAGACAAATGTACATTTAGCAATCAATGTCTAATATCTTATCTTATTTGGAAATGATGATACTCAGAGAATTTTTATCATAAATTTAGCAAAACTCTTAAAGTTTTAAGTCACCAAAAAGAGTTTGGAAGCTGTAACCACCATAACACATAATTATTGTTTAAAGTTCATCTAACATTTATCTTTTTCACAACTATTTACTTGTTCCCAATAATTATTTAGATTGCCTATAAGACTTCATAAGACATCAGATGATAAAATTAGCCATCATTTAAGTTATTATTTTTGTTAACCAGTTCTAGAATAGAAATAACATCAGTTTTTTTTTTTTACAAAATTTCGTGTAAATTTCATTACCTCTTATACCTTTAGACATAGTTTTCATTAAGATTTTTATCAATAGGTCTTGGTCTTCTAATTTTGGACAAGGGAAGCATTCCCAGTCAGACATTTTAAAACATACTCAGGCAAAGTTGATGTAACCTCTTTATATAAAATTAGCTCAAACATTCCAACCTTTAGAATCTTATCAACACTTACACTTTTACATGTTCTCAATTCAATTGTGACTTGAGTCAAGGTCTTAAAGCTATTCCAATTTTTCCCTTCCTTTTTCTGGCCTTTTCTTAGGTACCAAATAAATAATTATGTGAGAGCTCTCAAAACATTTTTTTTCCTCAATATAGAGGTTTTCTCAATTCAAAGGATCCGTCATCTGGCCATTGACGAGTAGGGTCTTCATTTGTATATTTATTCCAATAGTGACTCTATCCAATAAGGCTTTTTAAGGAAAGACCCGGAGGTAACTTTCCACGCTTAGAATAAATCTTTACCATGGATGCAAGAGGCATCCCTGGTGAAGGCGCAGATGATGTAGCCCCCATGATCCACAGAATTCACTCCCAAAGAAATTCAGAGAAAGTAAACACCTTCGTTGCACAGGCGGTAAGGATGGTGTCTCCGGTCTCCCACAATAGTGTGGGATGCCTCCAGTCACAGACCCGCTAGTCTGTGACACCAGGCAGGCGTATGCTGTAATGGGATTTTTCTAGCACTAACAAGCAACGAAAGTTAAGACAACAAAAGCCCTTATGGACTGGGCCCTTTATGACAAACTCCCCTGAGAGCTTTACACAGCCGGACAAAGAGACAGTTCGGAACCCCAGTCTACTCGACTGGCCACCAAGGTACACCCTGGTAAATGCACCTTCTGTATGGTGGAGACCAAGGAGCATATTCTCACTGGTCACAAAGCCAAGTTCTCAGGACACAGAACAAGACAGAGACTACTCTGGGAGGAAAAGGGATCAAGATCAAAACCAAGAGTACTCTACCAAATTTAAACCAAGAGTCACTAAACGCACAAGAAACTAGTTTCCCAAATATTTTCTCCTGCCAATGTAAATTTAGAAAGAGAAAAAATTCTCACCACTTCCTTCCTCCGGAGCTCGCAGATAGAGATTCCGGGAGGCTGACGTGGTAAGAAGTCTTATCTTTTGCCGGCTTTCGTCAGGCGTTCCCGTATCTCATCATCTGCAGTAGTCCAGGGAGAAGGCAGATCTTCCAGCCAGAGAAGGAAACTTGCCAGCCAGTGTGGCTCCTGGTGACTATGCCAAAACTGTCGGGGGTAGAGGGAGAATCCCCCTCTGCCCTTTTCCTTAAGGTTCTTATGGCTGGCCAAATAATTAACAAGACAGGTTAGCAGGAGAAAATAATACCAAGTTTAATAACATGTATACATGGGAGAAACTCAGAAATGAGCAACTCGTCCCTCTGTCTAAGCTGCTTGCTTAAGTATTGCAGCTAAAGGTGAGGAGCGTGTTGGGGGCGGGTAGTGGCCTGGGACTTCAGAGGGCAGGAAGACAATTCTTTTCAGGGTCATCTATACATAATATGGTCAGGGAGAGACAGAGTTTTTGATAAAAGAGGCTTAGTGCCTATCCTGTTGTAACCTATATCCTACATTATCTTTACAGCCATCATGACAGAAGATCTGTTCCAGGAAGGAGCCACCATGTCAAATTCTTTAGGCAGTTAGTGAGGGAGGTCAGATGTCCCTCAGAGAAAACAATCAAGGTAAAGAGATATATTTCAGGGTGGTGAAATCTTGATCTCCCACATAGGGTAGACAAAAATTCTTTGTATTATTTTTGTAGCTTCTATGTGAGTTTACAATGATCTCATAATAAAAATGTTATAATACATATAATTAATTTGTACACTGTCAGTCTCATTAATTCTAATAATTTATTTGTATTTTCCTTTGAAATATTTTATTTATATATACTTATACTTTTCATATAATGACAATTTTATTTCCTACTTTGAACACTTAAAACGTGTACATATTTTCTCTATTTCTACTGGCAAGTTCCTCCAAAAATTTGATGACAATGGACATTCATTTCTCTACCATATCTCCCACAGAAAATGCCTGAACCATGTAACTATTAGCTATCATGTTCTGGTTAGGAGATTTTGTACTTAACTTTTATATGATTAAGGAGAAATCCCATGTCCAGTTTTTAAAATATGTTTTCATGCATAGATATTGAATTTCATTGCATGATTTTCTACAACAATTGAAGTATGATTTTTCTCTTCTTGAAATGTGTTGAATTACAATGATTGATTTATTTTTAACTGCTTATGTTGAAATAATTGTGGATTCACATGCAGTTGTAAGAAATAACACAGAGAGACCCCATATACCCTTTATATACTTCTCCCCATGGTAACATCTTACCTGACTCTAGTATATCATGACCAGGGAATTAACATTCATATAGTCTACAGACCTTTTTCAAATTTTATTGATTTTAAATCCACTCATTTGTGCACATGTATATGTGTATGTATCAATTCTATGCAATTTTATTACACGTATTGATTTATTGACCACCACCACTACAGTCAAGATGCAGAGCAATTTCATCACAAAGATCCCTAGTACCACTCTTTTACAGCCACAGCAACTCCCTCCCAACCCCACTCCCTAACCCCTATCATTAATATGCTCTCTGCTTCTATAATTTTGTTACTTCAAGAAGTAGAAAGAGAAGTAGAAGGAGAAGAGAGATAAGGGAGCAGAGAGCTTAGTTAAAGAAATAATTGCTGAGAACTTCCCAAATCTGTGGAAGGAACTGGATATACAAATCCACAAAGATAATAGAACTCCCAATTAACTCAACATAAAAAGACCTTCTCAAAGACATGTGATGATGAAACTGTCAAAAGTCAATGACAAAGAAAGAATATTAAAGACAGCCAAGGGAAATAAAACAACTTACAAGGGAACCCCCATTATAATATCAGCAAATTTCTCAGCAGAAACTCTACAGGCCAGGAGAGATAGTGGAATGATATACTCAAAATAGTTAAAGATAAAATCTATCAGCCAAGAATACTTTACCCACCAAAATTATCCTTCATATATGAAAGAGAAATAAAGACTTTCGCAGAGAAACAAAAGATGAGTGAGTTCATCACTACTAAAGCTACCTTACAAGGAGTGTTGAAAGGAGCTCTCCTACCTGAAACTAAAAGGCAAAGATATACAAATCTTTGAGTAAAGTGATAAATAGACTAAGTCAGAAGATTGCAACTCTATAACAGAATAGATTGGTGAACACTTAATTATAAAATAAATGTTAATGGGAAAGGAAACATTAAAAATAACTTTAACCACTTTAATTTAGTAATGAACTCACAACATAAAAAGGGATAATTTGTGACAACAAAAACATAGAAAGAGGAAAAGTATGGAGCCTATTCAGGCAAATGAAAATAAAATACTATCAGCAGAAAAAGGACTATCTTATCCATGATTTTTTTTATACAAAACTCATGGTAACCACAAAACCAAAATTCATAGCATAGACGTGAAACAGAAAAAAAGAGGAAACTGAGAAAAACATCACATAAAACCACAAAACTGAAATGGCAGACAGAAATACAAGGACAAATAAGCAATGGAAATACAGAGCAACTAGAAAACAAAAGATAAAATGGCACTATTAAGTACTCGTATATCAATAATCACCCTGAATGTAAATGGATTTAATTCACCAATAAAAACACAGAGTGGTTGGATGAATTAAAAAACAAGACCTAACGATATGGTGCCTCCAGGAGACCCATTCAGCTCTAAAGACAAACAGGCTCAAAGTGAAAAGAAGGAAGATGATACTCGAAGCAAATGGTAATCAAAAGAAAGTGGGTATAGCTATACATATATCAGACAAAATAGAATTCAAGCCAAAAAAGATAACAAGAGACAAAGATGGCTATTGTACAATGATGATGGGGACAATCCATCAAGAAGACATGATGTTTATTGATTGATTGATTGATTGATTACTATATATGCACCTAATATAGGAACACCAAAATATATAAAGCAATTATTAACAGACCTGAAGGGAGAAACTGACAGCAACACAATAGTAGTAGAGGACTTTAATACCCCACTTACATCAAGGGATAGATCATCCAGACAGAAAGTCAACAAGGAAATATTGACCTTAAATGAAACATTAGACTAGATGGACTTCATAGATATATATAGAACATTTCATCTAAAAGGAGCAGAATACACATTCTTTTCAAGTGCACATAGACCATTCTCAAGGACATACCATATGCTGAGAAACAAAAAAGTCTCAATAAATTTAAGAAGACTGAAATCATGTCAAGAATCTTCTCCAACAACAATGCTATGAAACTAGAAATCAACTACAAGAATAAAGCTAGAAAATATAGAATTCACAAATATGTGGAGACTAAATCACATGCTACAGAACAACTGTTGGATCAACAAAGAAATCAAAGGAGAAATCAAATAATACCTGGAGACAAATAAAAATGAAAAATGACATAGCAAAATCTACGGGATGCAGCAAAAATAGTAAGAAGGAAGTTTATAGCAGTACAGGCCTACCTCAAGAAACAACTCAAACAATCTAACATTACACTTAAAGGAACTAGAAAAAGAAGGACAAATGAAACCAAGGAAGTAAATAATAGAAATCAAAGCAGAAATAAATGTAATGGAGACTAAAATAAGATAATAGAAAAGATCAATGAAACTAAGAGCTGGTTCTTTCAAAAGATAAACAAAATTGACAAACTTTTAGTTAGACTCACTAAGAAAAAAAGAAAAGAGGCTCAAATAAATAAAATCAGAAGCAAAAGAGGAGAAATGATAAGAGATACAACAGAAATACAAAGAGAGTACTATGAAAAGCTATACGCCAACAAGTTGGATAAGCTAGAAGAAAGGGATAAATTCTTAGAATCATACAACTTTCCAAAACAGAATCAAGAAGAAATAGAGAAACAGTAATCAAAAACCTCCCCAAAAACAAAAGTCCAGGGCCAGATGGCTTCTCTGGTGAATTTTGCTAAAGATGCAAATAATATTTAATACCAATTCTTCTCAAACTCTTCTAAAAAATTAAAAAGGAGAGGATACTTCCTAACTTATTTTATGATGCCAACATTACCCTGATATCAAAACTAGACAAGGAAGACACAAAAAAAAGAAAATTAATGGCCAATATTACTGATGAACATAGAGGCAAAAATAATCAACACAATATTAGCAAACCAAATACAACAATACTTTAAAGGATCATACACTGTGATCAAGTGGGATTTATTCCAAGGATGCAAGCGTGGTTCAACATTCACAAATCAATCGATGTGATACACCACATTAACAAAATGAATAATAAAAATCATAAGGTCATCTCAATAGATGCAGGGAAAACATTTGACAAGACCAAACATCCATTTATAAAAAATCTCTTAATAAAATGACTATAGAAAGACATTATCTCAATATAATAAAGGCTGTATATGACAAACCCACAGTTAACATCAGACTCAATGGTGAAAACTGAAAGCTATCCCTCTAAGAAGAGGAACAGGAGAAGCATGTCCATGCTCACTACTTTCATTTAATATAGTATTTGAAGTCCTACTCAGAGCAATTAGGCAAGAAAAAGAAATAAAAAGTATCCACATTGGAAAGGAAGAGGTAAAACTGTCACTATTTGCAGATGACATGATTTTATATATAAAATAACCTAAAGAATCCACCAAAAAACATTTAAAATTAATAAACAAATGCAGTTGCAAGGTACAAAATCAACATACAAAAATCAATTGCATTTCTATACACTAACACCAAATTAGCAGAAAGAGAAATCAAGGAAACAATCTCATTTACAACGACAACAAAAATAATAAAATACCTAGAAATAATTTTAACCAAGGAGATGAAAGACCTATACACTCAAAACTATAAGATATTATTAAAATAAAGTAAAGAAGGCATAAGGAAATGGAAAGATATTCCATGCTCATGGATTGGAAGAATTAACATAGTTAAAATGTCCATATTGCCTAAAGCAAACTACAGATTTAATACATTCCCTATCAAAATTCCAGTGACAATCTTTCATCAAAATAGAGCAAAGAATCCTAAAATTTATGTAGAATAACAAAAGACCCCATATAACCAAAGCAATCTTGAGAAAAAAGAACAAAGTTGGAGGTATCACATTCCCTGATTTCAAAGTATACTACAAAGCTATAATAGTCAAAACAGCATAACATTGGCAGAAAAACAGACACACAGATAAATGGAACAGAATTGAGACCCCAGAAATAGAACCACATGTCTATGGATAGCTAATCTTTGACAAAGGAGCCAAGAACATACAATGGAGAAAGGAACGTTTCTTCAATAAGTGGTGCTTGGAAAACTGGACAGCCTCATGCAAAAGAATGAAAGTAGACCACTGTCTTATACCATACACAAAAATTAACGCAAAGTGGAATAAAGACTTGAATGTAAGACCTGAAATCATAAAACTGCTAGAAGACAACATGGGTAGTACATTATTTGACATCAGACTTAGCAATGTCTTTTTGAATATGTCTCCTCAGGCAAGGGAAACAAAACAAAACATCAACAAATGGGACCGCATCAAACTAAAAAGCTTCTGTAAAGCAAAGGAAACCAGCAAGAAAACAAAAAGACAATGTACCTAGTGGGAGGAGATATTTGCAAATTATACATCTGCTAAGGGGTTAATATCCAAAATATATAAAAAACTCATACAACTCAGCAACAAAAAAACAAACAACCTAATTAAAAAATGGGCAGAGGATATGAACAAACATTTTTCCAAAGAAGATATACAGATGGTCAACAGGCATGTGAAAAGATGTTCCACATCATTAAATTTTAGGAGAATGCAAATCCAAACCACAATGAAATATCACTTCACACCTGTCAGAATGGCTATAATTAATAAGAGAAGAAACACCAAGTGTTGGAGAGGATGTGGAGAAAAGGGAACCCTGACACTCTACTGGTCAGAATGTAAATTGGTGCAGCCACTATGAAAACAGTATGGAGATTCCTTCAAAAATTAAGAACAGAACTATCATATGATCGAACTATTTCACTTCTGTGTATTTATCCAAAGGATACAAAAACACTAGTTTGAAAATATATATGCATTCTTATGTGCATTTCAGCATTATTTACAACAGCCAAGATGTGGAAACGACCTAAATACCCACCGGCAGATGAATGGATAAAGAAGATGTGATTATATATATACATAATGGAATACTATTAAACCATAATAAAGATAAAAATCTTGCCATTTGCAACAACATGGATGGACCTTGAGGGTATTATGCTAAGTGAAGTAAGTCAGACAGAGAAAGACAAATACCATATGATTTCACTCATATGTGGAAGATAAAACAACAATAACAAACAAACAGAAAGATACAGAGATTAGACTGGTGGTTTCCAGAGGGGAAGGGAGCTGAGGGGAGGGCAAAAGAGGTAAAAAAAGACATTTGTAAGGTAAGGGATGGAAACTAACCTTGCGGTGGTGAACATGATGTAGTGTATACAGAAGTCAAAATCTAATGATGTACACCTGAATTCTATATAATGTTATAAACCAATTTTATTCAATAAAAAAATAATGTTGTATAGATGAAAGAACTTTCAGGATGGTAGAGTAAGGATCTCAAAAATCTGCTTCTTCATGAAACGACAACACTGGATAAAATTGGCAAGATCAAGTTTTTCATAACTCTGAAAATTAACGAAAAACCTTGCAATAATATGAAGAGAACTTCTTAAATAAAAACAGCTAAATCTTGGTAACAAAGGTGAGCTTTGTGGCATTTTTAACTTTCCATATCCCTATCTCCCTCTCCACAGCTTTACAGTATCCTTGAAAACCAACAGTGTTGCAAGTATAATAGCTGTGAAAAACAGCAGCCTAGCAGCCATGAGAAGAGGCAAAAAGCATTTGGAACTTCCCAAAAGCTTCATTCCCATAGAATTGTCACTATTTGATCTGGCAGTTCTCTGAAAAGCTGAATTATCGGGAGTAGACTTTATTTGAGATTACTATCCTTTTGGTATGTGTGTGTTACCACACAAATGGAATGATCTGCTTACCATGAGACAAAAGCCAATTGTCAAGAGGCAAGATGGTGGCAGAGAAAGGGCAGTTTATTACAGCTTGCTAGCAAGGGGGAAGATGGCTGACTAGTGTCTGAAAGGACCATGTTAAGGGGGTACAAAATCTTACAGAAGTTGTATAGGCTGGTGGGTTATAGAGGAGGGGGTTAGGAATTTTGACCCTCTGGTGTTACAGACTGGGAGTCACCACACCAGATCTTTCAGTTTTCATTGATGATGGCTATCAGTATAGACTCTCTGTTCAAGGGTCATCACATTCCTAAGGAACTCAAAAGAACAAAGTTATCATCTTATCACAGCTGGGAGGTACATGCACAAGCAGGGATCATAAAATTTACAGAGCAGTTAGATCTCCTGGAGGGTGCATATACAGCTGGGTTAGTTAGTCAGAGCTCATTCAAGGGTTTCTTTTCTACAATATGGCTTCCCTTATGTCAACCTTGTCTTGAGTTGGTACCATGTGGAAAACAATCAATAAAATTACTTAATATTATAAGTGCCTGAGGTGAAGATTCCAGTTGGAGGTAACAAAAGGTTGACCAAAAATCTTAAAATGAAAAGCTGGAAATGAAATATCTGTAGCGTGCTTTGAAAAGCTATGAAATATTCCTGGGGCTCTAGAAGGCCACATGCATATGCAGGGCTGTGTGTGGGCCAAGGAAAAACTCTAGAAGGCCCTCAACACTCACCTCTGACTGATCTTGAGACTCTGCATAAACATGAAGTGAAGGTGTGATGGTTAATTTTATATATCATTTTGACTGGCTATAAGGTGTCCAGATTAAACATTATTTCTGCATATGTCTGTGAGGGTGTTTCCACGTGAGTTTAGCATTTGAATTGGACTCAGCAAAGTAGATTGTCCTCCCCAGTGTGGGTAGGCATTGTTCAATCCATTGAGGGCTTGAATAGAACAAAAGGAGGAGGAAGGAGGAATTTGTCCCTTTTTCCCTGCCTCAGTGTTTGAGCTGAGACATCTCATTTTATATTCTCATACTCTCAGACTGGGATTTACACAACTGACTCCCCTGGTTCTCAGGCCTTCATACGTGGACGAGGTTACCCCACCAGCTTTTCTGGGTCTCCAGATTCCAGACAGCAGATCATGGGACTTCTCAGCCTCCATAACCATGTGAGCCAACTCCTCATAATAAATATTTCTCTCTCTCTCTCTCGATATATCTATCTGTCTATCTATCTGTCTATCTATCTATAGACAGATAGATAGACAGATAGATATAGATAAAATGTCCACCCACACTGGGGAGGACAATCTACTTTACCGAGTCCAATTCAAATGCTAATCTCATCTGGAAACACCCTCACAGAGATAGCCAAACATAGCCAATTATATATATATATATATATATATATATATATATATATATATATATATATATATATATATATATATAAAATTGGTTCTCTGGTGAACCCTGACTAGTACAGTAGGTTAAGTTAGAGTTGTTGATTACTTGCTGAAGCATTAAAAATGTGCCTGAACACACACATAGGCCCCTTGGAATATTGGCAGACTTTTTGGTCCAAGGCATTTAAGTAAATTTCTATCCAAACTTTTACCTACAACAAAGCAAGTCAAACTACACCAGACAGAGGATAGAGACTTTATAGAAGAAATCCAGGAAATTGACTAAAATGAAAACAGCACCAACAATAACAAAGTGACAGCAAACTCCAGAGGTGAGGAGAGAGTCCCAGTTTCCATTGTTGCCGCATCATATTATTTAAAATGTTCAGCTTTGAGCAAAAAATTACAAGATATGCAAAGGAACAATAAAATATGGCCCTGCAAGAGATTTTCATAGATTGAGGTATATGGGGTAACTCTTCATGTTCAAAACTGATCCAGCTTGAACTAAAGAAACCTGACTTATGGCCTACCAAACATACGTTGTACACCTACTTTAACAATTAAAGAATGTACTCGCTTAAGATAAGAATGCCTACTTCCCCTCCTATGCCCTATCAGTAATGCCCACTCATATCAGTCCCTTTCCCAACGTCAGGGTCATGTTGACCTGCTAATTTGCAACTGAATACCTCTTTGAAACTTTGATGAATATGTATCCTGGGCATGTTTAATTTATGTTCTTTGTTCTGAAAAGATATAAGACTGTACTTAAAACCATGCTTCTCCAGAAAGTTTTCTTCCTTTGTGGAAACTGCCTTCCCAGATTATAATCCTCACACAGGCTCAAGTAAAACTCACTTTATTTCTCTTATCTATAGTATGGTTATTGGTTATTTTGTGTCAACAGCCCAGAAAACAGAGACAAAAACAGAAAAAAAAAAAACAGTCAATAGAAACTGTTCCTGAGGAAGTCCAGATGTTGGTTTTACTAGACCAGGATATTAAATGGTATAAATATGTTCAAAAACTGAAGTAATCATGTCTAAAGAATTAAAGGAAAGTATGAGTATGATGTTTCGTAAAATAGAGACTGTCAATAAAGAGATGTAAATTATAAAAGAAATTGAAATTCTAGAGTTGAAAATTTTGATAACTGAAATGAAATATTCAATAGAGGTGTTCAAGATCAGATTTGAGCAGGCAGAAGAAAGATTCAGCTAACATAAACACAAATCATTTGAGATTATACAGTCAAAGTAACAGAAGGCAAAAAAATGAAGAAAAATGAACAGATTCTCAGAGACCCATGAGTACCATTCAGTGTACCAATATAACATACCGGGAGTCCCAGAAGGAGGACAGAAAGATAAAGAATAAGAAAGGATATTTCAAGCAGTAATTGCCAAGAAGTTCTCAGATTTGATGAAAAACATTAATTTGCACATTCAAAAATCACAATATTCTTCATGTAAGATAAATTCAAAGAAATCCACAACTAGACTCATCAAATTATCAAAAGCCATACAAAGAAGAAATCTTTAAAGCAACAAGAGAGAAGCAACTCACCACATCCATGGGATCTTCAATAAGATTGTGGCCAATTTGTCACCATAAACTGTAGAGGCCAGAACACAGTGGGATGGCATGTTTGAAGTGCTGAAGGAAAACAACTGTCTAGTACAGCAAAACTATCTATCGTAGTCAGCTTTGGTGCTATAAAAAAATACCATAAAATGGGTGAGATAATAAGGAGATTTATTTCTCACAGTTTGGAGGCTGGAAGTACAAGATCATGGTGGTTGAGTTATTGTGAGGGCCCTCTTCTGGGTTACAGATGGCTGACTTCTTGTATCCTCACATGGTGGAAAGAGAGCTAGCTAACTCTCTTGTTTCTTCTCATAAGGGCACTAACCCCATTATTTCAGTCTCCATCCTCATGATCTAATTACCCTCCAAAAGTAATTACCTTCCGAACACCATCACATTGGGATTAGGCTCTTAATATATGAATTTTAGAGGGATACGAACATTCAGTCTATAACACTATCTTACAAAAATGAAGGCAAACTTAAGACATTCTTAGCAGACTTGCACTACAGAAAATACTAAAGGGAGTTCTTCAGCTGGAAATAAAAGACAGCACAGAGTAACTTGAATCCACATGGAGAAATAAAGAGTATTGGTAAAATTAACTACATAGGTAAATATAAAACAGTATAAATGTATTTTTTATTTATAATTCTTTTTTCTCCAGTATTATTTAAAGGATAACTGTATAAAACAATAATTATAATGTGGTGTTTATGGACTTGTACATGTATGCAATTTGTATGAAAATAATAGCACAAAGAAAAGAGAAGGGAAAGGAGCTATATTGGAACAAAGTATTTTTATACTACTAAAATTAAGTTGCTATTAATCTGAGCTAAATTATTTTAAATTAAATTGTTAATTGTAATCCCCATAGCAAGCACTAGGAAAATAACTTTAAAGGACACAACAAGAGAATTAAAATGATATACTAGATAATATCAATTTAATACAAAAGATATCAGTAATGGAGTAATACAAGAATATACAAAGATTTAAGACATAGAAATCATGAGAAAAAAGATAGAAATCCTATCTAATAATTAAATTAAATGTAAATGAACTAAATACACGATTAAAAGTCTGACATTGGCAGAAGTAATAAAAAAAAACATAATCCAACTATATTCTGTCTATAAACAAGATTCACTTTGCATTTAAAGACACAAATAGTGTGTAAGTAAAAAGTGGCAAGATATATAGCATGCAAACAATACCAAAAGAGAGCTGGCTATAATATATATATATAGCCAAATACTTGGCTATAACAATATCAGACAAAATAGGTTTTCAGACAAAATTCACTACCAGAGACAAAGTAGAACATTTTATAATGAGAAAAGTGTCAATCAAGAAGGCATAAATATTTTTAAAGTCTTTTCATTTCATGTTTATTTTCAGTGTTTCAGCATAGAACATTTTATGATTAGTGATATGTGCAGAAACAGTTTTTTCAAATACCAAATGCCAATGTTTTATAAGTATCAATTTTTACCAACCAAAATAACCAAATATAACACAATTTTGCAATATTTTTCAACATACCAAAACTTATGGTTTGCAGCTAAAGCAGTATTCAGAAGGAAATTTATAGTTGTAAGTACCTCTATTAAAAAAGAAAGAAAGATCTCAAACTAATAATCGAATTTTACAACTTAAGAAACCAAAGAAAGAAGAGCAAACAAAACCCAAGCAAGTAGAAGGAAAGAAATAGTGAAGATTAGATGGGAGATAAATAAAATAGAACCAGACACCAAAGTACAGATCCAGGAAGCTCAGGGAATAGCTAGCAGGATAAATACCAAATAATTGCATCAAAGCATATCATATTCAAACTTCAGATAACCAATGAAAAAGAAAACCTTTAAAGAAGTCAGAGAACAAAATACGTAATGCACAGAGAAACAAGTATAAGAATTACAGTGGACTTATTTTCAGTAACTTTGAAAACAAGAAGAGAGTAAAGTTGAATGTTTAAGATGTTGAAAGAAAAAAAGGCCACAACCTAAAATTACATATCTCAGACATTCTCGGACAAAAAATGAAAAATTGAAGGAATTAATTGTCAGCAGACCTACCCTGAAAGAAATGTTAAAAGAAGTTCTTCAAGGAGTAGGAAAATAATATAGGTCAGAAATCTAGTCTCCATAAAGGAAACATGTCAGAGAAGGAACAAATGAAGGTAAAATAAAATCTTTTATTTTTCTTATTCTTACTTGATCTAAAAGATAACTTTTCAAAAGTAATAATAGTAACAAAGTATTGGGTGATTATGTTATATGGATAAATGAAATGAATGACAGCAATGTCATAGGAACGTAAAGGACAGAAAGAAGTAATTAGAAATACTTTTTTATAAAGTATAGAATACACATGAAGTAGTATAGTCTTATTTGAGGTGACTTAAATTAGTTGTAAATGTATATCGCAGACTCTACAAAAACCATAAAATATTTTTAAAAGAAGTGTAATTCATATACTAACAGAGGAGATAAAATGGGATAATAAGAAATGTTTAACTAAAACCAGAGAAAGCAGAAAAGGAGTAGAAGCAGGAAAAAAAAAAAAGAACAAATGAAATGGATAAAAAATCGTTAAAAACATGGTAGATATTAATCCAACTATATCAATAATAATTTTAATAATGAATGATCTAAATAAATCAATTTAAAGATAGATTGTCAGAAAGGATTAATAAAAACAAAATCCAACTGTATGTTGTTCACAAGAGCCCAACTTTAAATATAAAGACAAAAGTAGGTTAAAAGCAAAGCAATGGAGAAGGATATACCATGCTAACACTAATCAAAGAAAGCTGGAGTAGCTATATTAATTTCACACAAAGCAGACTTCAGAACAAGAAAAATTATTGGGCATATAAAAGAAGGTCATTATTATGACAAAATGGTCAATTCTCAAAGAATACATAACAGTCCTTAACATGAATGTACCTAACCAGAGAGTATCACAATATGTGAGTCAAAAAATGATAGAATTTCAAGGAGAAATAGACAAATCCACTATTATAGTTGGAAACTTCTAAATCCATCTTTCAGTAATTGATTGATCAAGGCAGCAGAATATCAGTAAAGATGTCATTGACCTAGATAGCACTATCAATCAATATGATCTAATGGAAATTTGTGCAATAATTCATCCAAGAACAGCAGAATACATTCTACTTAAGCTCACATAGAATATACACCAAGATAGACCACATTCTTGTCCATAAAACACACCTCAATAAATTTAAAATAATAGAAAAAATACAATGTATGTTCACAGATCTCAATGGAATTCAACTACAAATCAATAGGCAAATAATAGCTGGAAAATCCCCAAATATTTGGAGATTAAACAACACAGTTAAATAACAAGCTGTCCAAAGAGACTCAAAAGAAATTTAAAAACAATTTGAAACATAAAAAGAAAAACATAAATTATAAAATGCAATGAAAACAGTGCTTAGAGGGAAATTTTTAGCATTAAATGCACATATTGAAAAGAAGAAAGGTCTCAAATCAATGACTTCATCTTCTACCTTAAAAAAAGTAGATATTTCAACAAATCATGTTGGGAAAATTGGATATCCATATGCAAAAAATTAATATGGACTCTTACACCATAACAAAAAATCTAAGAGCAGAAACTATAAATTTCTTAGAAGAAGAAAGGAAGTATTAGGAGAAATACTAATAGGGGAAAGCTTCATGAGATTGGATTTGGCAATTATTTTTTGAATATTATACCAAAAGCACAGGCAGCAACAACAAAATATAGGTATATTGGACTTCATTGAAATTAAAAACTTTTGTTCATTATAGAGCACTATCAGCAGAGTGAAAAGGCAACCCACAGAATGGGAGAAAATGTTTGCAAATCATACATCAGATAAGGGATTAATATCCAGAATACATAAAGAACTCCTACAACTCAACAATAAAAAAACAAACAACTTGATGTGAAAATGGGCAAAATACTTAAACAGATATTTCTCCAAAGATATACAAATGGTCAATAAGCACAATAAAAATGCTCAACATCACTTGTCATTAGGAAAATGCAAATAAAAACCACAATTAGATACCACATCACACCCATTAAGATGCTTATCATCAAAAAATCAGAAAATAATAAATATGAATGTACTTACTACCAGAGAACTGTAGCCTTAAAAATGCTTAAAATGATAAATTTAATATTATGTGCATATATTTAACCACAATAAGGAAACAAAAAACAAAACACAAAATGGAGAAAGAAGGGCAATTTAAGCCTAAAGCAAGCAGAAGGTTATAAATAATAAAAAATGAGTATAAATCAATGAAATTGGAAACAGGAAAACAACAGGGAATATCAAGGAAGGCACCACCTACTTCTTTCAAAAGATCAATGAAATGGATAAATCTCTATCCGAGTTAACCAAAAAAAAAAAAAAAGAGAGAGAGAGAGAGAATGTACACATTACCAATATCAAAAATGAATTATGTCATCATTACTAATTCCATAGACATTGAAAGGATAATAAAAGAAAAGTATGAACAATTCTATGGCCACAAATTTGATAATTTATATGAAATAGGACAATTCCATCAAAGACACAAACTACAAAACTCACACTAGGGAAATAAATAATCTGAATAGGCCTATATCTATTAAAGAAATTGAATGATTAAATCCTTAAAAAAAAAAAAAAAGAAAGACCAGGCCCAGATGGTTTCACTTCCAAACATTTAAGGAATTTTTCCAAATATTTAAGGAAGAAATGATACTAAGTCAATACAATCACTTTCAGTAAATAGAAGGAGAGGGAATACTTCCTAGCTCATTATGTTATGCCTGCATTACCCTAATACCAAAACTAGATAAAGACACTACAAGAAAGGAAACTACAGACAAATATCTCTAACAAACATAGACGAAAATATGCTCAGCAAAATATTAACAAAGTAGTTCCAAAATTTACAAAAATTATGCACCATAACCAAGATTTATTTGAAGAATGTGAGGCTAGTTCCATACTTGAAAATCAGCTCATCCACCACATCATGAGTCTGAAGAAGAAAAATCATATGATTGATGCAGGGAAAGCATTTGACAAAACCCAAAGCCTATTCATGATAAAAACTCTCAGCAAACTAGGAATAGAGGGGAGCTTCAACTCAATAAAAAACATTTACTACAAAAAAAAATACAGCTAACATCATACATAATGGTAAGAAAATTAATGCTTTCCTCCTAAGATTGAGAATAAGGCAGAGTTGTCAACTCTCAGCAGTACCATTCAACATCATATTGGAAATCCTAGGTAGTGCAATTAGAGTAGAAAAGGAAATAAAAGATTTTGTGCCCAGATTGAGAAGCAAAAAATAAAAGTGTCTGTTCAAATATGACATGGTTTTCTGTGTAAAAAATCCGAAATAGTTGACAAAAAACTTCTGGAACCAATAAGCCAGTATAACATGGTTGCAGAATACATTGTTAATATTAAAAATTGCCTTCTTAAATACCAACAATGAACAACTGGAATTTGAAATTGAAAGTACAATACCATTTAGAATGGTACACAAAAATTAAATTAAATAATTAGCTATATATATAATAAAATATGCACAGAATCTGTATGTGGAAAACCACAAAACTCTCATAAAAAATATCAAAGAAGTTCTAAATAATGGAGGGATATTCCATGTTCATGGATTGGAAAACTCTATATTGTTAATATGTCATTTCTTCCAAATTTGGCCTATAGATTCAACACAATTCCAATAAAAATCCCAGCAAAGAATTTTGTAGATATTGACAAATAGACTCTAATGTCTTTATGGAACAGCAAAAGAGCAAGAATAACCAACATAAAACCAAAGAAGAAGAGCAAAGTTGGAAGACGTACTACCCCACTTAAGACTTACTTAAGACAGGAAACAACATGTGTTGGAGAGGATGTGGAGAAATGGGAACTCTCATACACTGCTGGTGGGAGTGCAAACTGGTGCAGCCACTATGGAAAACAGTATGGAGATTCCTCAAAAAATCAAGGATAGAACTACCATATGATCCAGCTATTCCACTGTTGGGTATTTATCCAAAGGACTTGAAAACACCAATTTGCAAAGGTACATGCACCCCTGTGTTCATTGCAGCGTTATTCACAATAGCCAAGACTTGGAAGCAACCTAAGTGCCCATCGAGGGACGAATGGATAAAGAAGCTGTGGTATATATACACAATGGAATACTACTCAGCCATAAGAAACGATGAAATCCAGCCATTTGTGACAACATGGATGGATATTGAGGGTATTATGCAAAGTGAAATAATTCAGAGGGAGAAGGTCAAATACCATATGATTTCCCTCATTAAGTAGTAGATAATAACAACAATAAACAAACACATAGAGACAGAGATTGGATTGGTGGTTACCAGAGGGGAAGGGGGGAGGGAGGAGGGCAAAGGGGTAATTCTGCACATGTGTGTGGTGATGGGTTGTAATTAGTATTTGAGTGGTGAACATGATGTAATCTATGCAGAAATAGAAGTATAATGATGTACACCTGAAATTTATAAAATGTTATAAACCAATGTTACTGCAGTAAACAAAAAATTAAAATAAATAAATAAATAAAAAATAATAAAGCATAACAGCCACAAAAAAGAAAAGAAATTGCCCCCAAAGATGGAAAACATTGTTTTCCTAAAGATGTTTATTTCAGCATTATTCAAAATAGCGGAGAAGTTTAAAACAACCTGAATGTCTAACAAGATATTTAAGACAAGGTACATCCATTTGTATGTAATATTATAGAGCCACTAAAAGTAACAATTATGATTACAGCGCAATAAGGAAAAGTATCTGCATGTGACGTAAATATCAAAAGCAGAGTATAGGGCCGGCCCCATGGCTTGGCGGGCGAGTGCGCGCACTCAACTGCTGGCGGCCTAGGTTCGGAACCCAGGCGCGCACCGACGCACCACTTCTCCAACCATGCTGGGGCCGAGTCCCACGTACAGCAACTAGAAGGATGTGCAGCTATGACATACAACTATCTGTTGGGGCTTTGGGGGAAAATAAATAAATAAATAAAATCTTAAAAAAAAAAAGAAAAGCAGAGTATAAAATTGTACAAAATCTATTCTATGATTACAAGCGTAAAATGTTTATGTATAGAGGACATGGAAAATGAATAATTAAGTTGCTATGGGACTAAAAAAAAAAGAAAGAAAGACTTACTCTAAAGCTATAGTAATCAAGATAGTGTGGTATCAGCAAAAAAATAGACACACAGAGCAATGGAATAGAACAGAGTACCCAGAAATGTAGCTACAAAAATATAGTCAGCTGACGTTTAACAATGAGGCAAAGGAAATTCAATGAAGAAAAATATTTTTTCCAACAAATGTTTCTAGAACAATTGGAGATTCTTGTTTAAAAATAATGGACCTACGCAAAAAAATTTTCACAAAAATCAGCTCAAAATGAATCATAAACCTAAATGTAAAAAACAATACTATAAAATTTCTAAAATAAAACAAAGGAGAAAATCTTGGTGACCTTGCATTTGTTGATGAGTGTTTAGATACAATGCTAAAAGCACAATTGACGAAAGAATAAATTGTTAGACTTCATTAATATTTTTGTTAATTTTTGTTTATTGCAGTAATATTGGTTTATAACGTCATATACATTTCAGGTGTACATAGTTATACTTCTATTTCTGCATAGATTACATCATGTTCACCACCCAAATACCAATTACAACCCATCATCACACACATGTGCCGAATTACCCTTTTCACCCTCCTCCCTCCCCACTTCTCCTCTGGTAACCAGCAATCCAATCTATGTCTCTATGTATTTGTTTATTGTTGTTATTATCTACTACTTAATGAAAGAAATCACATGGTATTTGACCTTCTCCCTCTGACTTATTTCACTTTGCATAATACCATCAATGTCCATGCATGTTGTCACAAATGGCTGGATTTCATCGTTTCTTATGGCTGAGTAGTATTCCATTGTGTATATATACCACAGCTTCTTTATCTATTCATCCCTTGATGGGCACTTAGGTTGCTTCCAAGTCTTGGCTATTGTGAATAAGGCTGCAATGAACCCAGGGGTGCATGTATCTGTACGCATTGGTGTTTTCAAGTTCTTTGGATAAATATGTGGCAGTGGGATAGCTGGATCATATGGTAGTTCTATCCTTGATTTTTTGAGGAATCTCCATACTGTTTTCCATAGTGGCTGCACCAGTTTGCACTCCCAACAGCAGGGTATGAGAGTTCCCATTTCTCCACATCCTCTCCAACACATGTTGTTTCCGGTCTTGTTAAATATAGCCATTCTGACGGACGTGAGGTGATATCTCATCATAGTTTTGATTTACATTTCCCTGATAGTTAACGATTTTGAACATCTTTTCATGTGTCTGTTGGCCATCTGTGTATCTTCTTTGGAGAAATGTCTGCTCAGGTCTTTTGCCCATTTTTTAATTGGGTTGCTAGTTTTTTTTGTTGTTGAGTTGTTTGAGTTCTTTATATATTTTGGAGATTAACTCCTTATCAGATGTATGGTTTGCAAATATCTTCTCTCAATTGTTAGGTTGTCTTTTGGTGTTGTTGATGGTTTCCTTTGCTGTGCAGAAGATTTTTGTTTGATGTAGTCCCATTTGTTTACTTTTTCTGTTGTTTCTCTTGCCCGGCCAGACATGGTGCTTGAAAATATGTTGCTAAGACTGATGTCGAAGAGCGTACTGCTTATGTTTTCTTCTAGAAGTTTCATGGTTTCAGGTCTTACATTCAAGTCTGTAACCCATTTTGAGTTATTTTTGTTTATGGTGTAAGGTAACGGTCTACTTTCATTGTTTTGCATGTGGCTATCCAGTTTTCCCAACACCATTTGTTGAAGAGACTTTCGTTTCTCCATTGTATGTTCTTGGCTCCTTTGTCAAACATTAGCTGTCCATAGATGAGTGGGTTTATTTCTGGGTTTTCGATTCTATTCCATTGATCTGTGTATCTGTTTTTGTGCCAGTACCATGCTGTTTTGGTTACAATAGCTTTGTAGTATATTTTGAAATCAGGGAGTGTGATACCTCCAGTTTTGTTCTTTTTTCTCAGGATTCCTTACCTATTCGGGGTCTTCTGTTGTTTCATATAAATTTTAGGATTCTTTATTCTATTTCTGTGAAAAATGTTGTTGGAACTTTGATAGGGATTGCATTGAATCTATAGATGGCTTTAGGAAGGATGGACATCTTAACTATGTTAATTCTTCCAATCCAAGATCATGGAATATCTTTCCATTTCTTTGTGTCTTCTTCAATTTCTTTCAGCAATATTTTATAGTTTTCGTTGTACAGATCTTTCACCTCTTTGGTTAAGTTTATTCCTAGGTATTTTATTCTTGTTGTTACAATTGTAATTGGGGTTTTATTCTTAATTTCTCTTTCGGCTACTTCGTTGTTAGTGTATAGAAAGGCAACTGATTTTTGTATGTTGATTTTGTATCCTGCAACTTTACCATATTCGTTTATTATTTCTAAAACTTTTTTGGATGATTCTTTAGGGTTTTCTACATATAAAATCATATCATCTGCAAATAGTGATAGTTTCACATCTTCCTTTCCAATTTGTATCCCTTGTATTTATTTTTCTTGCCTGATTGCTCTGGCTAGGACTTCCAGTACTGTGTTAAATAGGAGTGGTGTCAGTGGGCATCCTTGTCTGGTTCTTGTTCTTAGAGGGATGGGTTTCAGTTTTTCACTGTTGAAGATGATATTAGCTGTGGGTTGGTCATATATGGCCTTTATTATGTTGAGGTACTTTCCTCCTATACCCATTTTATTCAGAGTTTTTATCATAAATGGATGCTGTATCTTGTCAAATGCTCTCTCTGCATCTATTGAGATGATCATGTGATTTTTATTCTTCATTTAATTAATGTGGTGTGTTATGTTGATTGATTTGCGAATGTTGAACCATACCTGCATACCTGGAATAAATCCCACTTGATCATGGTGTATAATCTTTTTAAGGTATTGTTGTATGTGATTTGCTAGTATTTTGTTGAGGATTTTTGCATCGATGTTCATCAGTGATATTGGCCTGTAATTTTCTTTTTTTTGTGTTGTCCTTGTCTGGTTTTTGTATCAGGGTAATGTTAGCTTCATAGAATGAGGTAGGGAGCTTCCCCCCTCCTCAATTTTTTGGAAGAGTTTGAGAAGGATAGGTATTAAGTCTTCTTTGAATGTTTGGTGGAATTCACCAGGGAAGCCATCTGGTCCTGGACTTTTATTTTTGGGGAGGTTTGTGATTACTGTTTCGATCTCCTTACTGGTGATTGGTCTATTCAAATTCTCTACTTCTTCTTGATCCAGTTTTGGAAGGTTGTATGATTCTAAGAATTTATCCATTTCTTCCAGATTGTCGAATTGGTTGGCATATAGCTTTTCCTAGTATTCTCTTATAATCTTTTGTATTTCTGAGGTGTCTGTTGTAATTTCTCCTCTTTCAATTCTGATTTTACTTATTTGTGCCTTCTCTCTTTTTTTCTTGGTGAGTCTAGCTAAAGGTTTGTCAATTTTGTTGATCTTTTCAAAGAACCAGCTCTTGGTTTTACTAATTTTTTCTATTACTTTTTTAGTCTGTATTTCATTTATTTCAGCTCTGATTTTTATTATTTCCCTTATTCTACTAATTTTGGCTTTGTTCTTCTTTTTCCAATATCTTTAGGTGCATCGTTAGATTGTTTATTTGAGATTTTTCTCGTTAGTTGAGATATTCCTGTATTGCTATAAACTTCCCTCTCAGAACCGCTTTCGCTGTATCCCATAAATTCTGTCATGTCGTATTTTCATTTTCATTTGTCTTCAGGTTTTTTTTTTATTTCTTCTTTGATTTCTTCGTTCACCCAGTCATTGTTCAGTAGCATTTTGTTTAATCTGCACGTATTTGTGGCTTTTCTGATTTTCCTCCTACAGTTGATTTCTAGTTTCATACCGTTGTTGTCAGAAAAGATGCTTGGTGTTATTTCAATCGTCTTAAATTTATGGAGACTTGTTTTGTGGCCAAATATGTGATCAATCCTGGAGAATGTTCCATGTGCATTTGAAAAGAACGTGTATTCGGTTTTTGGATGGAACGCTCCGTATATATCTACTAGGTCCATCTGTTCTAGTGTGTAATTTATGGCCAATGTTTCCTCATTGATCTTCTGTTTGGATCATCTATCTGTTGGTGCAAGTGGAGTGTTAAAGTCCCCTACTATTATTGTGTTACTGTCTATTTCTCTTTTTATGTCTGTTACTAATTGCTTTATATATGTAGGTGCACCTACATTGGGTGTGTAGATATTTACAAGTTTTATATCCTCTTGTTGGATTGTTCCCTTGATCATTATGTAATGACCTTTTCGTCTCTTTTACAGTTTTTGTTTTCAAGTCTATTTTGTCTGGTATGAGTACTGCTACTCCAGCTTTCTTTTCATTGTCATTTGCATGGAGTATCTTTTTCCATCCCTTCACTTTCAGTTTGTGAGTGTCTTTAGGTCTGAAGTGTGTCTCTTGTATGCAGCATATATTTGGGTCTTGTTGTTTTATCCAGTCAGCCACCCTATGCCTTTTAATTGGAGCATTTGGTCCATTGACGTTTAAAGTAGCTATTGATAAGTATGTACTTACTGCCATATTTTAACTTTTTTTCTCACTGTTTTAGTAGTTCTTCTCTGTTCCTTTCTCCTTCTATACAGAATTCATGGTCTCTTTAGTTTGACCTCTGTCTGAAGCTCTACTCTTTAACTCCCCTCCTCCCTCATTTTATGTTTTTGATACATATCTACCCTCTTTTTTGTGCATTTGTATCCATTACACTATTATCATGGAAATAGATAATTTTTCCTATTTGTGGTCTTCTCTTTTCCTCTTAAATCAGTCCCTTTAACATTTCTTGTAGCACTGGTTTCTTGGTAACAAACTCCTTTAATTTTTGCTTGTCTGGGAAATATTTGCTCTCTCCTTCCATTTTGAGTGATAACCTTGCTGGGTAGAGTATTTGTGGCTGTAAGTTTTTTCCTTTTAGCACTTTAAATATATCGTGCCACTGTCTTCTAGCCTGTAAGGTTTCCACTGAGAAGTCAGCTGATATCCTTATGGGGCTTCCTTTGTATGTAACTTGTCTTTCTCTTGCGGCTCTTAGGATTCTCTCTTTATCTTTTATTCTGGATATTTTGATTATGATGTGTCTTGGTGTGGTCTTTTTGAGTTTATCTTGTTTGGGGCTCTCTGTGATTCCTGTACCTGGATGTGTGTTTCCTTCCTTAAGTTAGGAAATTTTCTTCTATTATTTCTCAAAATAGATTCTCTGCCCCTTTGTCTCGTTCTTCTCCTTCTGGAACACCTATAACACGGATGTTAGTGCACTTGATGTTGTCCCAGATGTCCATTAGACTGTCCTCATTCTTTTTAATTCTTTTCTCTTTTACCTGTTCAGCTTGGATAATTTCTTCTAGTCTTTCATCCAGCTTGCAGATCCGTTCTTCTGTATCCTCTACTCTGCTTTTGAGTCCTTCTACTGAATTTTTCATTTCCAGTATCGTATTCTTCATTTCTGATTGGTTCTTTTTTATATCTTCCATTGCTTTGTTGACATTCTCACTGAGTTCATCTATTCTTCTCCCCACATCAGTGAGCATCCTTATCTCTCTTAGTTTGAACTCTCTGTTGGGTAGGCTGCTCATTTCTCTTTCACTTAGTTCCTTTTGTGGAGTTTTGTCCTGTTCCCTTACTTGGAATGTATTCCTTTGCCTCCTCATTTTGCCTCTTTCCCTGTGCTTGTGTCTACGTATTAGGTAGGTCAGCTATGTCTCCTGCTCTTGGATAGGTGACCTTATACAAGTGATGCCTTAGGAATCGTGCAGTGTGCTTCCTTCAGTTCTCAATGTTCCAGGGGTGACTCTTATGTGGGCTACGTGTGTCCTTCTGTTGTGGCTTATTTGCTCTCACTGTATGCTCCCAGATAGGCCGAGTTATGCTCCTGGTCACCTGTTGTAATGCTGAGCTGTTTATAGTTGTTGTGGGCCATTCAGTCTCTTTATCAGGTGTGGGGAGCCCCATCACAGTTGGCTGCAAGTTCTAATACCACATTTTTGTTGCAGTACTTCTTTCAAGTGAGTAGGCCCCCAGCGTGGCAGGTTGTTAGGCTCAGTGGTTTACAATTGCTGTAAGCCTCCAGCCTTTAGGTCTCTTGTCAGCTCTCTGAGGACTGCAGCTGGGTGGGGCTGGCCTCAGGCACAGGAGCACCCAATTGTTTCAGGCTTTGGAAGGTGGGGCAAACCCCCTATGTGGGTCTTTGAGAAGCACGAGTCTTCTGCAGCTGACAAGCCCTGCCACCCACAGTCCCACACACACAGTCAACACAGTCCTGCTCCGTGTGCGTACACCAACCTCCTGAAGTGGACCCAGTCTCTCTATGGCGAGAGCCCCACACACTCCACCACCGCCCCTCACTCTCCACCCACTCCTGTGCACGCCTTGCCCCACTGAAGTGGGCTCCGTTGCCAGGCTGCAGAGAATCCAGTCACTAATCTATGCAGCCCCACAAGTTGCCTGAGGGCTTGTTGTTGGGTGGTGCCCATCTCTAGGGTAGGCTGCCTGCCCTGCCTGAGCTGGATTCAATCAGTGCTGTAGTGTGTGGGGCAGACCTGGGCTAGCAGGCCCCAGGGAGAACTCCAATGGCGTCTGTGTCAGCACGCCCACATCAGGCCACAACAATGGCCACCGCCAGTTTCCCAGTCCCTGGAGAGGTCTCACCTCTCACCGAGATGCACTCAGTGCCTATCAGGTGAGTCTCTTTTCACCAAAGCACTGTGCACCTTTCTTTCTGGTGATTTTTGGTTGTTTTCTGAAATGGGTGAGTTTGCGCCTGGGCCCTTTAACAGCCTGGTTTAATTTCTTTGTGAACCAGGTTTTCTGGTGGTACTCCCCAATGTTTTTGTAGCAGGCAAAGTCAGATATTATGCCACTCATCTCGATTGTGCTAGATCCACAAAATGCCCACAGCAGAGGTGCTCCCCGGCTCAGGGCCCCACGCCTCCAGGGAGGGGTGCCTACCTGTGTGCTGCTCCCGGGCAGCCGTGCAGCTGACGGCTTGCGAAGGTGGAGTTTTTTGTCTCCTGAAGGGAATTTCTGCCTCTTCCACCTCAGTTAGGGTTGTCCTTTGTTGCAAGAGTTCCTCTTATCCAGTTTTCAGTTCTGTCTCAGGGGTAATTTTTCCATGAGTATTTGTAAATTGACTGTGTCTGCCAGGAGGAGGTGAGTTCAGAGTCTGCTTATGCTGCCATCTTGACTTCCTCCTCCTAGACTTCATTAATATTAAAAAGTTCTGCTTTGTGAGAGATACTGTTAAACGAATGACAAGACAAGCCACAGACTTTGTGAAAATATTTTCAAAACACATATCTGATAAATTATTATTTTTTAATTTTTTAATTTTTTTCGTGAGGAAGATCAGCCCTGAGCTAACATCTGATTCCAATCTTCCTCTTTTTTGCTGAGGAAGATTGGCCCTGGGATAACATCCGTGCCCATCTTCCTCTACTTTATATGGGACTCCGCCACAGCATGGCTTGACAAGCGGTGTGCTGTTGCACCCAGGATGCGAACCTGTGAACCCCGGGCCCCCGAAGTGGAGCATGCGCACTTAACCGCTGCGCCACGTGGCCAGCCCCTCTGATAAATGATTTTACCTAAAGTATACATAGAACTTTAAAACTCAAAAATAAGAATACAAACAACCCAATTAAAAAAATGGACAAAAGATCTGAACAAACACCTCACTGAACAAGTTATATCAATGGAAAATATGCTCAACATTATTTGTCATTAGGGAACTGCAAACTAAAACAACAATGAGATATAATTGCATACCTGTTAGAATGACAAAATCCAAAAATCTGACAATATCAAATGATGGTGAAGATACACATTAACAGAAATTCTCATTCGTTGCTGGCGGCTGTGCAAAATGGTATGATCACTTTGCAAGATGGTTTGGAATTTTCTTCCAAGATAAATATACTATTACTATATCATCCAGGAATCACTTTCTATGTATTTATTCAACTGATTTTAAAACTTATCTATACACAAAAACCTGCACAAGAATGTTAATAGTGCTTTATTCATAATCATCAAAAATTGAAGTAACGGGGCCGGCCCCATGGCTTAGCAGTTAAGTGCGCGTGCTCCGCTGCTTGCGGCCCGGGTTCAGATCCCGGGGGCTCACCGACACACCGCTTCTCCGGCCATGCTGAGGCCGTGTCCCACATACAGCAACTAGAAGGATGTGCAACTATGACATACAACTATCTACTGGGGTTTTGGGGGGAAAACAAATAAAATCTTAAAAAAAAAATTGAAGTAACCAATCAATACCATCTTCAACAAGTGAATATAAAATCAAACTCTGGACCAAAATGGTGACATAGGAGAACTAAGCTTCCATACCTTCACAATGATCAACATTTAGACAGCTATCAATGAACAAGAACAGCTCAAAGAGAGCTCTGGTGTCTGCCTAAGAAATTTTAGCAACACAGTGGAACAAAAACCTGAGAACAACCACACAAGAAGATAAGGAAGACAGCTTCATTTTGTCTGCATCATCCCATACCCCTAACCAGCATTGCTCAGTGCCAAGAGGGAACTTCCCAGCTAGAAAGAGTTCCTTTCATCAGGAAAGGAAGAGGGATGAGTGGCCAGCTTCCTTAGTATTTCAGGGCACCAGATTAAGGTCCCACTTCAGTTTCACCCCATCCAGGCTGGCAAAGCTGAGACTTATAGAGATGGCTAGGAACAAGGAAGAAAAGCAGGGGCTACCAGTAGTAGGCACACAGCTGGAGCAATCATGATTCAGTGACTTGATTTGCAGACAAACCTAGCAGATTCACCACTAAGAAACTAAAAGCCAGCTCAGCCACAGCAGGCCCTGCTGCAGATTTTACCAGTGTTTACCCCATAGGTATTCGCATTTGCTGACTCTAGCTGCCTCCTTGCTCCATCCTCCTCTGTGCCCCCACCAGATCTCAGGAACTGCACCAGTAGCCAGCCCACACCTATGCAGATACACAAGCACAAGACATGAGCCCAGACCCCCACAAATGACCTCCACTATCATGTGTGCACTTTGGGCTAGGCCCTCCAGCTCTGCACTTGCATGCTGCTGGCCTGATGTCTATCAGTGGCCTCCACTCCAAAGTGCACAACAGAGTTGAGGGAGACTGTGTAGCCACAGGAGAGCATGCCAACTGTTGTGGACCTGTATCAGGCCTTTTTTTCTGTCACAAGCCTGTATTACTATGCTCACCTTCTGGTAACTGTGCACCTACACACTCCCGGCCCAACCCTCATCACTGGCCTCACTGCAGTGTGTACAACTCGGGATAGTCTGTGCAGCCAGGGTCCCTGCACCTGAAAGTGAGCCTATAGTTGGCCCCAGCCCTTGCTGTCCACCCTGGTACCCACCACTATATGTGTGTCTGCAACCAGCTCCTGCCACTACACAGGCACGTACACAGGCACCCCCACACCTGAATGTGTACACATTGCTGGCTCTTGCCAACACGGCTGCCCACCCTGGTCCCTAGTCACTGGACTTGGAGATTCCAATGAGGAAACCAATAGCCCTGGCAGCCATTGTATACCCCATGAAGAGCACATCAAGGAATGCACAACTGTTGATGCTGTGGACCCTAGAGGCCTGAGCTGAAGAGACATCACACCTCAACCAGTGCCACCACATGACCCTGCACTTGGTGTGCTGCACCACTAGACCCAGGGTCACAGCACACTCCAGTATGCCCCCACCTAAAGCTGAAAGTCTTCCGTTACTGAAGACAGTCAATAAAATCTGGAAGAGGTAACTGCTTCTTCAAATGTGCAACCATCTATTCAAGGCTACAAGGATCATGAAGAATGAGGGAAACATGATTCCAGCAAAGAAATATAGTAAACCTCCAAGTAATTGGCCTTAAAGAAATGGAGATTCAGGAATTGTTGAACAAAGAATTCAAACTAATTGTTTTAAAGAGGTTCAGAGAGCTGAAAGAAAACAGAGATAAACAGTTTACAATATCAAGAAAACAATACAAGAACAAAATGAGAATTTCAACAAAGAGCTAGAAAACATAAAAAAGAACGGATTTCTTAAAATTATTGTATCGAGGTCACAGTGGCTTATAACATTGTGTAAATTTCAGGTGTACATTGGTATATTTCAGTTTCTGTGTAGATTTCATCGTGTTCCTCGCCAATAATCTAGTTTTAATCCATCACCATACATATGTGCCCCTTTATCCTTTTTGCCCTCCCCCCACCCCCTACCCTCTCGTAACCATTAATCTGTTCTCCTTATCTATCTATTTCTTTATCTTCCACATGTGAGTGAAATCATACCATATTTGTCTTTCTCTGACTTACTTAGCTTAGCATAATACCCTTGATGTTCATCCATGTTGTTGCAAATGGCACCATTCTGTCTTTTCTAAGTCTGAGTAGTATTCCATTGTATATATATATACCACATCTTCTTTGTCCATTCATCCATTCATGGGTTCTTCTGTTGCTTCCAAGTCTTAGCTACTGATAATAATGCAGCGATGAACATAGGGGTACATATATCTTTTTGAATTATTGATTTCATGATTTTTGGATAAATACCTAGTACTGGATTAGCTGGATCATATGGTATTTATATTTTTAATTTTTTGAAAAATTTCCGTACTGTTTTCCATAGTGGCTGCACCAGTTTGCATTCCCACCAGCAGTGTATGAGGATTCCCTTTTCTCCACATCCTCTCCAACACTTGTTATCTGGTCTTGTTAATTATAGCCATTCTGACGGGTGCGAGGTGATA
The DNA here is from genome assembly GCF_020826845.1 of Diceros bicornis minor. NCBI lineage: Eukaryota > Metazoa > Chordata > Mammalia > Perissodactyla > Rhinocerotidae > Diceros > Diceros bicornis. The sequence goes on along the minus strand of NC_080781.1, from coordinate 69,119,463 downwards.
ACTCATTGTAGTTCTGATTTCCGTTTCCCTTATAACTAGTGACATTGAATATTTTCACGTGCCTGTTGGCCATCTGTATACCTTCTTGTCCTCTGCCCATTTTTTGATTGGGTTGTTCATTTTCCTGTTGTCGAGTTGTACGTGTTCTTTCTATATTTTGGAAATTAACCCCTTGATTGATATATGTTTTGCAAATATTTTCTCCAAGTTGGTTGGTTGTCTTTTCATTTTGTTGATGGTATTCTTGGCTCTGAAGAATATTTTTAGTTTGATGTAGTCCCATTTGTTTATTTTTTCTTTTGTTTCCCTTGCCTGAGGATACATGGTATTCACAAAGATACTGCTAAGACCAATGTACTGCATATATTTTCTTCTAAGAGCTTTATGGATTCAGGTCTTATATTCAAGACTTTAATCCATTTTGACTTAATTTTTGTGTATGGTGTAAGATAATGATCTACTTTCATTCTTTTGCATGTGGCAGTCCATTTTTCTCAGTACCACTTATGGAAGAGACTTTCCTTTCTCCATTGTGTGTTCTTGGCTCCTTTATCAAAGATTAACTGTCCACAGATGTGTGGTTTTATTTCTGGGCTCTCAATTACATTCCATTGATTTGTGTGTCTGTTTTTCTACCAGTACCATGCTGTTTTGATTACGATAGCTCTGTAGTACATTTTGAATTCAAGGAGTGTGATACTTCCAACTTATGCCCTTTTTTCTCAGGATTGCTTTAGATATTTGGGGTCTTTTGTTACTCCATATAAATTTTAGGATTCTTTGTTCTATTTCCATGAATAATGTCATCGAGATTCTGATTGGGATTGCATTGAATCTGTAGATTGCTTTAGGTAATATGGACATTTTAGCTATGTTAATTCTCCCAATCCATGTGCATGGAATATCTTTCCATTTCCTTATGTATTCTTTGATTTCTTTTAATAATGTCTTATAGTTTTCAGTGTATAGGTCTTTCACCTCCTTGGTTAAATTTACTCCTAGGTATTTATACTTTTTCTCCAATTGTAAGTGGGATTGTGTCCTTGCATTATTTTTCAAACAGAAATTTTGAACCTAAGCAGTACAATGTCTGAACTGAAGAATTCTATAGAGAGCTTGAACAGCATACTTGACAAAACATAACAAAGAATCAGTGATCTAAAGACAGATCAATTGAAATGATCCAATTAGAGGAGCAAAGAGAAAAAAGTATAAGAAGGAAAAAAGAGTGTCTATGGAGTTTATGAGACATTATTAAGAGAAACAAGGTATATATCATTGGGGTCCCAGACGGAGAAGAGAAGTAAAAAGGAGTATAAAGCTTCTGTAAAGAAATAATGGGTAAGAACCCCAAACCAGGGCAGAGATTCAGACCTCCAAGTTCACCAAGTTAATGGCACGTACGAAAATTTTAATCCAAAATGATCTTCTCCAAGACACATTATAATAAATGTGTCTAAAGTTAGAGACAAAGAGAGAATTTTAAAAGCAGCAAGAGAAAAAAATTGCCTCCTATGGGAAAACCACTATAAGGCTATCAATGGATTTCTCAGCAGAGAACTTATAGGCCAGGAGAGAATGGGATGCTATATTCAAAGTTCTGAAAGAAAAAAACTCCCAACCAAGAATACTGTACCCAGTAAAATTGTCCTTCAAAATTGAAGGCAAGATGAAGACTTTCCCTAAGAAACAAAACCTGAGGGATTTCATCACTGCTAACCCTACTTTACAGGAAATGCTGAAAGGAGTATTTCAAGCTGAAACAAAACAATGCTAATTAGTAACATGAAAACATATAAAGATTCTGGTTCAAGATAGCAATGCAGGAGGATCCTGAACTCACCTCTTCCCACAAACACACCAAATCCACAGCTACATGTGGAACAACTTCCTCTGAAAGAAATGCAAAAACTAGCTGAGTGACTCATACACATGGGTAAACAAGGAAAAACCCTCATCAAACTGGGTAGCAGATGCTGAGACACAATCTCACCATTAACCCCATCCACAGTGTGGTGACACAAAATCAGGAGGGAACTCACAACCCTGACCTTATCCCTGAGATGCAAAAGGTTTGAATCCTGACTCTGGCACTTTCAAGATCTGTACCTGAGAGGCAAGCTCCCCAAATATCTAGATTTAAAAGCCAAATGGGCTTGCATTCACAAGACCCACAAGGCTATAGCAAACTGAAAAATAGTTCTTAAAGGGCACACGGACTCACCCACCCAGGACCCAGTGCAGAGGCAGCCAACTGAAAAGTGTAAAGTCTTTCTGTGAAAGAGGATTAATTGCTTATCTTAAAGCTTCAGAGGAGGAGCAGGCATATAATTTAACACACATCTAGGGGCCTACTAAAATACTCTCCAAAGTTGCAGGCCAACAGGTGCCATCTTTGTGCCCTCCCTCTGCCTCACGCAGGTTGCCGGTTTCTCTAGGAAAGGTATTGTGAACTCATCTGGCACCCCAATTTTTGTGTCTGCCACCAGGGGACACTGCTTGATCACCTGGCTCAGATGACCAGCAGGACTTATGCTCGTGGGTCTCATAGGACTGTAACAAATGGAGAAAGTGTTCTTAACTGGCTGCAACCTCCAGGGCACAGCCAAGAGGCAACAGACTGAGATGTGCAGTCTTTCTGTGAAAGAGGTCTATTAATTTATCTTCATTGCTGCAGCCTGAGGGCAGGCTTCTAATTAAATGCATCTCTAAGGATTGACTGTAATTCTCTTTAGAGACCTTGGAGAGGGAGGGCTATCTTCACATTCTACCCCTGCCATGCTCCAGATCACTGATATCTCCTGGAGTGGAGCTTGTACACATGTCTGTTTCTCTGGTTTTTACATATTTTGCCCTAATTTTTGTGGCTGCCACCCAAAGGATGCCCTTTGATCACCAGGCTCTGGTGGCCAGTGGGGCTTACATTCATGGGTCCCATGGGACTGTAACAAATGGAGAGACAGCTCTTGGTTGCCTACCACCCCAGGGCACAGTGCAGAGATAGCTGACTGAAACACAACTCCAGTCTTTATGTGAAAGAGGCCTAAATGCTTGTCATGGAGTTTCAGCCTAAGGGGCAGGCTTCTTGTTTGGCACATATCTAGTAGCCTACTGAGGTGCTTTTTGGGGACAGAGCTGGTGGGCACCATCTTTGTGCTCTGCCTCTGCATTGCTCCTAGTTACTGGTAACTCTGATGGGGGAGCTTGTGCACTCATCTGACACCTGTATTTCTGCAGCTGACAGCCAGGAGATGTCTTTTGATTACCTGGCTCTGGTGGCAAGTGGGGCTTGTGCTAGTGGGTCCCACAAGACTGTAATGAACGGAAGGGGAGGTCATAGCTGGGTGCACCACAGGGCACAGCAGAGAGGCAACAGACTGAAATGCCCAGTTTTTCTATGAAAGAGGCCTATTAGCTTATCTTCATAGTCATGGCCTGAGAGGAAGGCTTATAAATAAACACACACCTAGGGACCGACTAAAGTCTTCTCCAGGGACCAGGAGGCTAGTGGGCACCATCTTTGTACTCTCCCTCTGCCCCACCCCTGGTTGTCAGTGTCTCTGAGAAAGGAGCTTGTGCACATGTCTGGTACCAGGGTTTTTATGGCTGCCACCCAGAGAACACATCCCTTGATAGTCTGGCTTTGGGCAATAGCAGAGCCCATGTTCATAGTTCAATGGGATGGTAGCAAACAAAGAAACAGTTCTTAACAGGCTATCACACCAGTGCTCAGCATAGAGAGCACAGATAGAAGCACCCATCTCCCATTCTTCCCCCAAAAGAGCTATATTTGTATACTTAAAAGCTGCTGCCTGAAGGTCTAGTTTCCAGTCAGCCTGAATCTAGGTCCTGACTGAGATCCTACACTTTGAAGGAGACATTTACAGGTCTATACACAGCCTTAACTACTAGGAACCACTAAGAATATGTTAAGCTGCTTAGACAATCACAAAGGTTTGAGAGACACAAAAGAGCTAGGACAGGGTTGAACAGTAAGGTTTATCTTTTACACAAAGCCACTCCTTCAAGACTAGGAGAGGTCACTGTTTTATCTAATGCAAAGAAATCATAAAACAGTCAAGGAAAATGAAACAAAGGAATATGTTCCAAACAAAAGAAAAAGATAAAACCTCAGAAAAAGATCTTAATGAAATAGAGATAATGATTTACCTGATAAAGAGTTCAAAATAAACCCATGAGTCTAGGACAGAATGGATGAACAAAAAGAGAATTTCAGCAAAGCGATAGAAAATAAAAGTACCAAATAGAAGTCACAGAGCTGAAAAATCCAACAACTGAACTGAAAAAATATATAATAAAGGGGTTAAGCAGCAGACTAGAAAAAGTGGAAGAAAAGATCAGTGAACTCTAAGATAGGGCAATGGAATTTACCCAATCAGAGTAGAAAAAAGAAAAAGGAGTGAAAATAGTTTAAGACTTAAGGGATAACATCAAGTGAACCAACATGCACATTATAAGGGTCCCAGAAGGAGAAGAGAGAAACAAAGGGGCAGAGAATATATTTGAAGAAATAACGGCTGAAAACTTCCTTAACTTGGAAAAGAAAATACACATCCATGTCAAGGAAGCCCAGAGAGTACCAAATAATATAAACTTATTATTATTATTATTATTATTATTTTTATTTTATTTATTTATTTTTTCCCCCCAAAGCCCCAGTAGATAGTTGTATGTCATAGCTGCACATCCCTCTAGTTGTTGTATGTGGGACACGGCCTCAGCATGGCCGGAGAAGCGGTCCGTCGGTGCACGCCCGGGATCCGAACCCGGGCCGCCAGCAGCGGAGCGCGCGCACTTAACCGCTAAGCCACGGGGCCGGGCCTATTATTTTTTTTATTATTATTTTTTAAAATTTTTTGTTGATTGCAGTAACATTGGTTTATAACATTGTAAAAATTTCAGGTGTACATCATTGTACTTCTATTTCTGCATGGACTACATTATGTTCACCACCAAAATACTAATTACAACCCATCACCACACACATGTACCAAATTATCCCTTTCACCCTCCTCCCTCCCCCTTTCCCCTCTGGTAACCACCAATCCAATCTCTGTCCCTATGTGTTTGTTTATTGTTGTTATTATCTACTACTTAATGAAGGAAATCATACGGTATTTGACCTTCTCCCTCTGACATATTTCACTTTGCATTATACCCTCAATGTCCATCCATGTTGTCACAAATGCCTGGATTTCATCATTTCTTATGGCTGAGTAGTATTCCATTGTGTATATATACCACATCTTCTTTATCCATTCGTCCCTTGATGGGCACTTAGGTTGCTTCCAAGACTTGGCTATTGTGAATAACGCTGCAATGAACACAGGGGTGCATGTACCTTTGCAAATTGGTGTTTTCAAGTTCTTTGGATAAATACCCAGCAGTGGAATAGCTGGATCATATGGTAGTTCTATCCTTGCTTTTTTGAGGAATCTCCATACTGTTTTCCATAGTGGCTGCACCAGTTTGCACTCCCACCAGCAGTGTATGAGAGTTCTCTTTTCTCCACATCCTCTCCAACACATGTTGTTTCCTGTCTTGTTAATTATAGCCATTCTGACAGGCGTGAGGTGATATCTCATTGTAGTTTTGATTTGCATTTCCCTGATCGTTAGTGATTTTGAACATCTTTTCATGTGTCTGTTGGCCATCTGTATATCTTCTTTCGAGAAATGTCTGTTCAGGTCTTTTGCCCATTTTATAATTGGGTTGTTAGTTTTTTTGTTGTTGAGATGCATGAGTTCTTTATATATTTTGGAGATTAACCCCTTAGCAGATGTATGGTTTGCAAATATCTTCTCCCAATTGTTAGGTTGTCTTTTCGTTTTGTTGATGGTTTCCTTTGCTGTGCAGAAGCTTTTTAGTTTGATGTAGTCCCATTTGTTTATTTTTTCTATTGTTTCTCTTGCCCCGTCAGATGTGGTGTTTGAAAAGATGTTGCTAAGACCGATGTGGAAGAGCGTACTGCCTATGTTTTCTTCTAGAAGTTTCATAGTTTCAGGTCTTACATTCAAGTCTTTAATCCATTTGGAGTTAATTTTTGTGCATGGTGTAAGGTAAGGGTCTACTTTCATTTTTTTGCATGTGGCTATCCAGTTTTCCCAACACCATTTGTTGAAGAGACTTTCTTTTCCCCATTGTATGTTCTTGGCTCCTTTATCAAAGATTAGCTGTCCATAGATGTGTGGGTTTACAAATAATATAAACTTAAAGAGACCAATACCATTACACATCATATTTAAAATGTCAAAATATAAAGACAAGGCAAGAAACTAAAAAGCTGCAAGAGAAAAACAATTTGTTATGTACAAGAGAACCTCCGCAAGACTATCATCAGATTTTTCAGCAGAAACTTTACAGGCAAAAAGGGAGAGGTACAATATATTTAAAGTGCTGAATAATAAAAAAAAATTACCAACCTGGAATGCTCTACCTGGCAAAACAGTGCTTCAGTATTGAAGGAGAGATAGGTATTTTTCCAGAAAAGCAAAAGCTAAATGAGTTCATCACCACTAGATCTATTGTACAAAAAATATTAAAGTAATTTCTTTAAACTGGAATGAAAGAGGACAAATTAGAAACAGGAAAACATATGAAAGTATAAATCTCACTGGCAAAGGTAAATATATAGTAAAACCAGAATAATCTAGTTTTATAAAGGTGGTGGATTAATCACTTATAAAACTAGTATGAATGTTAAAAGAGAAAAGTAGTAAAATTAACTATAACTACAATAATTTGTTTATGAATACACAATATAAAAAGATGTAAATTTTAACATCAAAACCATAAAACTTAGGGCCGGCCCCGTGGCTTAGTGGTTAAGTGCGTGCGCTCCACTACTGGTGGCCCGGGTTCGGATCCCGGACACACAGCTACGCACCACTTCTCTGGCCATGCTGAGGCCGTGTCCCACATACAGCAACTAGAAGGATGTGCAACTATGATGTACAACTGTCTACTCGGGCTTTGGGGGGGAGAAATAAAAGAAGGAGGATTGGCAATAGATGTTAGCTCAGAAACGGTCTTCCTCAGTAACATGAGGAGGATTAGCACGGATGTTAGCTCAGGGCTGATCTTCCTCACAAAAAAAAACATAAAACTTAGACGAGGGGAATAAAAATGTAGAGCTTTAGGACGCATTCAAATTTCAGCTGTTATCTTAAAATAAATGATTATAAATACAAATTGTTTTATGTATGCCTCATGTTAACCATTAAGCAAAAACCTATAGTGAATACACAAAAGATAAAGAGAAAGGAATCTAAGCATACCACTACAGAAAATCATTAAATCACAAGGGAAAAGAACAAGAGAAAAAGAAAGGAACAAAGGAATTAGAAAACATCTAGAAAACAATTCACAAAATGGCAATAAGTACATACCTATCAATAATTACTTTAAATATAAATGGACTAAATTCTCCAATCAAAGACATAAAGTGGCTTAATGGATAAAAAACAAGCCCATCTATATGCTGCCTACAAAAGACTCACTTCAGTTGTAAAGGCACGTACAGACTAAACGTGAAGAGATGGGAAAAGAAATTCTATGCAAACAGAAACCAGTTGAAAGCTAGAGCAGCTATACTTATATCAGACAAAACAGACTTTAAGACAAAGACCGTAATAACAAAGAAAGGCATTATATACTGATAAAGAGGTCAATCCAACAATAAGATACAACATTTGTAAATATTCATACACCCAACATAGAAGCACCTAAATATATAGAGCAAATATTAACTGACCTAAATGGAGAAATAGACAGAAATACAATAATAGTAGGAGACTTTAATACACACTTTCATCAACAGATAGATCATCCAGACAGAAAATCCATAAGGAAACATTGGCATTAAATGACATGTTAGACTAGATGGACTTAACAGACACGTACAGAGTATTCCACCCAAAAGCAACAGAATACACATTCATCTCAAGCACACATGAAACATTCTCCAGGATAAATCATATGTTAGGCCAGAATACAAATATTAATAAATTTAAGAACATTGAAGTCACATCAAACACCTTTTCTGACCACAATGGTATTAACTAAATATCAATTACAAGAAGAAAACTGGGAAATTTATAAATATGTGGAGATTAAACAACATGCTACTAAACTAACCAATGGGTCAAAGAAGAAATCAAAAGAGAAATAAGAAAAATCTCTTGAGACAAATAAAAATGGAAATACAACATACTGTTAAAAAATTCAATCAAGTAAATTTGAAGATCTCATTGGCTTTGTTAAATGCTTCATGAATCAAGCAGCATCCTGTCTAGCAAATGAAAGGGAGCTCTGAGGAGCTGTACAAAATGGAAGGCTTTTATAGGCAGAAACAGAGTGCAGCAAGGAGTTTACTAGCAAAGAACAAAAAGGATTGTTTCAGGCAAGGCCGCCTTTCCTTAGGGGCCCAGAAGGCAAAGATCTTATCAGGCAGGTTATCTCACTAGTGTTGATCGGGAAATTCCAGACAGATTGGTTTAAAATTCCACTCCTGGGAGAGGCTGAAACTGCAATGAAGTCTCAGTTTGCTTTTCTGGGGACAAGTGACTCCATTTTGGCCTTTTTCTTTCTCTTTTTTAATTCACCCCTTTTGATCAAACTCTCAGCCTAACTGAGACATGTGATCAAAATTTAAGACATTAGTGCCACTCTCAGCTACCACTCTCTAGTTCTCACAGTTTTGTTGATTCTTGGTGTGGTATCCATAGATCATGGTGTTTTTCCTTAATCTCTATGACATTTATAGGTCACAGTTCCAGGTTCATAATCCTTAAGTCACTCTTTGCTTCTTTTCTGATGTTCCAGTTTTAGGGAGATCATTTTCTTGGTGATTAGCTGCTTTAAACATGAATTTAAAGCTTTTGAGAAAATACAACGTGCCAGGGTGATTATTATGATAACTATAAGCAAAATAATTTCCAATGTTTGGAGTGCACTTTGAAGTCATGATCCCCAAGAACCAAACCAATCAAAATCAAAAAAGTCAAAGAAAGACTCCTTTGAAGAAGTCATCTTTTTAAGCCAAGTGGCTTGCTCAGTGGTCTTATATAACTGAGTTTCAACTTCCCCAGAAGTGTTAATCAAGGCGCAGCAGGTGGTGTTGGCCACAGCACACTTCTTTACCCAGCTAAAAGAAAATCAAGAGCTATTTTATTATGATGAATAACTTTAGCCTGAGAGCCTAAGGATTTTAGTTGGGCAGCTATTGCTTTAGCTGCAATACTTTCAGGAGTTCAGGAGAGGTTCCTGATCATAGCCTCATTTATATTTCCTCCTAACCAAGGAAGTAGGGATCTGTCAAAAGAGAACTAATTTTGAATTATGAATGTGTCCTCGTAGGTCCTTTTTATCTTGATGATGTAAATTCAGAGGAGTTGACCAATGAGGTGTCTCAGTCTGTTTGTGAACAGTTAAAAGCACAGTTATATAACCTAAGAGACATTGCCCATTTATGCAGCAGCCATCTAGGCATTCATAGGCTCAAGGGTAATGATAAACACCACAGACCAAGATAAATCCTGTCAGGGCACAAGCCAATTTCACTAAGGTGGCACTGTCAATGGATTCATTCACAGGAACTGTTGCATTTGCCCATTCAAGCCAGGGGTCAGTTAGGTTTTCTTCTAGCATGAAATAAAAAGTTATTCTAAATTCCAGAGGTTACCAGCCTTATCAATGGCCTGAGAGATATGAATGATGGTGTTATCTTTCCAGACCAATGCCAGAGTAAAGGAAAAAAGAGAAGAATAGAGGGTTTCATGTTTAGTTAACGTATGAAGTCTTGATCCTATGCCTTGGGAGGAAGTAGTCTACATCAATGTCAATTACTTTTCTGCCTTGTCAATTTGATTCAGAGGTCTCCAGCATAGGACCAGATGTCAAGTGGAGACTTCTTCAGCATGAGATGTGTATCCAAGGTTTAATTCCCTAAAGTGTGGCTGCCATCTTGGTAGTGAGGAGGTCTTGGTATTGTCCCTTTCAAGGAGATTCAAGGACAGTCTTCGTTCTTAGTGATTCCAACTCAGAAGTGTGGGAGGAAATTGGAAATGTTAGTTTGGAGATTTGTAGCTAGATATATAATGAAATTAGAAGAATTAAGGATCTAGTCCAGTTTATAGACATCTAACAAAACCTCAAAGACAATTAACACAACTAGAATCTAATTTTTACAAAGATGTAAACATAATTTTTCTCTCTACACTTGGCTCCATTTTTTACCAAAGATAATCACAGTAAAACTAATTTGTTTGCATTAAAATTTTCCTATTTACTCACGTAAGTGTGGCAAGAATAGTGATTGACCATAATTTTTCATAAGAAGTCTCAGACTGAACTCTCAAAAACCTTGAAGGCCAGGAAGACAAGCCAAGGACTGGCCATCAGATTTTACCTGCAATACCATTTCAGTCAAAGCCTTGGTGATATAGCCAAAATTTCCAACTGTGTCCTGTTACAAGGCGAACAGATTCTTTTTGAATTTATGCAAATAACTAACTATATTGCCCTGAAAAGAATACTCTGGAGTTTCTGAATTCTGGTGGGATCATGTAGGAAGAAGAAGTAAATGTTTTCATCTTTGTTTACAGAGGTATACTTTACTAAATTGCTGTAAGTCAGGGGCCCTCTGGAAAATACCAAAGTTAGCTTGAGGTCAAAAAGATTTCATTTTAGAGTTTTATTTTGAGAAATATGTAAAAAATATTGAAAGGTTTTAAAACACTTGATCCAATAGTATCACAGGTCACTGTGAAACAATGCTTAGTTGTGTATTTAATCAAAGCGACAATTAAATCTCAAGGCAAATATAGAACATTACATAGTTCTGAGAAAAACTTAGCTCTTTTAATATTGAGAAGACTAGGTTTACTTAAGTAATAAAAGACCTAATAAAGACAGCAAACACAGGAAATTATTATTATTATCATTGCTGAGGAAGATTCACCCTGAGCTAACATCTGTGCCAATCTTTCTCTATTTTGTATGTGGGTTGCCACTACAGCATGGCTGCTGATTGGTAGTATAGGTCCATGCCTGGGAACCGAACCCAGGCTGTGAAAGCAGAGCGTGCTGAACTTAACCACTAGGCCATGGTGCCAGCCCAGGAAATATTTTGATAAAACACGGAATCTTTGTTTTCTAGGCAGATCACTTAAAAGGCAAAGAAAAACCTTTGTTTACACATTTCTTTTAATTAAAAGCAGAACAACAATCCCAGAAAACTTGAAGAAATAACGGCTGAAAACTTCCATAACTTGGAAAAGAAAATACACATCCACGTCAAGGAAGCCCAGAGAGTACCAAATAATATAAACTTAAAGAGATCAATACCATTACACATCATATTTAAAATGTCAAAATATAAAGACAAGGCAAGAAACAGCCATTCTTTCTTTCTTTGTGTGTGAGGAAGACTAGCCCTGAGCTAACATCCATTGCCAATCCTCTTCATTTTTTGTTGAGGAAGACTGGCCCTGGGCTGACATCCATGTCCATCTTCCTCTACTTTATATGAGATGCCGCCACAGCATGGCTTGATAAGCAGTGCATAGGTCCGCACCTGGGATCCGAACCTGTGAACCCCAAGCCACCGAAGCAGAGTGCACGAACTTAACTACTATGCAACCAGACCGGCCCCTCAGCCATTATTTCTTCAAACAAGTTTTTTGCCTCTTTCTCTCTCTCTTCTCATTCTGGGACCCCTGTGATGCAAATGTTGGTTCACTTTACGTTGTTCCATTAGTCCCTTGAGCTACCTTCACTCTTTTTAATTCTTTTTTCTTTTTACTGCTCTGATTGGATAGTTCCACTGTCCTGTCTTTGAGTTCACTGATCCTTTCTTCTGCTTCATGTAGTCTGGTGTTGAAGTCTGCTAGTGTATTTTTCAATTATTTATTCTTCAGCTCTATGACTTCTATTTGGTACTTTCTTATATTTTCTATTTCTGTGTTGAAGTTCCCACTGCATTCATCCATTTGTTTCCCCAAGTTCAGTGACCATCTTTATGATCATTATTTTGAACTCTTTATCAGGTCAATCACTCTTTTCTGTCTCATTAAGGACTTTTTCTGAGGTTTTATCTTGTTCTTTCATTTGGAACATATTCCTTTATTTCTTCATTTTGCTTGATTCTCTATGTTGGTTTCTATGCATTAGATAAAAGAGCTACCTCTCCTAGTCTTCAGGGAGTGGCCAGGTGTAGGAGATTAACCTTATCATTCAACTATGAACTAGCTCTTGATTGTTTCTCAAACCTTTGTGATTGGCTAAGCAGCCTGTTTTATTTTTAGTGGCTCCCAGTAGTTGAGGGTATGCCAAGACCAGTCAGTGTCCCAAAGTGAGGGATTTCATTTAGCACCTAGGTTGAGGCTAATTGGAAGCCATACCTTCAAGCAGTAGATTTTAAAGTATGCAAATATATACAGTTCTGTGGGACCACAAGTATAAGTCCTGCCAGCCACCAGAGACAGTGATCTAGAGGTGTTCCCTGGGTGGCAGTCACAAAAACTGGGACACCAGACAAGTGTGTAAACACCTTTCTGGGAGATACCAGCTACCTGGAGCAAGGTGGAGGGAGATGCATGGATGGCATCCACCTTCCTCTGTCCCTGGAGTGCTCCTCAGCAGGCCCCTAGATGTGTGTCAAACCAGAAGATTGCCCCTCAAGCTGAAGCTCCAGGACAAGCAAATACGTCTTTTTCACAGAAAGACTGTAGATGTGTTTCAATTTGCTGTCTGTGAAGTCCCCTGGGGTTAGTAACCAGCCAAGACTGACTCTTCATTTGTTACAGTCTCATGGGACCCAGAAATGCAAGCCCTCTTTCAACTAGTGCTAGGCAATCAAGGGGCAGCTTTGGCCAGCAGCCACAAAAACTGGAGTACCAGAAGTAAAAATCAGGGCACCAGACATGTGTACATGCTCTTCTCCAGGAGACACTGGTGCTCTGGAGCAGAGTAGAGGGAGAGCTTGAAGATAACACCCACGCTGAGGTCGCTGGGGAGGATTAGAGTGGGTCCTTAGATGTGTGTTTAATTAGAATCCTGCCTCTAAGGTTGCAGCTATAAAGATAAGCAAACAGGTTTCTTTCACAGAAAGACTGGGGTCCCCAGAACATTAACTCTTGCTGTGGCTGTGGCTGTTGCCAGTTAAGAACTTTTTCTCTATTTGCTGCTATTCTGTGAGACCAGCAAGTATAAGCCCCACTGGCCACCAGAGACAGAAATATAGAGGTCCCCCTGGTGGCAGCCACAAAAATCAGGGTGCCAGAAGAGGATATAAGCTCCTTTACTGGAGATATCAATGAGTTGGAGTGAGGTAGAGGGAGGGTGCAAAGATGGAGTCTGCTAGCCTGTCTTCAGAGAGTAACCCAACAGGCCCTAGATGTGCATTAATCCAGATGTCTGCCCCTCAGGCCAGTGCTTAAGCAAATAAGCCTCTTTCCACAAAGTCTGGGAACCTCTCAATCTGCTGCCTCTGCACTGGGCCTTGGGGCAAGTGAGTTTAAGTGTACAAGCCCTTTAAGAGCTATTTCGCAGTTTATTATAGTCTAATGGGTCTCAGATGCAAGCCCTGTTGGTTTTCAAAGCTAGATATTTTGAGAGCTCATCTCTCAGGTGCAGGTCTTTAAAGTTGGAGTGTCTGATGTGGGGTTCAAATCCTTTGCTCCTCAGGGAGAAGCACTAGGTTTTGAGTTCCTTTCCAAATGTGGGTTGTGGCACCGGGAGTGGGGTTTATGGTAAGATTGTGTCTCAGCCTATCCTACTTGCTTTGTTGTTTTCTTCCCATTTGCCTGATATGTAGAAGTCACTCAGCTAGTTTTTGGGTTATTTTCAGAGGAAATTGTTCCACATATAGTGGTATAAAGGCATACCTCATTTTATTGTGCTTCATTTTATTGTGCTTCACAGATATTGCATTTTTTACAAGACCTTCCACTAGCAAAAATATTATGACTCACTGAAGGCTCGAATGATGGTTAGCATTTTTTGCAATCATGTATTTTTAAATTAAGGTATGTACATTGTTTTTTTAGACATACTGCTATTGCACACTTAATAGACTATAGTTTAGTGAAAACATAACTTTTATATGCACTGGGAAGCCCAAAAAATGTGTGACTCCCTTTATTTCAATATTCACTTTGCTGCAGTTGTCAGGAAGTGAACCAGTAATATCTCCAAGGTATTCTTGTATTTGATTTGTCCATGGTAGGAGATGAGTTCATGATTTTCTTACATTGCCCTATTGAACTGGAACTCCCTTGTCATCTTGAATCAGATCCCTCCAGAGATTTTAAATCACTTCCCCAAAATTCCTATGTTTGTCTAAGAGAAAGCTAGCACTCAGTTCCAGGTTTTATGACTCAAAATCCAACACCCTTACACTAGATGAAAAAGTTTTCTCCTAGCATAATAAGTATATCTAGTTAAAGTAAAAAAAAAAATCTCACCTCAAATTGTAATTTTTATTATTGGAATTCACTGCTAAATTGTCTTGAGCTAGTCACTCAATTCAATCATCTTTTGTGTTGTAACTTTCAAGATGATAATCAAAATTTTGTTTCCTATTATGTTTGTATTCCATGACTATATGCCTTCAATCCCTTTCAGTGAGTTTGTAGGTGAGTTTTGGTAATATTTCTCTTATTAGAAATGGTTTTGCTACTTAATTCAACCCTCATAAAATATAAGCAACTAAAAATTATATCTTATTGCCTTAATAGGAATCAACTTTACAAAAATTAACACAGAAATTCTTGTTTAAATCATTTCTAGGAGAACACAAGTGACATCTATACATGTTTCCTGAAGTTTAAACCTAGTACTGATGAAATTGTTTAAAACCCTCAAAATAAAATATTATATCTAGTAAGAAGGACATTTAGTTTCATCTTACAATTACTTAGAATTTTTAAAACAAATATCTAAATATTCTTAACAGTTTTTCAATTTTTTTTATTTTTCGTGAGGAAGATTAGCCCTGAGATAACATCTGTTGCCAATCCTCCTCTTTTTGCTGAGGCAGATTGGCCCTGGGCTAACATCCATGCTCATCTTCCTCTACTTCGTATGTGGGACACCTGGCACAGCATGGCTTGATAAGCAATATGTAGGTCCATGCCTGGGATCTGAATCTGTGAACCCCAGGCTGCCGAGTGGAGTGCATGAAGCTAACCACTACACCACTCGGCCGGCCCCAACAGTTTTATTTTTAAGGTGTATGTTCTTTTTTATGCTTTTTAATATAAAACTATTTACTGTCTATCTCTTTTTTTTTTTAAATCTCCTTGTAAGATATTAATAGTGATGGTGGGATGTTTTTACTCACAACATTTCTGAGACCAGGTATATGGGATTTTGCAACAACAACAACCAATTCTCTGATTCTCGGATACAAATTGGGTGTCCTACAGTTCAATTAAATTGTGACTAACTACCTGGAATTAGGATTAAACTGCACTGGTTTAAGAGGGGGTGTCCAGGTTACCCATAATTCTGTCAGACATGGCCTCAAAGTTAGGGATTCCTACAAACCCCAAATTTCAAGTTCTATAATTGACTAAAATGGTTCACAAAACTTTGGAAAGCACTTTAATTACTATTACCAGTTTATTATAAATTATACAAGTGAATAGCCAAATGAAGAGTTACATAGGACAAGATATGGTGGAAGAGGTGTGAAGCTTCCATGCCATCTCTGGGTAGGCCACCGTCCCAACACCTCGATGTTTTCACCAATCCAGATCTCCCAATCCCATCATTTAGGGTTTTTTATGGAGTTTTCATCAATAGGTATGATTGACCAAATCACTGGCCATGGTGATTAACTCAATCTCCAGCCCTCTCCCCTCTCTGGGGGTTGGAGGGTGGAGCTGAAGGTTTCAACTTTCTAATCATACCTTGATCTTTCTGGTAATCAGCCCCCACCCTGAAGCTATCTAGGGGCCCACAGTGTATTTATCTTACAAAATACACTCATTATTCCAGAGATTCCGGGGGTTTTAGGAGCGATGTGCCAGGAACTGAGGGCAGAGATCAAATACTTATTTTTTTATACAATAGAAAGCATAGAATAATCTATTTCCTCAGAGAAATTTACATTCTTCTGGATAGTGTTGGAATCTATATAAATAAATATAAGGCAATGAGGGATGAAGAGAATAGGGAAGTTCTGAGGGCAGAACTCATATTTTCAGATTATTATGGTATCATAATTTGTACTGCTTTTAAATTCTACCTGAGGATTACGATTACTGGTACAGTGCCCTCCTCAAGAGTAATAGTATGAAAGAGACACTGTATAATCCCTTTCTAGCAATTTGATCTGTTTTTGCCTGAGGTTGGATAGCTATATATACAGAATGGCTAGGAGAAAGGAATAAACAAAGGGTGCTTTCAAATACCTTCTCACCACTGGGACCCATGTTTCTTGGCATGGAAAACCAGACCAAATGAAAGAATTTGTGATACTATTCATCAGTTTCCTGATCAACTTTGGCTGACTGTAAAATACTATATCAGATATTGAAAGAAGGATAGGATATTGTACAATCAGAAATTAATTATGAACTATAAAGTATATTACATTTATGTGACTAACATCTTTTTTTTTTTAATTTTATTTATTTATTTATTCCCCCAAAGCCCCAGCAGATAGTTGTAGGTCATAGCTGCATATCCTTCTAGTTGCTGTATGTGGGACGCGGCCTCAACATGGCTGGAGAAGCGGCGCGTTGGTGCGCCCCCCGGGGATCTGAACCCTGGCCGCCAGCAGCAGAGCGTGTGCACTTAACCGCTAAGCCATGGGGCCAGCCCAATGTGACTAACATCTTTGTTTAGAGTCTAATCACTCATACTACGTTTGCTAAGTAATATTTATTCCAATCCTATCATATTAGATACGTAGATTCTAGCAAATGTACTTCAAAACCTTTTATAAGAACACATTTATGAAGGTAATATATTTACAAATGCCTATTATGAGTTCTGGCTGAATATTAATAATAATAATAATAATATTAACAAAACAAGGCAGTAATAATACCTAATATTTGTTGAGAACTTACTATGTGCCAGGCACTGTTGTATTTTTACACGTGAAAATAAGAACAGAAAAAAAAATTACATACCACTTTCTTTTTTCCAGGCATTTTTTTAACACCCATAATAGTTATCAGACTTTGAATTTGTAAATTTGATGGGTGTGTCATATGTGGAAGATAAACACATGGATAAGGAAAACAGAATAGTGGCTTTCAGATGGGAAGGGGGTAGGCGGAGGGCAAAAGGGGAAAAGGGGCACATATGTACGGTGACGGATAAAAACTAGACTATTAGTCGTAAACACAATGCAGTCTATACAGAAACTGATATATAATAACATACACCTGAAATTTATACACTGTTATAAGCCAATATGACCTCAATAAAATAATTAAATAAAAATTGATGGGTGTGAAATGGTAACTCATTTTAATAAACATTTAATTTACATTTCATAAGCATTTAATAAACATTTTCTTAATTATTAGTAACAAGTATACTTTCATAATTTTATTAACCACTTGGTTACATGGGCTTTTGAATTCTGTGCCACTTTTTCATTTGGGTTGTTTGTTTTTCCATATGATTTATAGCTGTTTATTCATTGTAAATACTAATATCTTCTGCCCATCGCGTGTCCTTTAATTTACTTATGGTGTCATTTGTAGAACAGGCATTTCTAATTTTGGTATAATAAATTTATTCATTTTCTTTCCCTTATATTTTTGTGTCTTAGAAAAGAAAGTTTCCACTATCCCTAGATAGTGAAAAGGAGAGGATGAAAGTACTTGTTTATCCAGCGTAGGAACAGCCAGCCACTGATAAAAATAATTAATCTAGAATTGTTATACAATTGATGGAGGCCGACTGTGGGCTTGTGAGGGTATACAACCCCTGAGGGCTACAGATATAAAGGAGTCCTCATTCTTTTCACCCTCTTCTCCATGGATCAGATGGGCATTCCCCAAAATATTATTTAGTGTCCTGAGAAAATGATCTTCATGGGGTAGATATGGAGAATGGTGAGGGTAAAACAACAGTTGTTGCAAGAGGGAATGTAGCCCTGATGAGACACTTTTCACCTATCTCCCCACTAAAAAAAATTAAACTTTAGGGGGAATAACATCAAACATTGTCACCGTTATAACACTGATGAAAACTCATTGCAGCTAGGGAAAAGTTATGAAAAATATCCCTCTACTCCTGTGTGGGAGAAGAAAGACCTGCTGAACCCAGAATAACAGCTCAAAAATGTCTAAAAGCTCTGATAAATTCATACCCTGGAGAAACAAATATATGATGTCTGACTAAGGCTTAATCAGAACAACAGAGTATACCTCTCTCCCACCCTCTCTTCACCACCAAGCTAACAAATCAAGTAAAAAGCAAAATTTGAAATACTGCTAAAAGACATGCAAGGGCATGTAGAGAGACCCACTCTGAGGGAAAAAACAGAGGAAAGACTTAAAGCTGATGGTAGGGAAAACTGTGGTGAAAAAACTGCTGGCACAGCAGGTCCTACTCTAAACACAAGATATTGCTAGAGGAATTTAAGAACCTTGGTGCATTGACGACAGTCATAGTGGTAAGAAATCACAAAACCACATCAACTCTTGATTAGGTTCATTCAGATCTCCAAAGAAAAAGCCTTTTACAAGGGAAAGTGTGCCCATTTCCAGGTCATAATTTGTTTATCTCACACTATATAAGACAAAATAAAATGGAAATTACAGAAATGAAAAACACAGTGCCAGAGATGAAGAATACTTTAAAAGTCTATTCTATATTTTCATTAATTGTTTTTAAATATCAGTGTTTCACTTTGTCTAATTTCTATTGATATCCACAAGTTCACTGATTCATTCCTCAGCTGTGTCAAAGGGAAAGAATTGTACAAGATGTGTACATCTTAGGCAGGAACCTTGAGAGCTATTTTAGAATTCTGCCTCCACTCCCACTTTTCTGGTAGTCACCTCTTACTTCTGTGTTCTTTGAAAGGTGAAGCAGTTTGTGTATTTTATTATGTGTGTATATTTGTGTATCTCTCTTCAGAGAGGCTTATCACTCTTGAAATCCTTATTACTTTATGGTCTTGTGACTTCAGCTTTCTGATGTGCTCTAGAAAAGTCATTAATTTGTAGAGTGCCTGAATTCGTCTAATTGATAGAATGGAAACAGCTTTCCTCTGTGGACTTCTACATTCTAAGTGGAAGGATAATCAGCTATATATGTTAAGAATATTTTCACACAGTTTGGAGCTTTTCTATTTATCCTATTAGTGGTTTCCTTAGAGGAGAAGACATTGTTATCCTTGATGAAGTTTTATGTATAATTTTTTAATCATTACTGCCTTCTTGATCTAAGAAAGTTTTGCCTACTCCCTTATCACAAAGATATCATCCTCTCGGTGCCACACATGTAAACAGTAACCTTTACTATACATATTAAAGATTTTGTTCTTATTACATTTAAACTAAATCAGAGTATAGGACATTGTTCCAGTCTCTGATGCAAATCCAGTAAAGGAAATCATGATCTGGAACTAAGACCAGATGTCTGTCCTACCCAAAGACCAGATGTCTGCCGCACCTGGAGACCAACACCTATATAACTGGCCAGTAGTCTTTGATCTGTAAGACGGTTCTTTTGGACATTAGTCCCCCCATCTCCCACCTTGCTAGCAAGCTGTAATAAAACCCTTCCTCTCCTACCACCCTTGCCTCTCGACTGTTGGCTTGATTTGCAGTGACTAGAAGACTCCTTTTTGGCAGTAACAAATTTGGCTACCCAGATGGGACTTTAAGTCCTGTTCATGGCCAGTCAACCTCAGATGGGTGACCTGTCGAGTAAGTCCCTAGCAGCTTCCAAGGCTCTCTTTGTGTTGGGGATCTGCCCTTCCAGATCTCCCATACCAACACTGGTGGCATCCTAATGCTGACTTCGGTAGGAAGAGAAGTGGCTACATCTGGTGAGTCTGTGGGCTCAATCAGGAATAGGACAAGTCACCTCAGGGATGCTCAAGAACTTCCTTCTCCTCCATCTGGAGTCCTCCTATTCACAGCAGGACCATCTGGGCATGCATTTGGAGTGGGAATAGTTGTAGGACTTTTTACCCCAAACCTGAGAACTAGTTCACTGGTGTCTGTTTTTTCTGTGTCTGTGTCTGTGTCAGTAAACAGCTCCAGGATCAGATGTCTTTTGGGTGAGTGACCTAGTTAAAATGCGCTTGTGTCTAAAATTGTCTAATATCTCATCAGGATTGTGGATTAAAGGTCTCACTGGTGAGACTATTTTTCTGGGTTAAAGTCCAAAGGCTAGGATTGGGGGTTTAAGGAAGACAATATAAAAAGTTTACAGCTGTGGGGCCTCAAAATATTGGGTTAGAGTCCCCAGAGTATTGAATTTAGTGTCTGTTCATGTTTACCTATGTCTGCCTGTTTTATTTGTTAAAATTGGCTGTTTGGGGACTGAGTTTCTCAGTGATCATAACAAACTCTCTTTAGAAGTTAACTTGTTTGGGAAAAGCCCCCTAAAATGAGGATAACTGTAAACAGCTGGCAAGGTAACCCAGGATAATTTAAAATTACAGTGGCCATTTTGGGTTCTTTTTGAGCCTCCATACCAAGGAACATGGAAAAATCTTTAATTTTTAAAGAGTCAAGGGCTCTACCTTTTGACCGTAAGGTTCCAGAGGCTGTACATGTTTACAGAGAACAGCAGAATCTTACCAAGCTTGTTTTGTGTCCTGAGGGCTTGGTTTGATAATCATCAGGGTGGGGGGGGGTCCCAAAACTACAGTGGGACAAAAATGTGGTTGCACCCTATTTTGCAGTCAGAGATGGTCAGACAGAAATGCGGGTTGCACTCCCATCAGCTAAGAGTCCTACCAAACTGCCATTGGCCTCAGGGGAATTAATTTGGCCATTAGAAGGAACATTCCATTAGATAAGATCATTTAAAACTGCACTTAAAAATAAAGACTTAAAATCCAAAATAACTTTATTGAAAGTTTAGTTGCAGAAAGCTAATAGAAAATTAACTCATAGATATCTAAAATAGGAGCCTGTTAGGTCATGGTTTTATGGGCATCTCATAATATACTTTCAAAGGAGGGCCCAAAAATGAGCCCTTCCCAGAGTTAATGAGACTCAGAGATTTTCAGGGAAACTGCGGTTCAAGACAGCCAGATATAGTTACTGTTTGTCCCAGCTGAAATTTGACAAGATATTTGAAAGGATTTAGTAATTTATGATAAGAAATTTGGCCAAATTAGAAGCTGATATTTAAAGCCTGATAGGAATTTTTTGATTGTCTTCCCTAAATTAAGATAAAACTATGTACCCAGAGGGAAAAAAGCAAATTAGGGATTATGTAAACAGGATGGGTGTGTCAGTCTTATGATAAGTAACTAAACTCCCCTATAAATCTCAAAAACTTGTGACCTCTCTGGGAGCTGTTATCTAGACCATTCCAGCTTCCTAAGACTGAAAGAAACAAAATGGGAAAAGAAGATTTTGGAGATACAGACTGCTATGAAAACATCCTTGCCCAAAAATCTGAGGAAAAAATTTAAAACAGAGGCTATAAAATCTTTGTTGTATCTGTCTGTTGTTTATGTGTGGGTCTATATACATACATGTTATAAATCTGAGATATTTTTCTACCTCCAGATGGTATGGCAAAAATTAAGAGCTCCGTTTAATTGGCTTAAAGTAAGTGCTTACAGAAATTATTTCTAAATGTGATAGAAACTAACCCAAATGTCTTTCAAGTTAATGTGATATGAAATAACATTTGATAAATAAAAGCTTGTTTAAGTTTGTTGCCTTGATTAAAATAGCCATGTCCTCAGAGTTATCAGCATTGGATATGATGCCAATATACAGCCTGGGTTTACTAGTCAAATAAGCTCATGTTATCCCTGTTACAAATTTGTTAGTAAGATAATAGCTTAGAATGGTAACTGATTTGTCAGATGTCTCAAAATCTTTATAGGCAATCTAAGTAATTATTGGAAAAAGGTAAACTAAATAAATGTAAAAAAGGTAAAAATTTTGGGGAAGCTTTTTAACAATGATTATGTGTTATGATGTAGGTACTTAAAGTAACTTATGATAGCTAACTGCTTTAGCATCAAATAAAGTTTTTGTCAGTAATCTAAATATGATTGTTACAAAGAAATGATCTAAATGTTAGTGAGATAAGAGTTTATAGATAAATTTTTAACAATAATTATAGTTTATGACATGAGTACTTAAAATAGTTTCCAAAGTCTCTTTGGTAACTTGAAACACTGAAGTTTTGCTAGGCTAAATTAAATGACTAAAAAATTCAATCAATATCTGGGTCATTTTGAAATAAGATAAAATGCTGAAATATTATCGCTAAACATGTCTAGGTTTATCTACTTTTAGCTTTTCATTACAAAGAAACTACAATATGTTTGGGTCTATTAGTAAACCTGTCTTGTGTTTTATTAAAAATTGTACTATAAAATAGCATGTTTCTAGAAATTATGAAAAGTGTTTATAAATTTGCCAAGCCACAGAATGTTAATGTAAAAGACAGCTTATGATTGCCTACTTCTTAGTTTTCACCAAAGTTAAGGTCTGTTAGGACTAGGAATTAAAATTAATATATGTAAATAAAGCTACTAAAAGTTAATGAGGAAAATATCTTTACATTCAAGGAAAGTAAGATATATATTTTCAGTAAAGAAGGTATAAAGAATGGAAATATTTTTGTTTGTTTTGTTATAAAAGATAAATTTGTCCTAAAGGACTAGGAGGGAAGAAAGATTCTGAACGTGAAAAAGGAAAGTTATAGAAAGTTTGTAGAGGAGGAACCTTGAGGAAAGAATTGTGCATGGTCAAGTTGGCTAAGATTGAAATGAATTTAATTAAGCAAATAAGTTTAAATATCAAAAGTAAGCTGGTATGAAATTAGAATTTGGCTTTCTCTATTAAAAAGATAATTTTCTTAAAATTTTAGTCTGCTCGTGATAAAGAGGATATACATGGTTTTTCTTTACCTATAAGTAAGTCTACCTAAAGGACGGAAAATCTATGTTTTGTTAAAATAATTTCCTATGTTCAAAAAAGACAGAGGGCTCTCCATTAAGGTTTTTTTTTTGTTTGTTTTGTTTTTTTTTTTTACTGTTTCTGATGTTACTTTGATTGAATGGATAACTAAGCATTGTTTCCAATTTGACCAAATGTTTTAAAACTTTTTGATATTTTTGATGAACTTCCCCCACAATTAAAGCCTTTCTTTTGACTTAAAAAAAAAGGAAAATTTGAGAATTTCTAATTGGCCCTGGGACTTCTCAAAGAATTTGTTCTCTTTTTCGATAAAGAGGAAGACATTAAATTAATTAGGCTTATCTGGTATGTTAAATTACATGGGAAGCATTATCAAATAAATGATGATAAACTTTCCTAGGTTATGTTGTGTGGGTAATTCTTATCAATATATCTGTTTTAAAAATTTATAAAACATTCCAAAATTCTGATCTGTCCTGTTGTCAGTCATAATTCTAGTTATCTCAAAGTGTAATTATGTCACAGAAATAGCCAAGTGTCTTTGTCAGTTGCCATTTTTGAGTGTTTTGTTATTTGCAGACAGTTGTTTTATTCTGATGTTTTTGCAAATATATTTAATCTTTAGAGAGATTCATGGAAAGGACTCTGACACTCTAGAACACAGGTTTCTGATAAAATTTCAGGTCACAAAACATAAAACTGTAGATAGAGTTACAGAACTCTAACAGAGAAACTGATGACTTGATGAAACTGCTAACAGAAGATTAAGACCAAGAATTAACTACACCAGGCTGAATGAACTGATGAGCATGATTATAATTTTTATGACTTTTCGTTTGAGATATTGCTGATTTTTTAATGTTTTGTTTTTCCAGATTTAAAAATAGAAAAACTTTTTTCTCAAGCTAACTATAACTTATAACAATTTGGTAAATTATACCTTTGTAAGCAGAGTTGAAACATTTATCCTTTTTTCTCACTACCCAATCCCTCCAGAATTTGGAAACTCTTACTGAGTATTGTTTTCATGGCAATACAGTTATTTGCATAAGTTAGATAAGAATCTGTTCTGTCTATAACAGGACACAATTGGAAACATTGGTTATATTACCAAAGCTTTGACTGGAATGTCATATTTGAGAGAAACATGCAGACTCAGATATGACAATACAGCTTTTGAGGAACAAAGGTGGAATAAAGCCACTTGGAAATATTGGCCTGGTACCTTACTTACAGGGTTCCTAGCAACCTTGCCAGGTGAGTAAAGAAGGTCACTTTTCTGGCAAGTGCAAGGAACCTTAGGATAGCTTGGGGAACCTCAAGAGAGGAGAGGAATTCACCCAAATCTATAGGTATTCCAGGAAGAGTCTGATGTCAAGTCCTTGGCTTTGTTGGCCTCAAGAGACCTTTAAAGTTCAATCTGAGGTTCCTTATAAAAAGTTCCAGAAAAGTTGGGGCCAGTCTGGTGGCATAGTGGTTAAGTTTGTGAGTTGCACTTCAGCAGTCTAGGGTTTGCAGGTTCAGATCCCAGGTGTGGACCTACACACTGCTCATCAAGCCACGCTGTGGTGGCGTCCCACATACAAAATAGAGGAAGGTTGGCACAGATGTTAGCTCAGGGCAATCTTCCTCTAGCAAAACAGAGGAAAGCTGGCAATAGATGTTAGTTTAGGGTCAATTTTCCTCACCAAAATAAAAAAGTTCCGGCAAAGCAGATTTGAAAGAGCCTGTATACTCAATTGCTATTCTTGCTGTACATATGTAAATAATTGGGCCAAGTTTACTGAAACTAGACTTATTTTGCAAACCAACGAGTGTTAATTTGGCAACCTTTGACAAGAATGTGGGTGATTTTAGAGAGAAAAATTATGTTTCAGTAGAAGCTATAGTACACATTCATGGATATTAGATTATAGTTCTGTTAATAGTCTTTGTGTTTTTTGTTTTCTACCTGTAAATGGGAGTGGATCCTGAATTCTTGTAGTCTTGTGAAATATCTGGCAATTCCTTATAATTAAATTGGGGATCAAATGTGTTTCTAAACTAATGTCTAAACTGTCTGCATCAGTGACTCGACAACTCCCTCTCCAGAGTCACAGTGGGAAACACGAGTGACTCTGTTTCATTTGATGGTCCCCCTATGCTGACCCCATTCAGTGATAAGTAGCCAGACAGACAATGATGACCCTATTCCTGTCAGCAGCATATGATTATGCTGGGTTACAACTGACAGTGGGAAGTTCTTGGTGCCACTCACATAAACAGTAATCTTTACTACACATATTAAAGATTTTGTTCTTCTTATCTTTAAACTAAATCAGGGTATAGGGCATTGCTCCAGTCTCTTATGCATATCCAGTAAAATGAAAGATTATCAGGAACTAAAATCAGATGTCTGCCACACCTGAAGACCAGCCCCTATATAACTGGCCTGTATTCTTTGTTCTGTAAGATGGTTCTTTTGGACATTAGTCCCCCACCATCTTTCACCTTGCTAGAAAATTGTAATAAAACTCTTTCTCTCTTACCACCTTGCCTCTCAACTCTTGGTTTGTCTTGTGGCAAGTAGAAGACCCCCTTTTGGTGGTAATAATCCTACGTTTTCCCCTAAATACTTTATGATTTAACCTTTTACATTTAGTCTATGATGATTTCAGAATAATTTTTGTGTGTGGTATTAAGTTGGAGTTGAGCTTCATTCTTTTCTATAGATTAATGCAGTTCTGCTGCCACCATTTGTTGAAAAGACTTTCCATTTCCATTTCCCTTGGATTGCTATGGCATCATTATTGAAAATCAAATGATCATGAGTGTGGGTTTATTTCTGGACTTTCCACTCTGAATATATATATATATATATTTCCTTTTGCTAAGACCACACTCTCTTGGCCACAGTGGCTTTATATTAAATCTTGAGGTTAAGTTGCAGAATTCCTCCATTTTCTTCTCTTTTCACAGATTGCTTTGGTTAATCTTAGTGATTTGCATTTCCACATATACTATACAATTGGCTTGTTAATTTCTCCTGAAAGGCTGGTTGTATTATGATTGGGATTGTGTTGAATCTATACATTAAATTGGGAAGAACTATCCTAATAAAATAAGTCTTTTCATCAATGACCATATTATCCATTTATTTAATATTTCTTTAATGTCTCAAGAGTTCGTTTTTGTACGTTCATTTTATTTAATACACTTTATGTCCTTCGAATGTGGGAGATTATTTTCATTCATATTTGTAAATGAATCTGATAGAGGATTTCTTAGCCAATACCTGCAACAATTACCTTATTAAGTACCTTGAATATTATGAGTGACATTGGAATTCTGCTTTTGGACTTAATCTTGGCTTAAATGGGTGGGTATGGAAGTGATAAAGCAAAAATCTACTCAGAGTGAGTCAGGAGTTCTTTCTTTAGAGTGTTTAGCTAGGAACAGAAAAGAGTTCTGGGACCACCTTTGATGGAACAGAAGTACCAATAAAGTATTATATCTTAGACTAGGGGTCAGCAAACTACAGTCCATGAGCCAAATTTGTCCTGCCACCTCTTTGGGCAAATAAACTTGAATCAGGACACAGCCATGCAATTCATATACATACTGTCTATGGATTTTATTTTAAAACAATGCCAGGGTTGAACAGTTGAAGCAGAGAATATATGGACCACAAAACCTAAAATATTTACCAACTGGCCTTTTACATAAAGCATTTGCCCACCTCTCCCTTAGAAAGTGAACTAACCAATTTCTGGCATTGTCATTGACTTATTTTCATTTTTTGTATTTCTTCTGTCATTGCAATGAGTTTTAAAGAGTAATAAGTAAAAATATTTATTCTCAGCCCAAGATCTTAAACTAAGAGTTATGAACATGGTTTTAGATTTATTAGAAACATTCATTATTTCAATGTATTTGTTAGTAAGAAATTACAAGAACTTAATTTCAATCAAAATGGTGGCATAGGAGTTTCTACTGCTTGTCCCCCATGCAAGAAATGTCAATTTGAACAACAATATGTGCACAGAAACACCTTCACAAGAGCAAGGATTACTTATGAGGGATTATAGCACCTGGATGGACCACAGAAATAAGAAAAGATGCATTCAGGAGGGTAGAAAATATAGATTCACACTAAACCCATTACCCCTCCCCTAAGCCCAGACAGCGCAGTGCAAAGAGAGAGACACCTTACCCATGGGAGAAGGAGTATAAAGTCAGACCCTATGGTCTGACTTCACCACAGACCCCAGAGCAAGTATGCCCCAGCACTGGGAGGACTCCTATGGCCATAGGTGGTTCCTTGCAGGCTCCCACAAACACAGGCCCCTGGCTTACCCCAGAACATGTCCACTCCATAGGCCTCAAGCAGCATCCTTGGTACCATGCTCCTGACAGGCTTCTGTGAAACCAGATCCTGGATCACTCCAATGCCTGTCTAACCCAGTGGGCCCAGGCAGCTTCCATGACCCCAAGTAGCTTCCATGGCAGGGCTTCCAGTGTGACCCCATGAATGCAGGCCTTTGGCTCACCACAGTACTTGCTGGATCCAGTGACATCAGGTGGATCCTGTGGCACCAGGCTCCCTGCTGGCTTCTGGGAACCCACACCCACATCTCACCCTAATCCCTGCCAGCTCCAATGGCCCCAGACAGCTCCCATGACTCCAAGATGCATCTTTGATATTGGGCTCTGAGTGGGCTCTTACAAACCCAGGCCCCTGGCTCACCATGGCACTTTCCAGCTCCAGCAACCCCAGGCAGACCCCATGGTACAAGGATCCCTGAAGTCTCCCAGGAATTCAGGCCCATGTGTCACCCCAGGCCTTCCAGCTCCTGTGGCCCCAGGTGGCTGCCACAGCCCTAGGCAGCAACCTTGACATCACGCTTCCTGTAGGGTCCTGAGAATCCATGCCCCAGCCTCACACCAGTGCTTGCTAGTTCCAGCAGCCACAGGTGGCATCTGTCGCCCCATGTGGCATCATTGACACCAGTCTCCCAGTGGGATCCTACAAACAACAGCCCCTGGATCACCCCAATGCTTGTCAGCACCGGCAGCCCTAGGCAGCTTCCATCACATCAGGTTCCCAGTGGGTTCCCACAAAATAAGGACCCTGGCTCACTCCAGTGCCTACCAGCCCCTGTGGCCCCAGGTGGCTCCAGTGGACAAAGCAGCTCCCATGCCTCCAGGTGACTTTTTCAGTTCTAGGATCCCAGAAGACCCCTGCAAACTAAAGCCTCTGGATCACCCAGACACCAGCAAGCTCCAGTGGAGTCAGGTGGTTCAGTAGTCCTAGGTGACACTCGTAGATCCAGGCAGCTTCCTTTAGTCCAGGCTGCTAGAGGACCCCCATGAACTCAGGCCCTGGACCTACCCTTGCACCAGCCAACCCCCATTGCACGAGGAACCCAGTGGGTTCCTGTGAACACAGGGTCCTGGCTCACCCCAACTCCAGTGGCCCTGGACAGATACTGTGGTCCAGGCTCTTGGAAGGTTCCCACAAACCCAAGGTGCTGCCACATCACAGCACCAACCAAGTCCCAAAGCCCTGGATGGCTCCTACAGTCACAGGTTCCCAATTAGTGCCAGGCTTCAGGAAGGCACCCATGAACCCAAGACACTGGTTGGGCCCAGCACCAGACTGACTACTGCAGACTCAATTTTTTGACCAACCCTAACATCAGGCCACCCAAGGTCTCCAAAAGGAAACCTGCCCCCGGACATCAACAGATGGCCTACCCAGAATTCCTGGATGGGCTCACAGGTGAAAAGTTTTGCCTGTCAAAAACAGTCTGTGAAAAATGGAAGATGTGCCTACTTTCTCAAAGGCACAAACTTCAAATTAAAGCCAAGTGAGTCACGAATAATCAAGGGTCACATATAATAAAGTTTCCTTTGACACTATCAAAGGAAACTAACAAAACTCCAATGACTGACCCTAAAATGGAGATCTATGAACTGTCTGACAAAGAAATCAGAATCATCTTCTTAAAGAAATTCAGTGAACTACAAGAAAACACACATAGAAACCAAAATAAAATTATGAATACAATGTATGAACAAAATTAAATGTTCAACAAAGAAATAGAAACCATTTTAAAAATCCAAGCAAAAATCCTAGTTTTGAGAAATAAAATGATTGACCTGCATAATTCCAAAGAAAGCTTCAACAAGAGACTTGATGAAGCAAAAGAAAAAAATATGTGAACTAGAAAACAAGTCATTTGAAATCATCCAGAGGCTCAAAAAGACAAAAGATTGAAAAAGAGTGAAGAAAGCCTGTATGAATTATTGGATACAATGAAGAAAAACAATCCATGTGTTATTGGAGTCCCAAAAGGAGAAGAGAGTTAGAAGAGCAGAAAGTTTATTTAAAGAAATAATGGCTGAGAATTTTCCCCAATCTAGGGAGAGATTTAGACTTCCAAGTTCATGAATTTACTAGTTTACCTTAAAATATCAACCCAAAACAATCTTCACCAAAACACATTATAATAAAACTGCATAAAATGCAAAACAAAGAGAGGATTTTAAAAGCAACAAGAGAAAAAATATTCTCACCTATAAGGGAACCCCCATAAGCCTATGAGTGCATTTCTTTTTTTTTTGTGAGGAAGATCAGCCCTGAGCTAACATCCATGCTAATCCTCCTCTTTTTGCTGAGGAAGACCGGCTCCGCACTAACATCTATTGCCAATCCTCCTCCTTTTGTCCCCCCAAATCCCCAGTAGATAGTTGTATGTTATAGTTGCACATCCTTCTACTTGCTGTATGGGGGACGCAGCCTCAGCATGGCTGGGGAAGCAGTGCATCGGTGCACGCCCGGGATCTGAAACCGGGTCACCAGTGGCAGAGCATGTGCACTTAACCGCTAAGCCACGGGGCCGGCCCTATGAGTGCATTTCTTAGCAGAAAACTTGCAGGCCAGAAGAGCATGGTATGATGTATTCAAAGTGTTGAAAGAAAAGAACTCTGAATCAATAAGACTTTACCAAGGAAAGTTGTTCTTCAGGAATAAAGGAGAGAAAGATTTTCTCAAACAAACAAAAGCTGAGGTAGTTAACTATCATTAGATGGTCATAGGAAACCTGCTTATAAGAAGTGCTGAAAGGGGTTTTCAAGGTGAAATGAAAGA
This sequence comes from Diceros bicornis minor, assembly GCF_020826845.1. Taxonomy (NCBI): domain Eukaryota; kingdom Metazoa; phylum Chordata; class Mammalia; order Perissodactyla; family Rhinocerotidae; genus Diceros; species Diceros bicornis. The sequence goes on along the minus strand of NC_080781.1, from coordinate 69,089,211 downwards.
AGGCTAATCAGTAACATGAAAATATAAAATATACAGGTAAAGATAAGTATATACTAAAATTTAGAATACCCTAACACTTTAATATGTTGGTTATTAATCATTTAACTATAGTATAAAGGTTTAAAGGACAAAGTACTGAAAATAAACATCTATAATAATTTGTTAACGGATTTACACTATAAAAAGAGGTAGATTATAACATCAAAAACAAATTATGGGGGGAATAAAAGGGTAGAGTTTTAATATGCAAATAAGAAATTAATTTGTTAGCTTAAAATAGACTGTTGTATCTATGTTTTATGTAAGCCTCATGGTTACCACAGCACAAAAATCTACAGTAGATACACAAATGAAAATTGCAAAGGAATCAAAGCATAACACTGGAAAATCATCAATCCACAAAGAAAGTCAGCAAAAGAGAAGGAAAGGAACAAGGGACCTAAAAAACAGACAGAAAACATTTAATAAGACGGCGTCAACAAGCCTTTACCTATCAATAGTTACAGTAAGTGTGAGTGGATTAAATTCTCCAATCAAAAAGCATAGAGGGCTGAATAGATTAAAAAATAAGACCCAAACTAAAATAATACCCAACTATATGCTGCCAATAAGAGATTCACATAAGCTTTAAGGACAGACATAGGGTCAAAGTGAAGAGATGGAAAAAGATATCCTATGAAAATGGAAAACAAAAGAGAGCAGGAGTAGCTAAACATATATCAGACAAAATAGACTTTAAGTCAAAAATTGTAACAAGAGACACAGGAGGTCATTATATAACAAAGGAGTCAATTCACCAAAAGGGTGTAACAATTTCTAATATATAAGCACCCAACATTGAAGCAAGGAAACATATACAGCAAATACTAACATATCTGAAGGGAGAAATACACAACAATAAAATAATAATAGAGGTCTCTGAAACCACATTTTCAACAATGGAATGATCATCAAGACAGAAAATCAATAAGGAAACATCAGAAATGAACTGTATCTCAGGTCAAATGAACCAAACAGACGTATATAGGACATTTGACCCAATAGAAATAGGATGCACATTTTTCTAAAGTGAATATGGAACATCCTCCAAAATAGATCATATGTTAAGTCACAAAACAAGCCTTAGCAAATGTAAGAAGACTGAAAACATACCAAATATCATTTTCAACCGCAATGTTATGAGACAGGAAATCAATAACAGAAGGAAAACTCACAAATTTGTGGAAAAGAAGGAACAAAATCTTAAGCAACCAATGGGTCAAAGAAGAAATCAAAATAGAAATCAAAAAATATCTCGAAACAAATGAAAATAGAAATGCAACATATCAAAATTTATGGGATACAGCCAAAGCAGTTATAAGAGGGAATTTTATAGTGATAAATGTCTACATTAAGAAAAAAGAAAGGTCACAAATAAATAACCTAGCCTAACACCTCATGGAACTGGAAAAAAAAAAAGAACAAACTAAGCCTAAAGTTAGCAGAAGGAAGGAAATAACAAAGAGCAGAGACCAAAAAAACAATAGAAAAGATCAATGAAACTAAGAGCTGGTTTTTAGAAAAGCTATACAAAATTGACAAACATTTAGCTAGACTAATAAGAATAAAAGAGAGATGACTCAAATAAATAAAATCAAATGAAAGAAGAGACATCACAATTGATTCCAAAGAAATACGTAGGATCATAAGAGACTATCAGGATCAGTTATATGCTAACAAATTGAAGATCTTAGAAGAAATGGATAATTCCTAGAAACATACAACCTACCAAGACTGAATCATGAATAAATATAAAATTTGAACAGATCAATAATGAGTAAGGAGATAGAAACAGTATTCAAAAACTGTCCAACAAAGAAAAGCCAAGGATCAGATAGTTTTCCAGATGAATTCTACCAACCATTTAAAGAATTAACACCAATCCTTCTCAAACTCTTCCAAAAAATTGAAGAGGAAGGAACTCTCCCAAACTCATTTTATGAGGCTAATATTTGACTGATACCAAAGCCAGATAAGGACATGACAAGAAAAGAAAATGAGAAGTCAATATCCCTGATGAATATAGATGCAAAACTTCTCAACAAAATACTTGCAAACTGAATTCAATATAACATTAAAACTGTCATACACTATGATCAAATAGGATTGATCCTTTGGATGCAAGGATGGATAAACATATGCAAACAAATAAATAAGATATACCACATTAATAGAATGAAAAATGAGTCATATGATTATCTCAATAGATACAGAAAAAACATTTGACATGCAACATCCTTTCATGATAATAACCCTCAACAAATTGGGTGTAGGAGGAACATACTTCAATGCAATAAAAGCTATGTACAACAAGCCCACAACTAACATCATACTCAATGGTAAAATGTTGAAAGCTTTTTCTCTAAGATCATGAGCAAGATAATAGTGCCCGTTCTCACTACTCATATTCAACATAGTACAGGAAGTCCTAGCCAGAGTAATTAGGCAATAAAAAGAAATAAAAAGCATTTAGATCAGAAAAGAAGAAGTAAAAATATCTCTTTTTGCAGATATGATCTTACACATGGAAAACCCTAAAGACTCCACTAAAAAACTGTTAGAACTAATAAACTCAACAAAGTTGCAGGATACAAAATCAACATACAAAAATCAGTTATGTTTCTATACGCTAATAATGAACTAGCCAAAATAGAAATAAAGAGCAATCACACTCACAATAGCATCAAAAATAATAAAATACTGAGGAATAAATTTAACCAAGGAGGTGAAAGATCTGTACACCAAAAACTGAAAGACTTTGATGACAGAAATTGAAAAGAGGCAAACAAATGGAAAGATATCCTGGGTTCATGGATCAAAAGAATTAATATTCTTAAAATGTCCATACTACCCAAAGCCATCTATAGATTCAATGCAATCCCTATCAAAATTCCAGTGGCATTTTTCACAGAAATATAAAAAACAATCCTGAAGTTTGTACGGAATCACAAAAGACACCAGATAACCAAAACAATCCTGAGAAACAAGAACAAAGCTGGAGGCATCACAATTCCTGATTTCTAACTTTATTAAAAAGCTATAGTAATAAATATAGCATTGTACAGGCATAAAAATAGACACACAAGGCAATGAAACAGAAATAAGAACCCAGAAATAAACCGACACATACGTGGTCAACTAATATATGACAAGTGTGCTGAGAATACTCAATGACAATGATAGTCTCTTTAATAAACAGTGCTGGGAAAACTGGATAACAACATGCAGAAGAATGAAATTGAACCCCTATCTTACACAACTTACAAAAATAAACTCTAACTAGATTAAAGACTTAGATGTAACACCCAAAACTTTAAAATTACTGTGAAAAAAACAGGGAAGAAACTCCTTGACATTGGTCTTGGCAACGATTTTTTGGATACGACACCAAAGCACGAGCAACAAAAGCAAAAATCGACAAATGAGATTAGATGAAAATAAAAAAACTTCTACACAGCAAAGGAAAATATCAATAAAACAAAAAGGCAACCTACAGAAAGGGAGAAAATATTTGCAAACCATTTAATTGATATATGGTTAATATCCAAAATATATAAGGAAATCATACAACTTAAAAGCAAAAAAACACAGAATCCTATTAAAAATGAGCAGTGGAACTAAATAGAAATTTTTCCAAAGAAGACATCCAAATGGCCAACAGGTACGTGAAAAGGTGTTCAACATCACTAATCATCAGGGAAATGCAAATTTAAAACATGGTGAGAGATCACCTTGAACCAGTTAGAATGGCTATTACCAAAAAGACAACAGAGAAGTATTGGCTAGGCTGTGGAGAAAAGGGAGCCCTTGTACACTGTTGATGGGAATGTAAATTGGTACAGCCACTATGGAAAACAGTATGGAAGTTCCTTAAAAACAATAAAAATGGAACTACCTTATGATCCAGCAATCCCACTTCTGGGTATATATCCGAAGGAAATGAAATCACACTCTTGAAGAGATATCTGCAATCCTATATTCATTGTAGCATTATTTACAATAGCCAAGATATGGGAACAACCTAAGTGTCCATCAACAGATGACTACGTAAAGAAAATGTGGTGTATATATAATCACAATGGAAAATTATTCAACCATAGAAGGAAGAAAATATTGCCATTTGAAACAACATGGATGAACCTTGAGGGCATTATACTAGGTGAAATAAGTCAGGGAAAGACAAATCCTGTATGTTTTCACTTACAAGTGGAATCTAAAAGAGCCAAACTCAAATAAATATAGAGTATAATGATGATTGCCAGGGGCTGGGTTGTGGGGGAATAGGGTGATGATGCTCAAAGGGTACAAACTTCCAGCTATAAGATGTAAGTTCTAGAGATCTAATGTACAGCATGGTGATTATAATTAACAATACTATATTATATACTTGAAAATTGTTTGGAGAGTAAATCTTAAAAGTTTTCTCCACAAAAATAAATGGTAATTACGTGAGGGGATGGAAGTGTTAACTAATCTTATGTGGTAATCCCTTCATAATATATAGGCGTATCACATTATATTGTACACCTAAAAATTACATATGTTGTATGTCAATAATATCTCAATAAATATAAAACAGCAACATCTCAATAATTTCTTCTAAAATGAATATTTCAATACAGTGAAGATATAATTATTGAGTATGAGGCAGCATAACATGGAGTTTAAGAGCAACATGTCTGCCATGCTCCAGAGGTTAAAATCTTTGCTCTGTTACTTAATAGCCGTGTAAACTGGTCTTGTTATATAGCTCTCTATCCCTCTGTTTGCTTTTAATGAGTATAATAACTGTACCAAATGCACAGAATTTTTGCAAATATTAAATGATTAATATTACAAAGTGCTTATAATTTTCTGCACATAAGTGCTATATGTGTTTACTAAATAAAAGTAAAAATTGTGTGTATGAAAACATGTACCCATAATTTCTATAAATCATTGAATCTTTTTAATTGTTGCAATATATATTTGAATTGTTTAGTTTCATTCACATTTATTTCTTTATTGTTTTATTTCTTGCAGCATGTCATGATCCTTATTCCGTAATTCCAGTTTGATACCATGCTGCCCTTGTTTGAAATATCTTGTGAAATTTCATTACTTAATTTTGAAGGTCATCATGCTAAAATGCAAATGGCTGGTGTGCAAAGTGAATTATTCTTCACATTTTCATGTAAGTAAATGTAAATATTTTTAAAAACACAAATAGAGAGCAAGTAAATAATTCTCATGACATCTTGTGAATTACCAACTACATTTTTAGACCACAAATGCTACAAATTTGAAAATATTGCAGGAATCTCTTCTTTGCATTTGTGCAAATAATACTAAAATAACATTCTATTGATGCACAGAATTGATAAAATGTCCCTCTCTGAAAGTCTTAAATATTTCCTTTATTTACTGTAGAATGGAAATTATTTTATGAAACTATACTGAAATATATCTGTGGAGATTTAATTTCTGAATGCATCTACTTATAAGATACGTTAATAGCATGGATCAGAAAGGCAGTAATATTAAAGTTCTATGAATCCTTTCCAAATATTTCTGAAAGGATGGTGAATATGCTTTGGAGAATAAAAAATTATACATGATGTATATAAACATGGAAAAATAAGTTGTTTATTTTCAAATGAGAATTTTGGAATAACCATCTCCATGTGTTTTCAGAGTGTTCCAGCAGCAATAGAATCGCACTGCTTTTCCTCTCTCAAATACCATTGCTTGAGATTTTCCTTTCCTTCTTCCTTTTATGTTTCATTGATTCTTCTGCTATTAGAACATGATTGTACTCACTCATTTTTCTAATTTTTTTCTTTACTTTTTTGAGCCAAACAAGATTGGATCTTTAAAGACACAATTGATAATAGTGAGGCATAAGGGAAAGAAGTGAAGATCTACTCGATTTTAATTATTTCCTTCTTTTCTTTACTTTACTCATTCCCAGCAATAAGGGTTCCACTGCAGCCACTGAAACTAATTCCCTACACAAAACTAACAACCCAATTAAAAAATGGTCAAAACACTTGAACAGACATTTCTCCAAAGAAGATATACAGATGGCCAACAGGCACATGAAAAGATGTTCAACATCATTAACTATCAGGGAAATGCAAATCAAAACTACAATGAGATATCACCTCACACCCATCAGAAAGGCTATAATTAATAAGACAGGAAACACGTGTTGGAGAGCATGTGGAGAGAAGAGAACTCTCATACACTGCTGGTGGGAGTGCAAACTGGTGCATCCACTATGGAAGGCGGTATGGAGATTCCTCAAAAAATTAAGGATAGAATGACCATATGATCCAGCTATTCTACTACTGGGTATTTATCCAAAGAACGTGAAAACACCAATGCATAAAGATACATGCACCCCTGTGTTCATTGCAACGTTATTCACAATAGTCAAGACTTGGAAGCAACCTACGTGCCCATCAAGGGATGAATGGATAAAGAAGATGTGGTATATATACACAATGGAATACTACTCAGCCATAAGAAACGATGAAATCCAGCCATTTGTGACAACACGGATGGACATTGAGGGTATTATGCGAAGTGAAATAGGTCAGAGAGAGAAGGTCAAATACCGTATGATTTCCTTCATTAAGTAGTAGATAATAACAACAATAAACAAACACATAGAGACAGAGATGGGATTGGTGGTTACCAGAGGGGAAGGGGGGGGAAGAGGGCGAAAGGGATAATTCGGCACATGTGTGTGGTGATGGTTTGTAATTAGTATTTGGGAGGTGAACATGATGTAATCTATGCAAAAATAGAAGTATAATGATGTACACCTGAAATTTATACAATGTTATAAACCAATGTTAGTGCAATAAACAACAAAAAATTTAAAAAAACAAAAAACAAATGCTGTATAAAAAAATAAATCTAAATCACGAAAAAAATAAATAATTCAGCGAACTGCAAGAACACACAAGCAATTAAATAAAATTATGAAAACAATGCATGAACAAAACGAGAAGTTCAACAAAGAAAGAGAAACCAACGGAAAACCACATATCCTATAGCTGAAGGGTATAATGGCTGAACTAAAGAATTCAACAGAGGGCTTCAACAGCAGCCTCAATGAAGCAAAAGAAAAAAATCTGTGAACTCAAATCCAAGTTAATTGAAATTATCAGTTAGATGAATAAAAAGGAAAAAAAGAATGAGAAAGAGTGAAGAAAGCCTATGGGACTTATGGGGTACCTTCAAAAGAAACAATACATGCATTATATGAATCCTGGAAGGAGACTAGAAAGAGAAAAGGGTAGCAAGTCTGTTTAAAGAAATAATGGCTGGGGCTGGCCCAGTGGCGTAGTGGTTAAGTGTGTGTGCTCTGCTTCAGTGGCCCAGGCTTCGCCAGTTTGGATCCTGGGCATGCACTGACACACCACTTGTCAAGCCATGCTGTCATGGCATCCCATATAAAGCAGAGGAAGATGGGAACAGATGTTAGCCCAGGGCCAATCTTCCTTGGAAAAAAAGAGGAGGATTGGCATTGGATGTTAACTCAGGGCTGATCTTCCCCACAAAAATTAAAACAGAAATGATGGCTGAAAATTTCCCAAACAAAAGGAGAGAAATAGACATCAATATTCAGGAGGCCCAGAGGACCTGCAATAGGTTAAACTTGAAAGGGGCTGCACTGAGACATATTATAATTAAATTGTCAAAATTCAAAGACAAAGAGAGAATTCTGAGAGCATCAAGAGAAGGGTGACTCATAACATACAAGAGAGCCTGCCATAAGAATATCAGCATATTTCTTAACAGAAATGTTGCCGTCCAGGAGAGTGGTTTGATATATTCAAAATATTGAAAGAAAGAGAACAGCCAACCAAGAAGACTACACCTGGCAAAGGTGTCCTTCAGAAATGAAGGAGAGATCATTAGTTTCTCAAACAAAAACTGAGAGAGATCAGCACCACTAGAGCTGCCTTACAAGAAATGTTAAAAGGAATTCTTCAATCTGAAATGAAAAGATACTAATTAACACTGTAAAAACATATGAATGTGTAAAACTCATTGGTAAAGATAAATATATGGTCAAAGAGATTCTCTAATATTGTAATGGTGATACATAAATTAATTTCAATTCTAGTTTAAAAGTTAAAAAACAAATGTATTAAAACTATAACTACAATAATTTGTTATTGGATACACGATATAAAAAAGATGTAAATCGTAACATCAATAATCTGAAATGTAAGGAGAGGGAGAAGTAAAAGTTTAAACTTTCCATATACCACCTAACGTAAGAAGTTATCAGCTTACAATAAGATGTTATAACTCTAAGATACTTTATGTAAGCCTCCTGGTCACAGCAAAGGTAAAATCTGTAGTAAATATACAAAAGATTACGATAAAGCAGTCAAAGAATACTGCCTCAAAAGCTCAACAAATCACAAAGGAAGACAACAAGACATAAAACAAGGAACCAAGGACCAAGAAGACAGAAACAATTAAGAAAATGGCAATAGTAAGTCTTTACCTATCAGTAATTACTTAAAATGTAAATGGATTAAATTCTCGAATCAAAAGACATAGTCAGAATGAATGGATAAAGACAACAAGTTCTAATGATATTCTATAAGAGACTAACTTTAGTTTTAATAGTACACATATGCTGAGACCCAAGGGAAGGAAAAAGTTATTCTAAGCAAATGATAATCAAAAGAAAGCAGGGGTATCCAGCTATACTTGTATCTGACAAAATAGACATTACGCTAAAAATGGTCACAAGAGATAAAGAAGGCTATTATATAATAACAAAGGGGGCAATTCATTAAGAAGATAGAAAAATTGTAAATATTCCTAACATCAGAGCACCTAATATATAATGCAAATACTAACAAAACTAAAAGGACAAATAAACAGCGATACAATAATAGTTAGGAACATTAATATCCCACTCTCAACAATGGATAGATCACGCAGAGAATCACTAAGGAAACAGTAGATTTAAACAACACTATAAGCCAAATGGACCTAACAGACATATACAGAACATTCTATCCAACATCATCTAAATGCATATTTTCTTCAAGTGCATATGAAACATCCTCCTGGAAAGATCATATGTTAGGCCACAAAACAAGTCTTAGCAAATTTAAGAAGATTGAAATAATATCAAGTGTTTTTTTCCAACTACATTGGTATAACAGAAGGAAAACTGGAAAAATCATAGAAACTTGGCAATTAAACAACACATCCCTAAACAACCAATGGATCAAAGAAGAAATCAAAAGGAAAATAAAAAATATCTTGATACAAATGAAAATTGAAACAACATACAAAACTTATAGGGCACAGCAAAAGCAGTTCTAAGAGGAAAGTTCATAGATATAAATGCATACATTAAATTAAAAGAAAGATCGCAAGCAAGCAACCTAATGTTACACTTCCAGGAACTAGAAAAAGAAAAACTAAGTCCAAAATTAGCAGAAGGAAGGAAAAAACAAAGATCAAAGCAGAAATAAATGAAATAGAAAACACAAAAATAGTGGAAAAGATTAACAAAACTAAGACATGATTCTTTCAAAAGATAAAGAAAATTGACACTTTTAGCTAGATTAACCAAGAAAAAAGAGAAAGGACTCAAATAAATAAAATTATAAATGAAAGATGAGACATTACAACTGAAATCTCAGAAATACAATGGACCATAACAGACTACTCTAAACAGTTATATGCCAATAGATTGAACAACCTAGAAGAAGTGGATAAATTCTAAGAAATATACAACCTACCAAGACTGAATCATAAAGGAATAGAAAATCTGAACACACTGATAACAAGTATGAAGATTGAATCAGTAATCAAAAACATCCCAACAAAGAAAAGACTAGGGCCAGATGGATTCACTGGTGAATTTTACCAAATATTTAGAGAAGATTTAACATCAATCTTTCTCAACTCTTCCAAAAATTGAAAAGGGAGGAACACTCGCAAACTCACTGTACAAGGTTAGTTTACCCTGATACCAAAGCCAAATAAGAAAAGTACCAATGTACCTGTTAAATATAAATGCAAAATTTCTTAACCAAATGTTAGTAAACCAAGTTCAGCAGCACATTAAAATGGTCACACAACATGGATGGACATTGAGGGTATTATGCAAAGTGAAATAAGTCAGAGGAAGGAGGTCAAATACTGTATGATTTCACTCATTAAATAGTAGATAATAACAACAACAAACAAACACATAGAGACAGAGATTGGATTGATGGTTACCAGATGGGAAGGTGGAAGGGAGGAGGGTGAAAGGGATAATTAGGCACATGTGTGTGGTGATGGATTGTAATTAGTATTTGGGTGGTGAACATGAGAACATGATATAATCAATGCATAAATAGAAGTATAATGATGTACACCTGAAATTTATACAACATTATAAACCAATGTTACTGCAATAAACAAAAAATTAAAAAAAACATAAAAATAAAACTAAAAGGATCACACAGCATGATCAAGTGGGATTTATCCCTGGGATGCAAGGGTGGTTCAACATACACAAATCAATAAATGTGATATACCACATTAATAGAATGAAAAATAAAAGTTATATTATCATCTCAATAAATGCAAAATAAATTTGACAAAATTCAAAATTCTTTCATGGTAAAAACCCTCAACAAATTGGCTTTAGAAGGAATCTGTCTCAACATAATAAAAGCCACATATAACAAGTCCCCAGATAACATCATACTCAGTGGCAAACAGTTGAAATCATTTTCTCCAAGATAAGAAAAACATAAGGGTGCCCACACTTACCACACCTATTCAACATAGTACTGGAACTCTTAGCCAGAACAATTAAGTAAGAAAAAGAAATAGCAAATCAGTAAGGAAGAATTAAAATTGTTTCTGCAGATGACGTGATATTATACATAGAAAACCCTAAAGACTCCACCAAAAAACTTTAGAGGGGCAGGCCCCATGGTTTAGTGGTTAAATCTGGCACACTCCACTTCAGTGGCCCAGGTTCATGGCCTAGGTGCAGCAGACCTGCACCACTCACTAAGCCATGCTGTGGCAGTGACCCACATACAAAATAGAAGATGGGCACAGATGTTAGCTCAGGGATAATCTTCCTCAAACAAAAAAAGAGGAAGATTTGCAACAGATGTTAGCTCAGAGTGAATCTTCCTCACCAAAAAAAAAACACTATAGAACTAATAAACGAATTCAGGAGTGTTGAAGGATAAAAAATTAACATACAGAAACCAGTTACATTTCTATACACTAACAACAAAATATCTGAAAATAATAAAGAAAATCCCATTCACAATAGCATCAAAAACAGTAAAATACACAGGAACAAATTTAACCAATGAGGTGAAAAATTTTTACACTGTAAATGATAAGATGTTATTGAAAGAAATTGAAGAAGACCCAAACAAATGGAAAGCTATCTTGTGTTCATAGATCAGAATAAATAATATTGTTAAAATGTCTATACTACCCAAAGTCATGTATAGATTCAATGCAATCTGCATGAAAATTCCTATGGCATTCTTTACAGAAATAGACAAAACAATCCTAGAAAATAGAAATATATAAAACAATCCTAAATTCATATGAAACCACAAAAGACTCTGAATAGGCAAGGCAATCTTGAGAAAGAAAAAATTAGAAGCATCAGAATCCGGATTTCAGACTATACTACAAAACTATATTAATAAAAATTACATGGTACTGGCATAAAAACAAACACATAGACTCAATAGTACAGAAATAAACTCATGCACATATGGTCAACTAATATTTCACAAGGTGCCAAGAATATTCAATGGGGAAAGGACAGTTTCCTCAATAATAGGTTTTGGGAAAACTGGATGTTCACATGCAAAAGAATTTAAACTGGACTCCTGACTTACACTACTCACAAAAATCAACTTGAAATGGATTAAAGTCTTAAATATATAATGCAAATCTTGAAACCATAAAACTCCTAGAAGAAAACATAGGCAAAAATGCCCTTGACACTGGTCTTGGTGACAATTTTTTGGATATGACACCAAAAACACAAGCAACAAAAGCAAAGATCAGTAAGTGGGACTACATCAAACTAAAAAGCTTCTGCACAGCAAAAGAAATAATCAACAAAATGCAAAGGCAACCTATGGTATTGGAGAAAATATATGCAAACCATCTATCTGATAAGGTGTTAATATCCAAAATACATAAGGAACACATACAAATCAATTTCTGAAAAACAAATAATCCAATTAAAACATGGGCAAAGGACCCGAATAGATATTTTTCCAAAGAAGATATAAAAATGTCCAACTAGTATATGAAAAGGTACTCAACATTACTAATAATCAGGGAAATGCAAATGAAAACCACAAAAAGGTAACACTAAGGTGTTATCCATCTGTTCAGATGGTTATTATAAAAAAAGAAAGGGAAAACCAACAGGTAAGTGTTGACAAGGATGTGGATAAATGGGAACCTTTGTGCACTGTTGGTGGGAATGTAAACTGGTGTAACTACTATGGAGAATAGTATGGAGGTTCCTCAAAAACTTAGAAATAGAACTGCCATATGATCCGGCAATCTCACTTCTGGGTAGATGTCCAAAGGAATTAAAATCAGGATCTTGAAGAGATATTTGTATTTCCATGTTCATTGCAGCATTATTTACAATAGATGGTTTATGGGAGCAATATGAATGCCCATGGATGGATGAATGGATAAAGAAAATGTGGTGTTTATGTGTAATGGAATATTATTCACCCTTAAAGAAGGAAATCCTATTATTTACAAGTACATGGATGACCCTCAGGGACATTATGGTAATTGAAATAAGCCAGACACAAAAGAACCAATACTTCATGATTCCACTTATATGAGGAATCTAAAATAGTCAAACTCATAGAAACAGAAAGTGCAATAGTGGTTGCCAAGGGATGGGGGTAGGGAAGATGGTCAAAGTGTACAAAGTTTCAGTTATACAAGATGAATAAGGCCTAGGGACTGAATTTACACCTATGGTTGATGATACTGTTTTGTTTACTTAAAAATTTAATGAAAGGGTAGATCTTATGTAGTGTTCCTATCATAAAAAAATAACAAAGGTGGGAGAGACCGTTTGAAGTGATGGGTATGTTTAGGGTGTTGATTGTGGTAATGGTTTCATGGGTGTATACTAATCCCCAAGGTCATGAAGTTGTATACATTAAATATGTACAGCTCTTTGTATGTCAATCGTAATTCAACAAAGTGTTTTTTTTTTTTTAAAGTCTTGAAAAAAGCCAGAGGGAAAAAACACTTTACTTATAGAGAAACCAATCTATCAGTTACACGAGATGTCTCCTCAGAAACCATCCAGGCAAGAAGAGAGTAGAGTGAAATATTTAAAGTATTGAGAGAAAAAAATCTCCAAGCTAAAATTCTGTACTCTGCAAATCATCCTTCAAAAGTGGAGGAGAAATACATACTTTCCCAGCCAAACAAAAATTGAGGAAATTTGCTGCCAGTAGACTTCCCTTGTAAGAAGTGTTAAAAAAAAGTTCCTCAGGAGTGACATCAGAATCATGGTGGAGTGAGCTGTTCCCTTTGTCTCTCCCCTCTAAGTTACAACCAAATGGACATTCACTGAACAAGACTCCCTAGAGGACTCCCTACACAGCACAACAGAATCCCTAAGAGATCCATGCATCTATACTTCTGAAGGTGGGTAAACTGGACCCACGGGAGGCAGTGGAACTGGGGGAGCGGCCTCCTCTCCCTCCCCTGCCAGCAGTGATCCAAGGTGTGGTTCCTCACACCAGAGTGCATGCTTGTAAACAGAGGCTACAGGGGCAGATATGGCATGGCTTAGCCCCAGCCCCTCCTCCAGTGGATCTGGCATGTGCACCTGTGGAGCAGATGTTGCAGGGACAGTAACAGCAGGCATGGCTTAGTCCCTTTCCTTCCCCCAGCAGATTCAGTGCAAGCACACCTGCAAACAGAGGCCACAGGGGCAGAAACAACATGCAGGGCGTAGCCCCTGCTCCCCCAACCAAGCACTGGCAGGTGGTGCATATGCCCTGAGAATTCAAGACACAGAGTGGAGCCATTGGCCTAGCCCCTCCTGTTCCCAAAACATTGGCCTGGTCTTTCCAACAGTGGGAACAGTATACAAAATTCAGATTTTCCCAGCTGGGGTGAGACGCCTTGACCTGAGTTTTCAAAACACACTGGCTAGTGCTAGAGACCAGAGGTTGCATAAGTGAACAGCAATGCCAATATCTCCTGGCTTAGCCCCTGCCCCCACCTAGCAGTGGCAGGTGGAATCTTTGACCAGAGGCTTCACAGGAACCATAGCAGAACTGGTGACACAGCCCCCAGTGGTGGCATCCCCAACAACAATACTACCAGCAGTGGGGGCTGAATAAAAGTCTCCCAGTCCCCAGGCCCCCAGCAGTGACAACACCCATGAACACAGCACCCCTATCAGCAGTGAAGCCAACATCCCCAGACAACCTGGGAGCAGCAGCAGAGATGGTGCACAAATACCCAGGTGACTCTGGAAGCAACAGATGTGCTCATAACCTGGTGACTCTGGGAATGACACCTGAGACTGCAATGAAATCATAAGTAGCAAGGTACCAGCGACCTCAGAGGCACAAGCAGCACAAGGAGGGTACTGACAATGCCTCTGCAGAGGCAATGGAAGGAGGAAATTTCAGGCTCTCAAATACAACCAGAAACAGTACAAAACCAAAGTAACCAAAGCCTTACCCAAATAAGGCAGGTGGTTACTACCACAAATGCACCAACAGAGGCTCAACTCATCAAGTAACATGAAAAAATACAGTAACACGGCAGAACAGAAAGGGAATGACAACTCTCCAGAAACTAAACTTGAAGTCATAAAAGATTATAATCTAACTGACAGAGAAATCAAAATAGATGCCATGAAGAAACTCAGCGAGTTACAAGAAAACTCAGAAAGACAGTTCGATGAGCTCAGGAATAAAATTAATGAACAGAAGGAATACTTCACTAAAGATGTTGAAACTCTAAAAGAAAAAAGACCAAACAGAGACTCTGGAGATGAAGGATACAATTAATAAGATGAAAAATAAAGTAGAAAGCATTAAAAATAGAGCAGACCATATGGAAGACAGAATTAGTGAGTTTGTAGATAGAAATGTAGAAATGATTCAGGTGGAAGAGGAGAGAGAACTAAGATTTTTAAAAAATTAAGAAATTCTATGAGAAATATCTCACCATTAGGAAAAGTAACATAAGGATAATAGGTATCCCAGAAGTAGAAGAGAGGGAAAAGGAGCAGATAGCTTATTCAAAGAAATAATAGCTGAGAACTTCCCAAACCTGAGAAGGAACTAGATATACAAGCACATGAAGCTAATAGACCTCGTAATTATCTCAATGCAAAAAGACCTTCTCCAAGGCATATAATATCAAAACCGTCAAAAGTCAATGAAAAAGAAAGAATAGTAAGAGTAGCAAGACAGAAGAAAATAACCTACGAAGGAACCCCCATCATGCTTTCAGTGGATTTCTCAGCAGAAACCCTGGGAGAGAGTAGAATGATATACTCAAAATATTGAAAGACAAAAACTATCAGCAAAGAATACTCTATCCCACAAAATTATCATTTAGATATAATGGAGAAATAAAAGCTTTCCTGGAAAAGAAACCTGAGGGAGTTCATTGTCACCAGACCTGCCTGACAAGAAATGTTGAAAGGAGACATCCTACCTGAAAGAAAAAGACAAAAGTTTACAAAGCTTTGAGCAAGGTGATAAATAAATAAACAGAATCATAAAATTGAAACTCTGTTATCAGAATAGATTAGTAAACAATTATAACTTAAAGCATAAAGGGAAAAAAACATGAAAAATAACTATAAACACTTCAATTTGGTCACAATCTTGCAACACAAAAGAGAATAATTTGTGACAACAAAAACATAGAAGGGGAAGAGGAAATGGACAGAACATGCATAGGCTAATGGAGATAAGAAGCTACCAGAAAAAGTTCTATCCCATCTATGAGATCTTTTATACAAACGTCATGGTAATGACAAAACAAAAAATCAGGGCAGAGACACAAAATATAAAAAGGAGAAAACTGAAAGAAACATTAGAGAAAACCACCAAACTGAAATGAAAGTCAGAGATACAAAGAAAAGAAACAATTGAAATATAGAACAACAAGAAAACAAAAGATAATATGGCAGTGTTAAGCCTTCATATATCAATAATCATTCTAAAGGTAAAAGGATTGAATTCACCAACCAAAAGACACAGAGTGGCTGGATAGATTAAAAGACAAGACCCAACAGTATGCTGCCTCCAGGAGACACATCTCAGCTCTGAAGATAAACATAGGCTCAGAGTTAAGGGATTAAAGATGATAATGCAAGGAAATAACAACCAAAAAAAAAAGTAGGTGAAGTCATACTTATATCAGACAAAGCAGACTTCAAGATAAAAAAGATAATGAGAGACAAAGATGGACATTATATAAAGATAAAAGAGACGTTCCACCAAGAAGACACAACACTTACTAATATACATGCACCTCACATAAGAGCACCAAAGTATATAAATCAACTATTAACAGATCTAAAGGGAGAAACTGACAGCATCACAATAACAGGGGACTTTTACATCCCACTTACATCAATGGATAGATCATTCAGACAGAAAGTCAACAAGGAATCATTGCCCTTAAATGAAACACTAGACCAGATGGATTTAATAGATATATATATGGAACATTCCATCCAAAAACAGCAGAATACACATTCTTCTCAAGTGCACATGGAACAGTCTCAAAGATGGACCATGTGTTGGGAAACAAAGCAAGCCTCAATAAATTTAAGATTGAAATCATATCAAGCATCTTTTTTGACCGCAATGGCATGAAACCATAAATCAACTACAAGAAAAAAGCTGGGAAAGTCACAAATGTGTGGAGACTAAACAACATGCTACTGAACAACCTTGGATCAATGAAGAAATCAAAGGAGAAATCAAAAAATACCTAGAGACAAATGAAAATGAAAACACAAGATACCAAAATTTATGAGTACCAGGAGGAAAGCGTATAGCAATACAGGCCTACTTTGAAAAACAAGAAAAATCTCAAATAAACAATCTAACAGTATTCCTAAAAGATCTAGAAAAGAAGAACAAAGCCCAAGGTCAGTAGAAGAAAGGAAATAATAAAAATCAGAGCAAAAATGAATGAAATAGACTAAAAAAACAATAGAAAGGATCAATGAAACTCAAAGCTGGGTTTTTGAGATTATAAACAAAATTCACAAACCCTTAGCCAGACTCGCTAAGAAAAAAACGAGAGAGGACTCAAATAGGTAAAATCTTATATGAAAGAGGAGAAATTACAACAGACACCACAGAAATACCAAAGATAATAAGAGAATACTATGAAAAGCTATACACCAATGAATAGGATAACCCAGAAGAAATGGATAAATTCTTAGAATGATACAACATCCGAAAACTGAATCAAGAAGAAATAGAGAATCTCAATAGACCAATCACAAGTAAAGAGATTGAAATGATAATCAAAAACCTCCCCAAAAACAAAAGTCTAGGACCAGATGGCTTCTCTGGTGAATTGTACCAAACATCCAAAGAAGTTATAATACATATCCTTCTCAAATGTTCCAAAAAATTGAAGAGGATGGGACACTTCCCAACTCATTTTATGGGGCCAACATTACCCTGATACCAAAACCAGACAAGGACAACACAAAAAAGAAAAATGCAGGGCAATATTGCTGATGAGCATAGATGCAAAACTCCTCCACAAAATATTAGCAAATCAAATATAACAATACATTAAAAGGATCATACACCATGATCAAGTGGGATTTATTCCAAGGATGCAGGGATGATTCAATATCCACAAATCAATGTGATGCATCACATTAACAAAATAAAGAAAAAAATCACACAATCATCTCAATTGATGCGGAGAAAGCATTTGATGAGATCCAACATCAATTTATGATAAAAACTCTGAGAAAAATATGTATAGAAGGAAGGTACCTCAACATAATAAAGGCCATATATGCCAAACCCATAGGCAACATCATATTCCGTGGTGAAAAAGTGAAAGTTATTCCTCTCAGAACACGGACAAGACAATGATGCCCAGTCTTGCCACTCTTATTCAACATAGTACTGGAAGTTTTAGCCAGAGAACTTAGGCAAGGAAAAGAAATAAAAGGCACCCAAATTGGAAAGAAAGAACTAAAACTGTCAGGGTACAAAATCAACATACAAAAATCAGTTGCATTTCTATATACTAATAATCAAGTAGAGAAAGAGAAATCAAGAATACAATCCCATTTACAATCACAACAAAAAGAATAATAAACCTAGAGATAAATTAAACCAAAGAGGTGAAAGACATGTGCACTGAAAACTATAAGACATTGTTGAGGGAAATTGAAGAAGACATAAACAAATGGCACGATATTCCATGCTCATGGATTGGAAGAAGTGATATAGTTAAAATGTCCATATTACTGAAAGCAATCTATAGATTCAATGTAATCTCAATCAGAATCCCAATGCGATTCTTCATGGAAATAGAATAAAGAATTCTAAAATTTATATGGAACAACAAAAGACCCCAAATACCCAAAGGAATCCTGAGGAAAAAGAACAAAGCTGGAAGTATCACACTCCCTGATTTCAAAATATACTGCAAAGCTATAGTAATCAATACAGCATGGTACTGGCAGAAAAACAGACACACAGATCAATGGAATGTAATTGAGAGCCCAGAAATAAATCCACACATCTATAGACAGCTAATCTTTGACAAAGGATCCGAGAACATACAATGGAGAAAGGAAAGTCTCTTCAATAAATGGTGCTGGGAAAACTGGACAGCCACATGCAAAAAAATGAACGTAGACCGTTATCCTACATCATACACAAAAATTAACTCAAAATGGATTAAAGACTTGAATGTAAGACCTGAAACCATAAAACTCCTAGAAGAAAACCTCGGGAAGTACGCTCTTTGACATTGGTCTTAGCAGTATCTTTTCAAACACCATGTCTCCTCAGGCAAGGGAAAGAAAAGAAAATAAAACAAATGGGACTACATAAAACTCAAAAACAGCAAAGGAAACCAGGAACAAAACGAAAAGACAACCCACCAGCTGCGAGAAAATATTTGTAAATCATATATCCAACTAGGGATAAATTTCCAAAATATATAAAGATCTCATACAACTCAACAACGAGAAAATGAACAACCCACTCAAAAATTGGGCAGAGGATATAACAGACATTTTTTCAAAGAAGATGCATACACAACCAACAGGCACATGAAAAGATGTCCAACATCACTATTAAGGAAACGCAAATCAAAACTACAAAGAGATATCCACTCATACCTCTCAGTGTGGCTACAATTAACAAGACAAGAAATAACGAGTGTTGGAGAGGATGTGGAGAAAAGGGAACCCTCATACACTGCTGGTGGGAATGCAAACTGGTGCAGCTACTATGGAAAACTGAATGGATATTCCTCATAAAATTAAAAATAGAAATACCACATTATCCAGCTATTCCACTTCTGGGTATTTACTAAAAGAACATGAAATCACTAATTCAAAAAGATATATGCACCCTTATGTTCACTGTAGCAGTATTCACAATAGCCAAGATGTGGAAGCAACCCAAGTAATCATCAACAGATGAATGGATAAAGAAGAGATGGTATAAACATACAATGGAATACCACTCAGCCATAAAAAAAAGACAAAATTGTGCTATTTGTGACAACTTGGATGGACCTTGAGGGTATTATACTAAGTGAAATAAGTCAGAGAAAGACAAATACCATATTATTTCACTCATATGTGGAGAATAAAGAAACAAACACATAGGTAAGGAGAACAGATTGGTGGTTACCAGAGGAAAAGGGGTGGGAGGAGAGCAAAAGGGGTAAAGAGGCACAGATGTATGGTAACGGATAAAAACTAGAATATTGGTGGTGAGCACGATGCACTCTATACAGAAGCTGAAATATAATAACGTACACCTGAAATTTACACAATGTTATAAACCAATATGACCTCAATAAAATAATAAAAAAAATACCTTCTTCAAAGAGAAGGAATATGATATAGGTCAGAAACTCTGATCTACACAAAGAAAAGAAGAGTTTCAGAGAATGAATAAGTGGAAGAAAACAAAAATTTATTTCTAACTCTTAATTGATCTACTAGGTAACAGTTTGTTTAACTTAATTGCAGCAATGTTTTCCATTATGAAATGACTGAGATTAATGAAGTGAATGACAAGAATGATATAAGGAACTGGTGATTAGAATTAGGAATATTTTGTTATTTTAAGGTACTTCCCCTACCTGTGAAGCAGTATAGTCTTATTTTGAATGTAGATTTGAATTAGTTGTAAATGTATACTGAAAACTCTAGGGAGACTATTAAGATGTGGAAAGAAAGAGTATAATAAATATGCTTAAAAAGAGGGAACGCAGAATCAGATAAAATGCTCAATTAAAACCACAAAAGGCAGAAAAAGTGTTGAAAGACAAAAATAGGAAGAACAAGGGCAACAAAAACCTGTAAAAAATAAGGTAGATGTTAACCCAACGGTATCAATAATGCTTTAAATCTCATAATCTATATACACCAACTAAGAGACAGAGATTGTCAGGGTGGATTAAAAAACAGGACCCTACAACAAATTGGCCTTAAATGTAAAGACACATATAGATTAAAAGCAAAGGGAAAGAGAAAGATATACCATGCTAATACTAATCAAAAGAAAGTGGAAGTATCTATATTAAATTCAGACAGAGTAGATTTCAGAGCAAGGAAAGTTATCATGAACAAAGAGGGGCATTACATGATGATAAAAGTGTCAGTTCTCCAAGAAGACATAACAATGCTTAATGTGTGTGCACCTAACAACAGAACATCAAAATAAATGAGGCAAAAACTGATAGAACTCCTGGGAGATAACTTAGACGACCTTAGGTAGGCAATGACTTTTTAGATACATCACCAAAGGTATGATCCATGAAAGATATAATTGATAATCTGGACTTCATAAACATTAAAACTTCTCCTCTTAGAAAGACCTTGTGAAGCCACATACTGAGACAAGACAAGCCACAGACTGGGAGATAGTATTTGCAAAAGACACATCAGATAAAGGACAGTTATCCAAAATATACAAAGAACTCGTAAAACTTAGCAATAAGAAAACAAACAAACAACAAGTAAAAAATAGGCAAACATCTGAACAGACACATCGTCAAGAAGCAAAACAGATGGCAAGTAAGCATATGAAAAGATGCTCAACATCATATCTCATTAGGGAATTGCAAATTAAACCAACAATGAGATACCACTACACACTTATAATAGCCCAAATCTAAAACGTTAACAACACCAAATGCTGGCAAGGATATGGAGTGACAGGAACTCTCACTCATTGCTGATGGGAATGCAAAATGGTACAGCTACTTTGGAAAACAGTTTGCAAATTTGTTACAAAACTAAACATACTTCTACTATATGATCCAACAATTATGATCCTTGGTGTTTACCCAAATGAATCAAAAACGTATGTGCACAAGAAAACCTGCACATACATGTTTATAGCAGTTTTATTCATAATTTCCAAAACTTGGAAGCAACCAAGATGTCCTTCATAGGGGAATGGATAAATAAACTGTATATCCATACAATGGAATATTATTTAGTGCTAAATAAAAAGGAGCTAAGAAACCATGAAAAGATATGGAGGAAACAATTATATATTACTAAGTGAAAAAAGCCAACTTTAAAAGATTCCATTGTGTATGATTCCAACTATATAACATTCTGTTAAAGGCAAAACTATGGAGACAGAAAAAGATCAGTGGTTATCAAGAGTCAAGGGCAAGGGAGGGATGAATAGGCAGAGCACAGAGGATCTTTAGGGCAGTGATAATACTATGCATGATACTACAGTGATGGACACATGTCATTATAAATTTGCAAAAGCCTGTAGAATATAGAGTACCAGAAATAAACCCTAATGTAAACTATGGACTTTGAGGGATAATGATATGTCAATATAGGTTCATTGACTATAACAAATGTACCACTGAGGTGCAGGATGTTGAAAATGGCAGAGGCTGTGCATGTGTGAGGACAGGGGCTTTAGAAAAACTCTGTAGTTTCATACAATTTTGCTGTGAACCTATACTTGCTCTAAAAAAATAAAGTTTATTAATTGAAAAAAACTAAAGACAATATAAAAATCCATAAATGAAAGGAAATAGCATGATCATGGATTAGAATTCTAAATATTAAGATTTGTCTTAATTGTCCCCTAATTTGTATATATGGCAAACAGAATCACAATCAAAATCACAGGATGTATTTTAGAAATTGACAAGATTATTCTAAAATTTATGTCGAAATGTAAAGGACATGGGAAAATCAATAAAATTTTAAATATAAGAACTACATTAAAAGAGTCACACAATACATGATTACAAGAAATCCGATACTATAAAGCTGCAGTAATCCAAACTCTGTAGTATTGCCATCAATTATACTTGTAATAATATGATGAGAATGACCTGATTTTCATAGATAGTCACCCCATGACCAATGCGTGAACGCACTTAGCTCCCCAAAAGAGTTTTTACACATGTAGGTAAAAGCACATTTGATTTTTATAAATAGCATCTCTCTCTTGCTACATTTCTAATGGATTAAAGAATAATTACTTCTTAAAATGAATGGTAAGATCTCATTAACATATTGTCTTTATTAGACAACTCCATTAATATCAGGAATTTCTCAAAGCACACAGCCGTGGGCAAAACCAGGATACTAACTGAAACCAAACCTCTTAGCCCGCACCTCAATGTTTCCAAATTATCTTTGGCTCCAAAGTAGATAGCTAGAGATGAAGGTAGGGAAAGTGGTATGTTTTGTTTCTATTAACTTTTCATTCTATTCTTCCCTCTTTCTCATGCCCAGTCACTATGGCCACTCTCTATGGCAAAGTGACAAGAACACTAAGGCCCACATGCATAGGCTTTGCTCCTCTACCTGCGGGCCTCCTATGCCTCTGGACTGTAGCTGGACACTAAACAGGTGCTGTGAATGAATAGTGTAGCCTCCAACTATCTAAGCGTCCGGACTCTTGCTTCCTTATCTATTCCAAGACACCACTCTCTTTTCGCTCCTTGCCTGTGAGATCCATTTCCATGAAGGAACTCTTTTCTGTGGCTTTCCCTTGGAAGTGCTTGCATCCCTACTCCCTCCAACCCTGGTCTACACACATGAACATCTGGGAATCCTCTTCCTCACAGAGTAACCATTTATTCCAGGTGACAGGCAATGTTCAACAATTAGGCTTCCAGGACTGTGGTGAGACTACTTACACATAAGATGCTTCTCCTTGGTCTCCTGCCCTTACCAGACCAAAGAACACAATTCCTTCCGCTTTCCAGGTGCGTGGACCTTTTCCTCTCATTTCATCTCCCGAAAGATTAACCCTTCCAACTCTATATATAAGCTTCTTAGACAGTGAGTGAGGTATTGTTCATGATTTTTCAAGTAAGAGTCATATTCCAATACTGTAAACTAACACATAATTCAACATTGGCAAATATCAGAAGGTAACACATCTGTCAAATATAAATTATGTAATATAAAATTTATTTTCTACTGGTCACTTACAAGGAAAACTTCACATTAATTTTAAAATAAACGTTCGTTTTTAATTGTTTAAATAATTGTATATATAATGTCACCCTTGCAATTTCTTTCTCACAATTTGTAACGTAATACAAGAATTCCTCATTTGAAGTCAGATATCATGTCCCACCAAATTTACACCCATATTTTAACCAACCTGGGCAATGGTCCCTAGTTACCTCTGTTCTTTCTCAAAGGCCACTGGTACTCTGCCTCTCATCTTCAGAATAGGAATTTTGGAGATGGTCCTCTTGCTGTTATTCTAGTGTCATGCTATAAACTTTAAAACTTGTTACCATATTTTTAGGAGTTGAAGTGTAACCTTGCAGAACTTCATCATGCAGTTACTAATATGACTTTTATCATCCTCATTCCCTATTTTATTCTTTCTAATTTTGTCATCAAAGCACTGGATATTAAAACCATACTTCTCCTTCTATTTTAGATGTTTAATCAAATAAAATCTGTGACTTTCTATTTACCTCCACATTTTGCTGTGAGATAAATATCTTGTACTGACCTCGACTTCTATCTCTTGTCTTCTTCTAGTTCTTCTAGTAGTACTTTTTGCCTTCCAAAATTGATGGGAACTGAATGTTGATTTTTTTTTACATCATTGAAATCTACCAGGTTTAGCATGGGCCTTACAATGCCAGGCTTTAACTCATTATCACCCTTGGCCTTAAATACACTAAATAGGGGTCAATCATCTAAAAGTGCAAATAATGGATAATAAGGCCATTTTCCTGGGGTCCAAGGATTGTATAAATAATAGTATGCCAGGACTGAAGGAGAATAAGCTAGAATTTTTAAGAAAATAAAACTGTATTTCATTTCAACCCTACTCTTGTCATGTCTATGGTAAACTACTTTGGCAACAGGATTCATTTTTGTGTGTGTATGTGAGGAAGATTAGCCCTAAGCTAACATCTGTTGCCAATCCTCCTCTTTTTGTTGAGGAAGATTGTTGCTGAGTTAACATCCGTGCCAATCTTCCTCTATTTTATATGTGGGATACACCACAGCATGTCCTGATGAGCGGTACATGGGTCCACGCCTGAGATCCAAACCCACGAACCCTGGGGCCACCAAAGTGGAGTGCCCAAATTTAACCACTATGCCACTGGGATGGCCCCTGGATTCTTCATTTTTGCTATGAGATTACAGTGGTATAAACAGTCCATTTTCTCAACAGTCTTTGTGGCTGAAGGAGTGGATTATATAGGAATAAATAACTGTCCTAGTCAGTCCTGGCCTGGTCTTTCTTTTATAAATTATTGATGATGGTAAATTAAGCTATTCTGGTGACTCCTCTCTCTTTAACTTTATTAAATCTTATATTTACAATAAATGACGATTAGAGTTAATTGAGCCTAAATTTTAAAATAAAAAGATATGTGTCTCCAGTCAGTAAAAGAATGTGACAGTGCAACAAAGGTTAAATCCACAGTTGCTTGGCAATGATTGGAATTTTGAGAGGGCTTGGGGGTTAGGCACTGAAAATGTGGGAGGGAGATGCCATAATGTCTCCTGCATTGATGTTTGCCAGGTGATAGTACAAATATGGGAGTCATTGCTCCTAGAACATTGCAGAGGGCTAGGAGGTGGGCCCAGGACATGGGTTCCTGTTTCTCAGGAACTTCATACATGATTTTAGCCTTTTCTATTCTTACTAGTGTGCTTCCATCAGGTAAGAAATTAACAGTGGCATGAGCTAATGAGGCTGAGTGGGAAACCAGGACACTCAGAGAGTGAAGTCTCTTTGAGAATCCTAAGGCTTGAGTCCAGCCTTGTCCACTGGTGACTTATAGTAATATAGGCGTCAGGAAATTAATTACATTTTCATCCATCTTTAGAAGGTATTTCAAACCACTGATTAACAAATACCTAGGGGAAAGCAAAAGTGTCATTGAACAGTTATTTAACTAGCTGTCCAACTGCATTATTTCTGTGTTCAATTTTTAGACTTAGAGTCATAAAACATCTTCCAGAATTGATAAATGAAAAGAACATTTTTTTTCTGATGGAAAAATGTTCAAAGAAGAAGTATTAGAAGTTAGGTCTTCCAGGAGTATATGCATGTAGGGAATATTGAAAGTAGGAATGTGGTAGGGAAGAAAGAGAAGAGGAATGGGTGGAGTAATGAGAGGTTACCAGATATAACAATATCCTTCTTTTAAGTCTTTACTGCTTCTGTATGATAACACATTTGGGGATAATGTATTTATTAAATTTCTAAAACATTTTAATGGAATTTTTGGAATATAATTTATATGGACTGAAATTCAACAATTTTAATGGTACAAGGTGGTGAGTTTTAATACAGGTATACAGTTATGTAAGCCCAAACACAATCATTATATAGAACATTTCCATCACCCTAAAAGTGCTCTGTTGGTCTATTGTGGTCAACCCTACCCCTCCTAGCCTGAACCCTTGATAACTACGGATTTTCTTTCCATCCTCATACTTTTCCTTGCTTTGTATTTCCTACAAATGGCATCATACAATATGTACTCTTTTGTGTCTGGCTTCTTTCAGTTAGCATACTGCTTCTGAGATTCATCCATATTGTTGCAAATATTAGTAGTTATTTGTTATTCTTGTTGCTACTGATGATGATGATTCTCATGAGTAACATTTGTTATACAGATGTATCACAGTTTGTTCATTCAATCACCAGTGGGTATTTGGGTTCTTCCCATTCATGTATTTAAGTGTTTATTTGCTACTATGAATGATACTACTAATTGTTTGAGTAAAAGTCTTTGTGTGTACATATATTTTTATTTCTCTTGAGCAAATACATGACCGCAATGGTTGGTTCTTAAGATAAATGTGTACTTAAGTTTAAAAGAATGAATCAAATAACTTTTCAAAGCAGATACACATTTTGTTTTCCCACAAGAAATAAATGCGAGTTCCAGTTGCTCTACAATCTTCCCCACGGTTGGTATTGTGCGTCTTTTTAATTTCAGCCATTATAGTGGAAAGTAGTAGTATATTCTGTTGGTTGTAATTTACATGTCATTTATGATTACTGATATTGCTTAGCTTTTCATGGCTTTATTTCCAGTTTTTACATCTTCTTTGAGAATTTTTAAAATTTTGCCAGTTCATTTTCTATCATATTGTTTTAATATTCTTTTTATTTCCCTAAATTCCATGTGTCATGGAAACAAGTCCACTATAGGATGTATGTTTTGTAAATATATTCTTCCAGTCTTTGACTTAAAATTTTAATTTAATAGCAGAGTCATTTGAGGAGTAAATGATTTAAATTTGAATGTCATCCAGTTTATTTTTATTTCCTTTATAATACATGTGTTTTGTGTCTTTTTAAAAATCCTTTCCTAACTCTAAGTCACTAAGATTTTCTATGTGTATTCTTTGAGAGTTTTATAGTTTAGGCTTTATTTTTATTTATATAATGTGAGATAAGTAATGAGGTTCATTTATGTGTTTACATGTGTATGTGTGCCCAATAATGCTATGTGTTGAATAAAGTAATATTTCTCTCATAGAATTGCCTTGGCATCTTCATCAAATTTCAACTGATTATATATGTATGGGTTGAAATTTGTACTCCCTTTTTTTATTCCATTTATATATATTTTTTTCAAAGACAGTATCCCACTCTTTTAACTACTGTAGCTTTAGGAAATTTTAAAGTCAGTTTGTTAAATTTATTCTTAAGTTATTTTATTGTTTTTGATGCTATTGTGAATGGAGTAGTTTTCTTTCTTTTTCAGGTATTTTATTAGTTTATAGAAATGCAATTGATTTTTTATATGTTGATTATATATCCTGCAACTTTTATCATTGATTACTTACAACAGTTTTTTGGTTGAGTCTAGGATTTTCTATATATAAGATCACATCATCTGCAAACAGCAATTTTAACTGTTCTTTTTTTGATTTGGATGCCTTTTATTTCTTTATCTCATCTGATTGTTCTAGCTAGGACATACATACTATGTTGAAAAAGAGTGGTCAGAGTGGGCACTTCTGTCTTATTCCTGATCTTAGAGGAAAACCTTTCAACCTTTCACCATTGAGTATGATGTTAGCTGTGGGTTGGTTGTATATGGCCTTTATTATGTTGAGGTATGTTCCTTCTATAACCAATTTGTTGAGGGTTACCATGAAAAAATATTGTATTTTGTCAAATGCTTTTTCTGCAACTATTGAGATAATCGTAAGGTTTTTGTCTTTTATTCTAATAATGTGGTGCATCATATTTATTTATTTATGTATGTTGAACCATGCTTGCATCCCAGGGATAAATTCTACTTGGTCATGGTGTATGATCCTTTTAATATGTTGTCGAATTTGGTTTGCTAATATTTTCTTTAGAATTTTTGCATCTATATTCATCAGGAATATTGGTCTATAGATTTATTTTTTTGTAGTGTCTTTATCTGGCTTTGGTATGAGGGTATTGCTTGCCTCGTAAAATGAGTTTGGAAGTGTTCCATCCTCTGCAATATTTTGGAAAAATTTAGAATTGGTGTTAATCTTTCTTTAAATGTTTAGTAGAATTCACCAGTGAAGCCATCTGGTCCTGGGTTTTTCTGTATTGAGTGGTTTTTGATTACTGATTCAGTCTCCTTACTTGTTATTGGCTTGTTCAGATTTTCTATTTCTTCCTTATTCAGTCTTAGCAGGTTGTATGTTCCTAGTAATTTATACATTTCTTCTAGGTTATCCAATTTGTTGACATATAATTGTTCATAGTAGTCTCTAATGATCCTATGTATTTCTGTGGTTTAAGTTGTAATGTCTCTGCTTTCATTTATGATTTTATTTATTTAAGGTTTTTCTCTTTTTTTAGTTAGTCTAGCCAAAGGTTTGCCAATTTTGTTTATCTTTTTGAAAAACCAGCCCTTAGTATTGTTGATTTTTTTTCTATTGTTTTTCTGGTCTCTATTTCATTTATTTCTGCTCTGATCTTTGTTATTTCCTTCCTTCTGCTAACTTTGAGCTTAGTTTGTTCTTATTTTTCTAGTTCCTGAGGTGTAAAGTGAGGTTGTTTACCTGAGGTCTTTCCATTTTCATAATATATGCATTTATCACAATAAATGTCATACCATTGTGGTTGGAAGAGATACTTATTATCATTTCAAACTTAAATTTGCTAAGACTTGTTTTGTGGCCTATCATACGATCCATCCTGAAGAATGTTCCATGTGCATGTGAGAAGAATGTCTATTCTGCTGTTATTGGGTGGAATGTTCTATACGTGTCTATTAGGTCCATTTGATCTAAGGTATTGTTGAAGTCCAATGTCATCTTGCTGATTTTCTCTCTGGAAGATCGATCCATGGCAGAAAGCGGGGTATTGAAGTCTCCCACTATTATTGTATTGTTGTCTGTTTTGCCTTTCAGATCTGTTAATATTTGCTTACTAAACTTAGGTGGTCCAATGTTCAGTGTGTATATATTTACAATTGTTGTATCTTCTTGATGAAATGACCCCTTTATCATTATATAATGATCTT
Organism: Diceros bicornis minor; assembly: GCF_020826845.1. Classification (NCBI taxonomy): domain Eukaryota; kingdom Metazoa; phylum Chordata; class Mammalia; order Perissodactyla; family Rhinocerotidae; genus Diceros; species Diceros bicornis. Next base: position 69,059,913 of record NC_080781.1, on the reverse strand, counting down.
CTTTGTCTCCTGTTACCATTTTTGGCTTAAAGTGTATTTTATCTGATGTAAGTATAGCTACCCCACTTCATTTTGGTTTCCACTTGCATGGAATATCTTTTTCCAACTCTTTACTTTGAGCCTATGTGTGTCCTTAAAGCTGAAATGAGTCACTTGTAGGCAGCATAAAATTAGGTCTTGTTTTTTTATCCATCCAGCCACTTTGTGCATTTTCAGTGGTGCATTCAATCCATTTAAATTTAGAGTAATTATTGATATGTAAGGACTTGCTAATGCCTTTTTATTCATTTTTCCTGGTTGTTTTGTATTTTCATTGTTTCTTTTTCCCTCTGTTTCTGTCTACTTTTGTAAATTAGTGATTATCCATAGTGGTATACTCTGTTTCACCTTTCTTTATCTTTGTGAATCTACTCTAGGTTTCTGCTCTGTGGTTACCATGAAACTTACATAAAACATATTAGAGATACAACAGTCCATTTTAAGCTAATAGCAACTTAAGTTCTATCACCTACAAAAGCTCTACACTTTTCCTCCCACTTTTGTATTTTTGATGACACCATTAACCTCTTTTTATACTGCGTATTCATTTCCAAATTATAGTAGCTATAGTTATTTTTAATAATTTTTTCTTTTAACCTTTATGCTAGAGTTAAGCATCTAACACATCGTCTTATTAAATTAAGCTTTATTAATTAAATCTAGCTTTATATTTACCTTTACCAGGGTGCCATATATTTGCTATGTTTTCATGTTACTTCCTAATGTTTTTTCATTTCTGCTTGAAGAACTCCTTTCAGCGTTTTTTATAAGGCAGGTCTAGTGGTGATGTACTCCCTCAGCTTTTGTTTGCCTGGAAAAGTCTTTATTTCTACTTCATATCTAAAGAATAACTTTGTCTAATAGAGTATTCTTGACTGGCAATTTTCTTTCTTTCAGCACTTTGAATATGTCAGTCTACTCTCTACTGGCCTGTAGAGTTTCTTCTGAGAAATATGCTGATAGCCTAATGGGGGTTCTTTTGTAGATTACAATCTTTTTTTCTCTTGTTGCTTTTAGGATTTTCTTTTTATCTTGGATTTTTGACAGTTTCATTATAATATGTCTTGGAGGTTGTTTTTCATTGAGATAATGAAGTGATCCATTAGCGTTGTAAACTTGGATAGCCAAGTCTCTCCCCAAGTTTGGGAAGGACTCAGCTATTATTCCTTTAAATAAACTCTCTGCCCTCTTTTCCCTCTCTTCTTCTTGAGCACTGATAATTCTAATATTTGTTTTTTTGATAGCATCCCACAGATGACATAAGTTTTCTTTGTTCTTTTTCATTCTTTTTTCTTTGTTCACCTCTGATTGAGTTGTTTCAAAGTTCTTCTCCCTTAACCCACTGATTCTATCTTCTGTTTGGTCTATTCGGATTAGAGGTTCTCGATTGCATTTACATTTAATTCATTAAATTTTTCAGTTCTAAAATTTCTGTTTGGTTCTTTTTTATGATTTCTATCTCTGTCTTAATTTTCTCTGTTTTCATGTATTATTTTACCTATTTTTTAAAATTGTCTTTCTGTGTTTTCTTGTAGCTCATTGAGGTCTTTATCAGCTAGACCACAAAATTCCATAGCTTTGAGATCTGCGTCTGGAGGATTATTGTTATCTTTTGATGATGACATGTTTCCTTTATTCTTCGTGTTCTTGCAGGTTTGCATTGCTGTTTTCACACTTGAAGTAGCAGGCACCTCCTCAAATCTTTGCTAGTTTCCTGTTGGTCCTGTTATATCTGGGACTTTTTCCAGCCTTGTATGGCTACACCTGCTCCACACTTCTTGCTCCCTCTTGTGGCAGAATTCTTAAGCTTTTATGTCTTCTCTAGTTTTTACAACTCACCACGCTAACTGCTGGAAGTTTCTCTTTTGTTGTACTACAATTCAAGTTTGTGGTTTCTTCCTTGCCCACACACCCTGGGCTGATTTTCTGAGCATACACTAGGTACTGGAGCTCACTCTCACTGTCACACTCAGGAGTGCTCATAAGGAGCTGACTACAGAGTGGGTACAGGTATGGATTTAACAATCAGGGCATTGGGGTGCCCACAATTCAGGAGGAGGGAGCCTCAGGTGAGGTTCTCCCAGTGGCTTATGGGTAGGCTTCCTGCTGGAGTCCTGAATGCAGTCAGCTTGAACCACATCCCTTTAATGCCCTCTGATATTCTTAGCTGCCTCTTTCCCAATCTCCTCCCTCCCCCTGTTCATGAAGGTTCCACCTCTCTACTCTGGGTGTTGCTGAAGAGAAATGGATTTCTTCAGCAACATCCTGCACAGCAGGGAGAAGCCAGGCACTCATTCACTGTTTTCCCTTTTGTCTGCAGGAGAGGTTGCTGCTGGCTAGTTCAGCCCCACTCTGTGTTGCCTTAGGGGAAATGTGGCATTGGCAAAGTTCCTCTTAACCTCCCCAAGGCATCCGAACTTTTTTTTGCTCCAACAAAGTGCTAGTATCTCTACTCAGAATGATTGGTCTCTTACAAGGCTCTCTCATTCATGGGTGACTGTCTAAGTCAGCACTTTCCAGGTTTTCCCCAACCATGGGGTTGAGGCTGGTTTGTCAGCTCCTGCTGGTTCCAAGCCCTTAGCAAGGTCTGTCTGTGATACACAGGTAGATGAGTCTCACACTGCATCCCTATCATATCTGCTGGGATTTCTTGTGTGGAAGATACAATTTTACAAGCTATATATGTCAGTGTGAAAATCTAATAATTACTTTTCTAAATATATATCACAATTTACCTTTAATGATATTCTTCAGAGATTATTTTTTCTGGTCTAAATTTTCCATTCTTATAAAATAATTTACCACCTTAATGGAATATCTGACAGAGGAGTTCACTCTTCTGCTTGATGCTTGAAGATTGCAGTTGTCTCCCTTCTGCTCCTCAAAATGAGAGGTTTTCTTAAGTATTGTGATTCATCCTGCTCCTCTTGAGGTGATTTTAACTCTTATAGATAATTTAAATTATTATAAAATGTTTTTCTTTATTCCTCCTCCTTTTTGTCCTGCCTTTTAAATCTAACTTTGCCTTTGTTTTTTCTCTTCTCAGCTGTAATCCACTGAGGTAAGACAGTACATTATTCCCATTAAGGTATGGATGAAGGTCACAGAGACTGTCATTAGTAACATGTAGGTAACAAATCTGTGTTTTTGATTAAACTTTTCCCCTGTGAAAAGCTAATGAAAAATAGAAAATGAAAATGACAGAAGTGATATTTTTAGGTATAATACTGTAGATTAAAACTGTTTTTGCAAATAATTTGAAAAATCTTCATTTAAGTGTTATAATTTATGACATATTGAATAATCTGATGAAGTTGGAAGTAGTTTTAGGTTTTATGTTTAACTGTAGAAAAGGCTTACTCTTATGTGTGCTTATGTAGTATATGCTTACTTGGAATGTGTGAAAAATAAAGTTATTTCTATCTCATTATCTTCATATTTTTATGAATAATGTTTATATTCCATGCATTTTGAGGTATAGGACGTAGTGATTTTTAGATAAGCGTGTGTCTATCCAACTGTCCTCCTGGTTAGCATTATGGGAACAATTTTATGTACTGGCATTGAACACAATTAATTAGCCTATAGATTGTATAAATGATGACAATAAACTCATGCATTAAGCCAATACAGATTACTAGTCATAAGAAGATTAAACCTTGTATTAATTTTAGATTTTAAACCAGAATTGTCACAAACATAAAGGCAATGACAGGGAAGAATGATCGTGTAGTTGTTTTGTGAACTTAATTTTGATAATACAGAATAGGAAGTAGTGATAGGTAGTGTTTTATTTCTCCTTTATGTTTTCAATATTAACTTATCTTTAACTTGGGGAAAGAGTATAGGGAGCTACCTGAGGAGATTCTTCTTGCAGATTTTGAAATTTTCTGTGATTTAATTTTAAATCCCTTTCGTGTTTTTCTCAGATTATCCTGCACATAATACCCCAAGCCTAAAGAGATTTTTTTATTGAAGTATAATTGACATATAACATTATATTAGTTTAAGGTGTACAACAACATAGTGATACAATATTTGTATACACTATGAAATGATCACCACAATAAGTCCAGTTACTATCTTTTACCATACAAAGTTACAAAAATTTTTTTCTGTGATAAGTACTTTTAAGATTACTCTCTTGCCAACTTTCAAATCTGCACTACAATATTATTGACTATAGTCATCGTGCTGTACATTACATCCCCATGATTTATTTATTTTATAACTGGAAGTTTATACCTCTTAACCACCTTCACTCATTTTGCCTACCTCCCAACATCCCTCCCTTCTGGCAACCACCATTTTGTTCTCTGTATCTATGAGCTTTGTTTTGTTTTGTTTGTTTGTTTCATTTTTTAGGTTCCACAAATAGTGAAATCATATGATATTTGTCTTTCTCTGTCTGACTTATTTCACTTAGCATAATGCCCTCAATTTCTGTCCAGGTTGTTGCAAATGGTGATATTTCCTTCTTTTTTATAGCTGAGTAGTATTCCATTATATATATACATCTTCTTTATCCATTCATCCATCAATGGACACTTAGGTTGTTTTCATATCTTGGTTATTGTAAATAATGCTGTGATGAACATAGGGGTACATGTATCTTTTTAAATTAGTGTTTTCATTTTCTTCAGGTAAATACCCAGAAATGCAGTTGCTGGATCATGTGATAGTTCTATTTTTAATTTTTTGAGGAACCTCCATACTGTTTTTCATAGTGGCTGCACCAATTTACATCCCACCACCAATGCATGAGTGTTCTATTTTCTCCACATCCTTGCCAACACTTGTTATTTCTTGTACTTTTGATAAAAGCCATTCTAATAGGTATGAGGTGATATCTCATAGTGGTTTTGATTTGCATTTCCCTGATGATTAGTGATGTTGAGCATCTTTTCATGTGCCTGTTGACCATCTGTATGTCTTCGTTGGGAAAATGTCTATTCAGATTCTCTGTTCATTTTTTATTTATTTTTTGTGTGTGTGAGGAAGATCAGCCCTGAGCTAACATCTATGCTAATCCTCCTCTTTTTGCTGAGGCAGACCAGCTCTGAGCTAACATCTATTGCCAATACTCCTCCTTTTTTTTTCCCCAAAGCCCCAGTAGATAGTTGTATGTCATAGTTGCACATCCTACTATTTGCTGTATGTGGCACGTGGCCTGAGCATGGCCGGAGAAGCGGTGCGTTGGTACGTGCCCGGGATCCCAACCCGGGCCACCAGTAGCAGAGCACGTGCACTTAACCGCTAAGCCATGGGGCCGGCCCTCTCTGTTCATTTTTTAATCAGATTGTTTTTGTTTTTTGCTATTGAGTTGTATGAGTTCTTTATAAATTTTGGATATTAACCCCTTATCTAATATATGATTTCCAAATATTTACTCCCATTCAGTAGGCTGCTTTTTCAATTTGTTGATGGTTTTCTTTGCTGTGCAGAAGCTTTTCAATTTGATGTAGTCCTACATGTTTATTTTTGCTTTTGTTGCCTTTGCTTTTGAAGTCAGATCAAAAAATTCATCACCAAGACTGATGTCAAGGAGCTTGCCATCTATGTTTTCTTCTAGGAGTTTTATGGTTTCAGGTCTCACATTCAAATCTTTAATTCCTTTTGAGTTAATTTTTGTGTATGGTGTAAGATAGTCCTCTAGTTTCATTCTTTTGCATGTGACCATCCAGTTTTTTCAACACCATTTATTGAGGAGACTGTCATTTCCCACAGTATATTCTTTCCTCCTTTGTCATAAATTAATTGACCATATATGAGTCAGTTTATTTCTAGGCTCTCTATTCTGTCCCTTTTTTCTATGTATCTATTTTTATGCCAATACCACACTGTTTCGATTACTATAGCTTTGTAATATAGTTTGAAATTAGGGAGTGTGATGCCTCCAGCTGTGTTCTTCTTTCTCAAGATTGTTTTGGCTATTTGGGGTCTTTTGTGGTTCCACGCAAATTTTAGGATTCCTTGTTCTATTTGTATGAAAAATGTCATTGAGATTCTGATCTAGATTGCATTGAATCTGTAGATTGCTTTAGGTAACGTGGACGTTTTAATTATGTTGATTCTTCCAAACCATGAGCACAGAATACCTTTCCATTTCTTTATGTCTTCTTATTTTTCTTTCAACAATGTCTTACAGTTTTCAGTGTTCAGGTCTTTCACCTCCTTGGTTAAATTTATTCCTGGGTATTTTATTCTTTCTGATACAGTTGTAAATGGGATTGTTTTCCTAATTTCTCCTTCAAATAGTTCGTCGTTAGTGTATAGAAGTGAAACAGACTTTTGCGTATTGATTATTGTACCCTGCAACTTTACTGAATTTGTTTATTAGTTCTAACTGTTTTTTTGGTGGAGTCTTTAGGATTTTCTATATATAAAATCATATCATCTGCAAATAGTGACAATTTTACTTCTTCCTTTCCAATTTGGATGCCCAAAAGAGATTTTGAAAAAATTAGTTATATATCTAAATGTTTTATTTGTGCTATATTTGAAAATATATTTTGAGACATTGAGGTGCACAGATAACATTTTTTCAATTTTATGTGTATTTATTACGCCCTTTGGACTTACAAAAATTAAGGACCCCAAGTTTGCTGTTTTCCCTTACCTATAAATCTATAAGCAACTTTATTTGTCCATAAATAAGATTTGTTTATATGAAGTGTCAGTAATGCCTCATTTGTTTCAAAATTGTATTATGTCTTAGGCTGAGATTCGCATAAAGAGGTTTTTTCATCTCTAATTGGAAATTCTGAGGAAATGTGTAGAGACACTGCCTGAAATACACTACATTGAAAGTACTCTCTAAATGGAATTCATTAGTAATAAACGAATATGGTAAAGTTGCAGGAAACAAAATCAACATACAAAAATCAGTTGCATTTCTATACACTAACAACGAAGTAGCAGAAAGAGAAATTAAGAATACCATTCTATTTACAATTGCAACAAAAAGAATAAAATACCTAGGAATAAACTTAACCAAAGAGGTGAAAGAGCTGTACACGGAAAACTATAAAACATTGCTGAAAGAAATTCAAGAAGACACAGAGAAATGGAAAGATATTCCGTGCTCTTGGATTGGAAGAATTAACATAATTAAGATGTCCATACTTCCTAAAGCCATCTATAGATTCAATGCAATCCCTATCAAAGTTCCAACAACATTTTTCACAGAAAAAGAGCAAAAAATCCTAAAATTGTTTTTAGAACGACAAAAGACCCCGAATAAGTAAAGGAACCCTGAGAAAAAAAGAACAAAGCTGGAGGTATCACACTCCCTGATTTCAAAATATAATACAAGGCTATAGTAACCAAAACAGCATGGTACTGGCACAAAAACAGACACACAGATCAATGGAACAGAATAGAAAACCCAGAAATAAACCCACACATCTATGGACAGCTAATCTTTGACAAAGGAGCCAAGAACATACAATGGAGAAAAGAAAGTCTCTTCAACAAATGGTGTTGGGAAAACTGGACAGCCACATGCGAAAAAATGAAAATAGGCCCTTACCTTACACCATACACACAAATGTACTCCAAATGGATTAAAGACTTGAATGTAAGACCTGAAACTATGAAACTTCTAGAAGAAAACATAGGCAGTACGCTCTTCAACATCGGTCTTAGCAACATATTTTCAAGCATAATCTCTGACCGGGCAAGAGAAACAATAGAAAAAATAAGCAAATGGGACTACATCAAACTAAAATCTTCTGCACAGTGAAGAAAACCATCAACAAAACGAAAAGAGAACCTAACAATTGGGAGAAGATATTTGCAAACCATACATCTGATAAGGGCTTAATCTCCAAAATATACAAAGAACTGATGCATCTCAACAACAAAAAAACTAACAACCTAATTAAAAAATGGGCAAAAGACCTGAACAGACATTTCTCCAAAGAAGATATACAGATGGCCAACAGGCACATGAAAAGATGTTCAAAATCATTAACTATCAGGGAAATGCAAATCAAAACTACAATGAGATATCACCTCACGTTTGTCAGAATGGCTATAATTAACAAGACAGGAAACAACATGAGTTGGAGAGGATGTGGAGAGAAGGGAACTCTCATACCCTGCTGTTGGGAGTGCAAACTGGTGCAGCCACTATGGAAAACAGTATGGACACTCCTCAAAAAATCAAGGATAGAACTACCATATGATCCAGCTATTTCACTGCTGGGTATTTATCCAAAGAACTTGAAAACACCAATGCATAAAGATACCTGCACCCCTGTGTTCATTGCAGCGTTATTCACAATAGCCAAGACTTGGAAGCAACCTAAGTGCCCATCAAGGGACGAATGGATAAAGAAGATGTGGTATATATACACAATGGAATACTATTCAGCCATAAGAAACGATGAAATCCAGCCATTTGTGACAACATGGATGGACATTGAGGGTATTACGCAAAGTGAAATAAGTCAGAGGGAGAAGGTCAAATGCCGTATGATTTCCTTCATTAAGTAGTAGATAACAACAATAAACAAACACATAGGGACAGAGATTGGATTGGTGGTTACCAGAGGGGAAGGGGACGGGGGGAGGGCGAAAGGGATAATTCTGCACATGTGTGTGGTGATGGGTTGTAATTAGTATTTGGGTGGTGAACATGATGTAATCCATGCAGAAATAGAAGTGTAATGATGTACACCTGAAATTTATACAATGTTATAAACCAATGTTACTGCAAGAAACAAAAAATTAAAATAAATAAATAAATAAATAAATAAATAAATAAATGGAATTCATTAATTGCTGCTATCCAGCATGTGAGATGAATCCTCTGAAGCATCCAAATTGTCTTTATTGGTGTAGTATGTAATGAGCTACATTTTCATTTTTTATTATTTCTAAAACCTCATTTATATTTATAATTATGATTATCACTTATTTTTACTATTATTTAAATATTTTCAAAATGTATTTAAAATAGTATTGATAAAAATTCTATATGTGAGTCAGAGAGAGGATATAAAAAAAGGAAGCTGAATGAATTTCTTCTTTGGTATTAATATTAAAGGAAATGAGTGGAAAATTAGGCAATTGGTTGGAGCCATGTCTTCGTCTGTTCAGGCTGCTATAACAAACCACCATAGACTGGGTAGCTTAAACAACAAACATTTATGTCTCAGAATTCTGAAGCCTGGACAGTGCAAAATCAAGATGCTGACAGGTTCCATGTCTGGTGAGGACCCACTTCCTAATTCATAGATGGCCATCTTTTCCCTATGTCCTCACATGGTGGAAGGGACAAGGGAGTTCTCTGGGTTCTCTTTTATAAGGACACTGATCCCATTCATGAGGGCTCTGGTCTTATGAGATAATCACCTCCCAAAGGCTTCACCTCTTATTACTACCATGACATTGGGGATTAGATTTCCACATGTGAATTGGGGGTCCACAAATATTCAGTCTACAGCAAGGCATAAAGATAAGTAACTTAAAATTATCTTATAGTAACATTTAATTTACACTCAAATTAGAGCAAATAATTTCCCTTAGAATCTAATTCTTATGAGTTTGAGTTTTGTATAGTCTAAAATGAGTGTCTTTTACCATTGTTTCATCTGACTATGATCCAGGTTAGAAAGAATCTGTGCCACAAACTGTCATTCTTCCATCTTTAACATTAACATAGAAGATATATCTGTAGAGGCTATTTTTTAAATGAATAGATGAATTAAAAGTCTTTGAATTTTTATTGTAAAGAATTTGGTTCACCTATTTAAACTTAGACATAAATAATCCACATAGATTTTCTAATGTAGATATTATTAAATTAGTACCATTTAAAACAAAAACATTGATGTAACAATGTGCGTAAGCTATAAATACAATTTTATCTTACTATTTACCATTCTACAATCTTAAGATTTTTCATGTTAAAGAACACCAAATAGTATCCTTATTTACTTTTGTTTGTTGTGGTTTGCTGGGTTTTTTTTTATGTGCATTAATCAAATTTGACTAAATATCATAATAAGAGATAAAGTTGAAGGGAAGCTTGGAGATAATAAGCAAGAAAATCCGGATCATAGCAATTTAGCTATTTATATATATTTATACCATCATTCTTTAAAGTACACAAGGTGCATTAAAATTATTTTTTAAATATGCCAATTGCTAATTACAAGAATTTTGAAATGGATACATGTAGTTATTTCAAATATAATCACAATTAGTATTTCTGCAAAGTATAAAGGATTTTATCATGTTTTGATTTTTATGCTTATAATGTTACAGGTAATGTTTTTGTTCAAAATAATTGGTATTTTTTATTTTAGAAAGCATGATGAAGAGTATGAAATCACTAATATGTATTATGCACCTACTTTGTCACTTAGGCTTCAAGACAATACTGCAAATTAGCTACAATTATGCCCATGTTATAGCAAGAAAATGGCAACTAAGTTAAGTAGTTTATCCAAATACACAAAGCCAATATGCAGAACTATGATTTAGTACAATGCTATGAAACTCCAAGTTCATGTTATTCCTCTTCTGAACCCACATGCATTTTTTGGTTATCATTCGGTGTAGATTAAACTACAGGCTCCGTTCTCAGTTACCCAAAGTCAGATTAATAAGCTTCCTGATTATCCCAGGCTTGTCTACTTCTACTACGTTTAAGTGCCTATTATATTTCTAGCAGAATGAGCTGAGGAATTAGGAAAGCAACTTTACATTCCATTCAATTTTTAAAAGTTCTATTGTGGTAGAATTTACATACAATAGAATTCACTAATTTTTAAGTGTACAATTTGATGAGTTTTGATTCCTTTATACAGGCATTTAAACTCCACCACAATCAAGACACTGAATACTTCCATTACACTGAAAATCTCCCTCTGGATCCATTGCAGTTTGCCCACTTCCCTAACATTCAGTCCCAGAAACCACAGATCTGTTTGCTGTCACTATAACTTTTCCTTTTCTAGAATTTCATATAAATGGAATCCTACACTATGTTGTCTTTATTTTTATCTCCTTTACTTAGCCTGCTGTTTATGAGATTCATCCACTTTTTTGTTTGTGTTAATTTTTTGGTTTTGAATTGCTGAGTAGTATTCCATTATATGCATTTATCACATTCTTAAAAAATCCCTTCCCTTGTTGAAGCACATTTAAAATGTTTCCAATTTTTGGCTACTATGAATATTGCTGCTACAAGAATTCACATACAAGTCTTTGTGAGGAAATCTGTTTTATTTCTTTGGGGTAAATACCTAGGAGTGTGTTCCCTGGGTCCTACATGTATGTTTAAATTTATTAAAAAATAACATTGTTTATAAAGTGGTTATATCATTTTGCATTTTCTTTTTTGTTTGTTTTCTGTTTATTGCAATAACATTGGTTTATAACATTGTACAAATTTCAGGTATACCTCATTATACTTCTATTTCTGCATGGATTACATCATTTTTTCCTGTTCACCACCCAAATACTAATTACAATCCATCACCACACACGTGTCTAATTATCCCTTTCGCCCTCCTCCCTCCTCCCTTCCCCTCTGGTAAACACCTATCCAATCTCTGTCTCTATGTGTTTGTTTGTTGTTGTTATTATCTACTACTTAATGAGTGAGATCATACGGTATTTGACCTTCTAACTCTGACTTATTTCACTTTGCATAATATCCTCAATGTCATACTGCTCAGCCATAAGGAACGATGAAATCCAGCCATTTGTGACAACATGGATGGACAGTGAGTGTATCATTTTGCATTTTCATTAGCAATGTCTGATACTTCCAGCTGATACATATCTTCACCCATAAGATGACAGACTTTTTGACTTTAGCCCTTCTGCTGATTATGTAGAGGTATCCCACCGTGGTTTTATATTGTCATTTATCTTTTGACTAGTGATATTGAGACATTTTCATGTGCATATTTGCTATTTACATATATCCTTCCTTATCTTTTGGCAAATTATCTCTTGAAATATTATTGCCCATTTTTATTGGGCTGTTTTTCCTCTTATTATTCAGTTGTAAGTGTTCTTTATATAACATGAAAACAAGACGTAAGCTTTGCAATTATTTTCTCAGTCTGTAGTTTGCACTTAGGTTTTCTTAACTGGTTTTTTCGTTTTGAAGAACAAAGTTTTTAATTTTGATGAAGTCCAATTTATCAAATTTTCTTCTTTTATAGTTAATGCCTACTGTGTCCTGTTTAAAATATTTTTGCCTAACTCAGGTTCACTAAGATATTCTCATATTCTCTCTTTCAGAAGTTTAATAATTTTAGCTCTTACATTAAAGTCTATGTTTCAGTTTGAGTTACTTTTTGTGTATGGTGTACTTGAGGTAAGTGTCAATGAGTATCAATGTTCCTTTTTTTGCATACAAATATCTTATTTCTCCTGGATCATTTGTTGAAAATACTATTTTTTTCTCCATTGATTACTTTGGCACCTTTGTCACAAATTGATTGACCCAATAAATGTAATTTCACCTCTGTGTGTTTTGATCCATTTATCTATATGTCTATCCTAATGCCAATACCACACTGTCATAGTTATTGTACGTCTATAGCAAGTCATGAAATCAGGTAGTGTAAGGCGTCCAATTTTGTTCTTTCTCAAGGTTGTTTTGCCAGTTAACTTGACTGAACTCAAACTGTAAACTCTCTCTCCCCTTTAATGACCATCATTTGAAATTGATCATCTCTTACAGACTTCCAGCTGTCGTTATACACTGGTAACACTGTAGTGTCCCCACATATGTGCAACTCAGAGGCCAAAACCATATTTAGTTGCTCCTACTTCTATGGTTTTGTGGTTCCCCGGGATTTTCTCTCTCTTAAAGCCACAAATCCCATCATTGCATTTTTCTACATGATTTCTAACTGTCCTGGGCCTCAAAGACTGGGGAGTGCCTTCAAGCAAAGAGTAAAAATCTCTCTAAGTATGAATTTTACCCCATTCAGTTCTGTCTTAACAACTCTCCTCCAGTTTCTGTTTGCTTTCGTAGGTCACCAGTTTCTTGAAAGAGTTTTCATTGTTTCCAATATATATTTTGTCCAGAGTTTATATTTTTTATCTGTGGGAGGGTAATTTCTATACAAGATCCTCTGGCATTACTGGAAACAGAACTCTTGCCACTTATTTGGTGTATAAAAGGTTGTGTGAGATTACTTTGTCAATCTTGTGTGTTTTTTCCACTTGCTTCATTTTATCAAAGCCTTTTCTGATGCAGGAACTTGAAAGTTTTCCTGACATTCTCTTTTATTAATTTAAAAATTTTGTACAGTCAGGAGGACTTTTTGATTAACAAAATTTCTAAAGTTAGTGTTGTTAAATTTATCAATGTTGTTCTGTAATAGATAGTGGTTATTGTGCTTTTTTAAAACCTCTTATTTTGTATTCCAAGTTCACAAATATTATTCTATATTATCATCTTGTAGTTTCTTTATTTGTGATTATTGATGATATTGCTACTATATCTACTTCAATTTACTGCCTTTTTCTTTCTTTATTCAATCATAATGATTCTGCTTTCATTCATCTGGCACATACAGGACTCTAAAAAGATGTTTCACCTGAGTATATTAAAACACATGCTAATTTTGCAAACTGGAAAAATATTAATTTTATAATTAATTAAATTTCCCACATTCTTCATTCCCATTTGACAAATAAAAATTATTCTATTATATCTATGCCAGGAGAAAGAGTTATAATTAAAGGATGCTATGGAATTATAGACATAGATGATTATAATGTTTACTAATTCTAAGAGTGTTTATTTGAAAATATGTATTTAAAATTGGATTCTTGGTGTTTTTTGTTGGTTTCACTCCTATTTAATATGACAAATGAAAGCTGGGTTAAATATCACAAATTTTAAAGCTTTCCTATATTATTCTCCTTACCTTTTGAGTGTGGGAAGACTGCATACACATTGCAGTTTTGCCTTTGTAATGATTAGTAGGACTTTTAATACTTTTGTTCAGCATTTCCTTAAGTGTACTGAAAGAAATATTCATTTAAAATGGTGGTGTAGGAGGCCTCAGCCTTCATCCCTCCTCAACGATCAACAATTAGATAGCTATCCATTAAAAAAAAAAAAAAAGCTCTGGGAGAGCTCTGGAGTCCACTTAAGAAACTTCAGCAACACAGTGGAAAAACAAACAAAAAAAACCCTGAGAACAATGGCACAGAAAGTGAAGGAAGACAGCTTAATTTTCCTGCATTATCCCATCCACAAAGCCAGTATTACTCAGTGCCAAGAGGGAACTCCCCAGCTAGAAAGAGTTACCCTCACTGGGAAAGGAAGATCAGGGTGATCAAACAGCTTCACCAGCCTTTCAGGCCACTGTACCATGATCTCACTTTGATTTTACCCCACCCAGACCTGAAAAGCTGAGATGTATAGGCTAGGAACAAGGAAGAAAAGCAGGGCTATGAGCAGCAGCCACACAATGGGATCAATTGCAGTTCACAGTGACCTGCTCTGCAGACAAACCCAGGAGCTTTCACCACTGAAGCAACCAATGGCCATCACAGCTGCTGTGGACCCCCTTCAGATTTCACTGGCTTTTCACATTCACTGATCCCAGCCCAATGAATCCCTCCCTGGGCCCTCCCACCCCACACTCCACACCCGATACCCCCAATGGAGCTCAGGAATCACACTGACAGTCAGCCCAGACCTCTGTGGCTGTATAAGTGCAAGATGCCAGCCTAGACCCCCCCATGGCTGACCACCTCTGCTGTGCGCATGCTCAGGGCTTGCCCTTCCAGCTGTGCACTTGCATGCTGCCAGTCTGATATACATCACCAGACTCCACTACCATGCAAACATATGGGGAGAGACCGCAGCCAAAAGGGAGCACGTTGATAACAAGGGCTCCCATAGCTGCTTATGGGCCTGGATCAGGCCTTGTCTTCTGTCACTGGCCTGCACAATTGCACTTGCATGCAGCTAGCCCCTCCAGCTCTGCACCTGGCTCAACCCCCACAATTGGTCTCCACTGCCATGCACCCACGTTGAGAACCACAAGCCACAAAGAGCACACTGACATCCAGGGCCCTTGCTACTGGTGCACCACAGTTGGCCATGGCCCTTGCTGCTTGCCCTGGCCCCCACCACTACACGTGTGTCTGCAACTGGCCCCTGCCACTACACATGCACTTGAAGCTGACATCTGCAACTGAGTGTGTGCACACACTGGCTCCAGCCACCACCACTACCTGTCTTGGTCCCTAGCCACAGGATCTAGAGGCACCACTGAGGACTTCAATCACCCTTCCATCCATTGCAGACCTCCTGAAGCAGTTGCCCAAGACCCCATAGTTCTTGATGTTGTGGACCACAGAAACCTGAGCCAAAGAGACATCATGCCCCGCCCCTAGACTTGGTAACCCCACATACTCCTCCACTTGGTGCCCTGTACCACTTGAGTCAGGGTCACAGCATACTTAATCATACCACCACCTGCAAGTAAATGTCTTTCTTTATTGAAGTCAGTCTATAAAGTCTGGAAGAGGTGAGTGCTTCTTCAAATGTGCAAACATTTAGGCAAGTCTACAGGGACCATGAAGAATCAGGGAAACATGACTCTACCAAGGGAATACAGTAAGCCTCCAGTAACTGTCACCAAAGAAATGGAGATCCAGAAATTGCCTGACAAAGAATTCAAACTAATTGATCTAAAGATGTTCAAAGAGCTACAAGGGAACACAGAAAACACTTTACCGATATCAAGAAAACAATAAAAAACAAAATGAGAAGGTCAACAAAGAAATAAGAAACACTAAAGAGAAACAGAAATTTTGGAACGGAAGAATACAGTGACTGAACTGAAGAATTAAATAGAGAGCTTCAAGATAAGAATTGACCAAGAAGAAGAAAGAATCTAAGCTAAAAGACAGAGCAAGAAATTATCCAATCAGAGGAGCAAAAAAAGGAAGCAGGAAAAAGAATGAAGAAAGCCTATGGAACTAATGGGACAAAATTAACAAAAGATAAAGAGAACGCAATCCAAACACACCACTATAGAAAATCATCAATTCACAAAAGAAGGCAGAAAGAGAGAAAGAATGAAACAGGAAAACTACAAAAGTGCCAGAAAACAATAAATAAGATGGGATTAGAAAGCCTTTACTACCAATAATTACTCTAATGTAAATGGATTGAATGCACGAAACAAAAGGCATAGAGTGGATAAATGGATAAAAAAAGACAGACCCAACTCTACGCTGCCTGCAAGAGACTCACTTCAGCAATAAGGACACACATAATCTCAAAGTAAAGGGATGGAAAAAGATATTCTATGCAAGTTGAAATCAAAAGAAAGTGGGGTAGCTATACTTCTATCAGACAAAATACACTTTAAGCAAAAAAATGGTAATGAGAGACAAAGAAGGTCATTATATAATGATGAAGGGGTCAAATCAGGAAGATCAAACAATCATAACTATATAGGCACCCAATATTGGAGCATCTAAATTTATTAGGCAAATACTAACAGCTCTGAAGGATGAAATAGGAAACAGTACAATAATAGGGGGATTCAATATCACACTTTCAGCAATGGATAGATCATCCAGACAGAAAATCAAGCAGGTAACGTTGGACTTCAACCATACATTAGACCAAATGGACCTAACAGACATTTATAGAACATTCTACCCAACAATAGCAGAATACACATTCTTCTAAAGTGCGCATGGAACATTCTCCAGGATAGATCATATGATAAGACACAAAACAAGTCTTAGCAAATTTAAGAAGTTTGAAATTATAACAAGTATCTCTCCCAACCATAGTAGTATGAAACTAGAGGTCAACAATGAGAGGAAAGCTGGAAAGTCTACAACTATGAGGAAATTAAACAACACACTCCTGAACAACCAATGATTCAAAGAAGAAGTCAAAAGGGAAATTAAAAAATATCTCAAAAGAAATGAAAATGAATACACAACATTTTAAACCTATGGGATGCTACAAAAGCAGTTCTGAGAGGAAAGTTTATAGTGATAAACGCATATATCAAGAAAATAGAGGGCTGGCCCCGTGGCTTAGCGGTTAAGTGAGCACACTCTGCTACTGGCGGCCCAGGTTCGGATCCGGGCATGCACCGACACACCACTTCTCTGGCCATGCTGAGGCCACATTCCACATACAGCAACTAGAAGGATGTGCAACTATGACATACAACTATCTACTGGGGCTTTGGGGAAAAAAAGGAGGAGGATTGGCAATAGATGTTAGCTCAGAGCCAGTCTTCCTCAGCAAAAAGAGGAGGGTTAGCATGGATGTTAGCTCAGGGCTGATCTTCCTCACAAAAAAAAAAAAGAAAATAGAAAGGTCTCAAATAAACAACCTCACTTTATACCTCAAGGAACTAGAAAAAGAAGAACAAACTAATCTCGAAGTTATCAGAAGGAAAGAAATAACAAAAATCAGAGCAGAAATAAATAAAATGGAGACCATAAAAACAATAGAAAAATATCAATAAAATTAAGAGCTGTTTTTCCAAAAAGATAAGCAAAATTGACAAATATCTAGCTAACCTAGCTAATAAAAGAGAGAAGACACAAATAAAACCAAAAATGAAAGAGGAGACATTACGACTGATAATAAAGAAATATATAGTATCATAAGAGACAACTACGAACAATTGTATGCCAATGAATTGGATAACCTAGAAGAAGTGGATAAAATACTAGAAACATGCAACCTAACACGACTGAATGAGGAAGAAATGGAAAATCTGAAACAATCAATAACAAGTAAAAAGATTGAATCAGTAATCAAAATCCTACAAACATAGAAAACCCCAGGACCAGATGGCTTCAATGGCAAATTCCACCCAATATTTAAAGAAGAATTAACACCAATTCTTCAGAAAACACTTCCAAAAAATTGAAGAACATTAAACATTTCCAAACTCATTTTATGAAGACAGCATCACCCTGATACCAAAGCCAGTTAAGAACACTACAAAAAAAAAAAGAAAATTATATACCAATAATTCTGACAAAAACAGGTACAAAAATTCTAAATGACATATTAATAAATTGAATTCAACAACATATTAAAAAGATCACACACCATGACCAAGTGGGAATTCCTGGGATGCAAAGATGGTTCAAGATATACAAATCAATAAATGTACTATACTACATTAATAGAATGAAAGATAAAAATCATATAATCATCTCAATAGATGCAGAAAAAACATTTGACAAAATACATCCTTTCATAATAAAAACCCTCAACAAATTGGGTATAGAAGGAACATACCTCAACATAATAAAGACCATATATGGCAAACCAACAGCTAACATTGTACTCAATGGTGAAAAATTGAAAGCTTTTCCTTTAAGATCGGGAACAAGACAAGGGTGCCCACTCTCACCACTCTTGTTCAACATAGTACTGGAAGTTCTGGTTAGAGCAATTAAGCAAGACAAAGATATAAAAGCCTTCCAAATCAGAAAGGAAAAATTAAAATTCTCATTATTTGCATATGATCTTATATATAGAAAACTCTAAAGACAATAAAAAACTGTCATAACTAATCAACGAATTCAGAAAAGTTGCAGGATATATAATCAACATACAGAAATTACTTGCATTTCTATACACTAACAATGAAACATCTGAAAGAGAAGTGAAGAAAACTATCCCATTCACAATAGCATCAAAAACAATAAAATATCTAGGAATAAATTTAACTAAGGAAATGAAAGTTCTGTACATTGAAAATTATAAGACTTTGATAAAAGAAATTGAGGAAGACACAAAAAAATTGAAAGATATCCCATGTTCATGGATCAAAAGAATTAATATTGCCAAAATGTCCATAATACCAAAAGACATCTATAAATTCAATGAAATCTCTATTAAAATTCCAATGGAAGTTTTCACGGAAATAAGGAAAACAATCCCTAAAATCATATGGAACCACAAAAGACCCTGAATTGCCAAAGTAATTCTGAGAAATAAGAACAAAGCCAGAGCCATGACACTTCCTGATTTCAAAGTATAACACAAAATAACAGTAGTATAATACAAATTAAAACGGTATTGTTATGGCAAAAAAAAATAGTCACATAGACCAATGGAACAGAATAGAGATCCTGGAAATAAACTTCCATATTTACTATCAACTAATATTTGAAATGGGAGACAAGAACACAAGGGAGAATGGATAGTCACTTTAACAAATGGTGCTGGGAAAACTAGATAAACACATGCAGAAAAATAAAATTGGATCCCTATGTTACACCACTCACAAAAATGAAATCAAAATGGATTAAAGACTTAAAAATAAGACCTGATACCACAAATCTCCTAGAAGGAAATATATGAAAGAAACTCCTTGGCCTCGATCTTGACAGTGATTTTCTAGATATGACAACAAAAACACAAGCAACAAAAGCAAAAATCGACAGATGGGACCACATAAAACTAAAAAGCTTCTGCACATCAAAGGAAACCATCAGCAAAATGAAAAGACAACCTAAATGGGAGAAAATATTTGCAAACCATATATCACATAAGGGGTTGATATCCAAATTATGTAAAGAACTCATACAACTCTATAACAAAAACAAACAATTCAATTGAAAAATGGGCAGAAGAACTAAATAGACATTTTTACAAAGAAGATATCTAAATGGCCAACAGGTACATGAAAAGGTGCTCAACATCACTAATCATCAGAGAAATGCAAATCTAAACTACAATGAAATATCACCTCATACCTGTTAGAATAGCTATTAAGAAGACAAAGGATAACAAGTGTTGGAAAGGATGTGGATAATAGGGAACACTTGTGCACTGTTGGTGGAAATGCAATTTGGTTTAGCTACTATGGAAAACAGTATGAAGGTTCCTTAAAAAATTAAAAATAGAACTACCATATGATCCAGCAACTCCTCTCCTGGGTATATATCCAAAGAAAATAAAAACAGCATATCAAAGAGATATCTGAATACTCATGTTTATTGCAGCATTATTCACAATAGCCAAGATATGAAAACAACCCAAGTCTCCATCAACAGATGAATGAATAAAGAAGATGTGATATATATATATACACACATACATACAATGATACAATGTACATATGGATATATATATATACACAATGGAATATTATTGAGCTATAAGAAAGAAGAAAATCCTGCCATTTGCAACAATATGGATGGACCTTGAGGGCATTATGCTAAGTGAGATAAGTCAGACTGAGAAAGACAAATACTGTATGGTGTCACGTATATGTGGAATCTAAAAAACTGAACTCATAAAAACAGAGAGTAAAATGTTGGTTATCAAGGACTGGTGGTGAGGGAATTGGGGAGATATTGATTAAGGGTACAAACTTGCAACTAGTAGATAAATAATTTCTGGAGATCTAAAGTACAGCAGAGGGAGTATAGTCAACAATACTGTATTATAAACTTCAAAGTTGCTAAGAGAATAGATCTTAATTGTTCTCACCATAAAAAATTTATAATTATATGATGTGATAGAGGTGGTAGCTTATGGTATGGTAGTAATCATATTGCAACATACAAATGTATCAAACCAAAATGCTGTACACCTTAAAGTTACACAATATTATATGTAAATTATATCTCAATAAAAAATAAAATAAAAAAATACTAAATAAAATTAATTATAGCTCATTCACAAGTATAGAATTTAACCAAAACTATCCCTGACAAAGCCCAGATATTGGAATTACTAGCCAAAAACATCAAATCAACCATCTTAGACATGTTCAATGAGTGAAAGAAAACCATGGACAAAGTACTCAAGGAAATTTGGAAATCAATGTATGAATAATTAGGGAATATTAATAAAGAGATACAAATTATAAAAATAAACCAAATAAAAATTCTAGAACTCAAAAATACAATAGTCAAACTTTTAAAATCACTAGAAGAGATCAATGGCAAATTTGAGCAGGCAGAAGAAATCATCAGCACACTTGAAGATAAGGCAATTGAAATTATCCAGTATGAGAGAAATAGAGAGAAAATAATGGCAAAAAATGAATAGAATTTGAGGGACGTATGGAACACCATCGAATGTACCAACACTTGCATCATAAGTATACCAGAAGGACAAAAGAAAGAGACAGGGGCAGAAAAAAACACTTGAAGAAATAATGTCCTGGGCCGGCCCCATGGCTTAGCAGTTAAGTGCGTGCGCTCTGCTGCTGGCGGCCCGGGTTCGCATCCCGGGCGCACACCGATGCACCGCTTCTCCAGCCATGCTGAGGCCGCGTCCCACATACAGCAACTAGAAGGATGTGCAGCTATGACATACAACTATCTACTGGGGCTTTGGGGGAAAAAATAAATAAATAAAATTAAAAAAAAAAAATAATAATGTCCCCTGGGCCAGCCCCGTGGCTTGGCAGTTAAGTGCGCGCTCTCTGATGCTGGCGGCCCAGGTTCGGATCCCAGGCGCGCACCGACGTACCGCTTCTCCAGCCATGCTGAGGCCGCATCCCACATACAGCAACTAGAAGGATGTGCAACTATGACATACAATTATCTACTGGGGCTTTGGGGGGAAAATAAATAAATCTTTAAAAAAAAAGAAATAATGTCCCCAAACTTCCCCAAATATGTGAAAGATGCGAATCTACACATCCAAGAAGCTTAACAAACTCCAAACAGAATAAACTCAAAGAAAATAACAGCACGATATATAATGGTCGAATTAATGAAAGACAAAAAGACAATCTTGAAAGCAGCAGGAGAGAAGTGACTCATCATGTACAAGCCATCTTGAATAAGAAAAACAGCTGATTTCTCATCAGAAACCATGGAAACAAAAAGGCAGTGAGATGACATATTTAAGTGCTGAAAGAAAAAATTCAATGAAGAGTTCTATATGCAGCAGAACTATTCTTCAAAAATGAAGGAGAAATTAAGACATTCCCAGATAAACAAAAGTTAAGTGATTCCATTACTCATAGACCTGTCCTACAAGAAATGCTAAAGAGAGTCCTTCAGGCTGCAATAAAGTAACATTAGACAGTAACTCAAAGCCATATGAAAAAATAAGGAACATTTGTAAAGATAACTACATTAGTAAATACAAAATATAAAGATATTACTGTACTTATGGTTTTAACACAGAAATGCACGGGTTGCTCAACATATGAAAATCAATCAATATAATACACCACATTAAGAGAATGAAGGAATAAAACCATGTGAATTACTCAGTTAATGCAAACAAAATTTGAAAAAAATCCAATATAACTTCATGAAAAAACCACACAAAAATTTAGAAATAGAAAGGAATTTCCTCAATATGATAAAAGCAATATATGAAAAACACAGAGTTAACATCACTTTCAATGGTGAAAGACTGGAAACATTTCCCCTAAGATCAGGAGCAAATTAAGGATGCCCACTCTCACCACTTCTATTCAACATAGTACTGTAAGTCCTAGCCAGAACAATAGGAAAGAAAACAAAATAAAATCACCTGAAACAGAAAGGAAGAGATAAAACTATCTCTATTCATGATCACATGATCTTATAAATAGAAAACCCCAAATAATCCACACAAAAAAAACTGTTAGAGCAAATAAACCAATTGAGAGAATTTACAATATACAAAATCAGCATACAAAAAATTGGTTTATTTCTATATAATCACAACAAATAATCTGACAAGGAAATTAAGAAACAATTCCATTTACAATATCATTAAAAAGAATAAAATAGGAATAAATTTAACCAAGGAGGCACCAGACTTGTACACTGAGAATTACAAAACACTAATGAAAGAAATTAAAGAAAACACAAATAAATGGAAAGACATTCTGTGTTCATACATTGGAAGACTTAATATTGTTAAGACGGCAATACTACTCTAAGTAATACATAGATTCAATGCAATTCCTATCAAAATCCCAAAGATGTTTTTACAGAAATGGAAAAGACAATCCTAAAATTCATATGAATTTAAAGAGACACCAAATAGCCAAAAACAATCTTGAAAAGAAAGAACAAAGTTGGAGGACTCGCACTTCCTGATTTCAAAACTTACTAGAAAGCTACAGCATTCAAAACACTGTGAAACTGGCATAAGGATAATCATTTAGACCAATGGAATAGAATAAAGAACCCAGAAATAAACTCTCATATCTATGGTCAATTTATTTTTGACAGTGGTGCCAAGACCATTAAATGGGGAAAGACAGTCTCTTCAAAAAATAGTGCTGGTAAAACTGGATATCCACATTCAAAAAAATGAAGCTATATCCTTTCATTACCATACACAAAAAACTAACTCAAAATGGATCAAATACCCAAATTTAAGAGCTAAAACTACAAGACTTTACAAGAAAATATAGGGACAAATCCTAAGGACCTTCTATTTGGCAACGTTTTTAAAAATATGACACAAAAACCACAGATAACAAAAGAAAAATGGAGACATTGAACTTGGTTAAAATTACAAACTTCTGTGCATGAAAGCACCCTATCAAGAGAGTGACAGGATAACCCACAGAATGGGAGAAAATATTTGCAAATCACATATCTGATAAAGATTTAATATCCTGGGTATACAAAGAACTCCAGCAATTCAAAAACAAAAAGGCAAAAATCCAATTAAAAATTGGCCAAATCACTTTAATAGACATTTCTTCAAAGAAAACATACAAATTGCATATAACACATGAAAAGATATGCAACATCATTAGTCATTAGGGTAATGCAAATCAAAACCACAATGAAATATCAATTCACACCTACTAGGATGGCTATAATAAAACAGAAAATTATAAGTGTTGGTAAGGATGTGATGACACTGGAACCCTCGTATATTGCTGATATAGCCACTGTGGAAATCAGTTTAGAAGTTCCTCAAAACTTAAACATAGAATTACAATATGTACCAGCGATTCCACTTCTAGATATATACTCAAAATATTTGAAAACAGAAGCTTGATACTTTTATACAAATATTTACAGCAGTATTATTCATAATGGCCAATAGGTATAAATAACCCAAGTGTCCATAGATAGATGAATGGATAAGCAAAATGTGGCGTGTGTATATATATATAATGGAATGTTATTCAGCCACAAAAAGAAATGAAGTTTTGATATATGCTACAACACAGATGAACTTTGAAAACATTATGCTAAGTGAAATAAACCAGACACAGAAGGACAAATATTGTGTGATTCTACTTATATGAAAACTCTAGAATAGTCAATTTCATAGAGATAGGAATTAGATTATAAGTTACCAGAAGCTGGGGTGAGGGAAGCATAAGGAGTTTTTGCTTATCAGGTACAGAGTTTTTCTTTGGGATGATGAAAAGTTTAGCGAATTGATAGTGGTAATAGTAGCACAAGATTTTGAAAGTAATTAATGTCACTGAATTATACAAATAAAAGTGATTAAAATGGCAAATTGTATGTTATATATTTTATCACAATAAAAAAGGTAAACTGGATATGTTTTTAAAAAGTTTTAAAAAAACAAAATTGATAAAATTCTAGCACTACTGACAAAGATAAAAAGAGAATAGATACAAATTACCAATATCAAAAAGCCTGTAATTAATATAATACTTGATAATGAAAGACTGCATGTTTTCCTCATAAGATCAGGAATAAGGCAAAGATGTCCATTCTAACTAGTCATGGCTGGAAGTTCAAGCCACTGCAATAAGACAAGATAAAGGAATAAAATTTATTCATATTATAAAGGAAGAAATAAAATTGTTAGTATTTGCATATGATATGATTGTCTGTATGTAAAATCTCAAGGAATCTCCAAAAAAAGCCTCCTAAAACTAATAAGTGTGTTCAGCAAGGTCACTAGATACAAAATCAACATAGAAAAGTATTTGCATTTTTATATTCTAACAACAAACCTATGGAAACCAAAATTTAAGGCTCAGTATTATTTTCAATTGCTCCAAACAAAATGAAATACTTAGGTTTAAATCCAATAAAACATGTAGAGAATTCATATGCTTAAAATTAAAAAATTCTGTCAAAAGAAGTCAAAAAAGACCTGAATAATTGGAGAAACTTACATGTTCACGGATTTGAAGACTCAACATAATAAATATGTCAATTCTTTCCAAATTGATCTATATGTTGAATACAATTGTTGTCAAAATCTCAGCAAGGTGTTTCGTAGGCAGAGACAAATTTATTCTGAAATTTGTACGGAAAGGCACAAGCCCTGGAAGAGCAAGAACAATCTTGAAAATATTCTCTACGAACTCTAAAGCTTACTATATCAACTCTACTGTCAGTTGTAACCTTGGAGAAGCTTGCTCCATGTTTTGGCAAAAGTGGCCCCCAGGAAATCCAGGATTACATGTTTCTTAGTCCTAGTGGTCAGGAGTTCCCAAGACTACACTCAGGCTCAACGATTTGCTAGAAAGACTCACAGAACTCAGAAAAGCTCTTATATTC
The DNA here is from genome assembly GCF_020826845.1 of Diceros bicornis minor. Classification (NCBI taxonomy): domain Eukaryota; kingdom Metazoa; phylum Chordata; class Mammalia; order Perissodactyla; family Rhinocerotidae; genus Diceros; species Diceros bicornis. The sequence goes on along the minus strand of NC_080781.1, from coordinate 69,034,407 downwards.
ATGGTTACAGATTTTCACACTGAATATATACAGATTAAAATCAGCAAAATCAAAAAGTTACATAGGGAAGAGTCCAGGAGAAACAAGGCACAAGCTTCCAGTTGTCCTCTCCCAATAGAGTTGTATGGATAGCACTTAATTCTCTTAGCAATAACGTGTGACAATATTCACAAAATATTACTAACCAGGAGAGGTCACCTGAGCCGTGGTGTCCAGGGTTTTTATTGGAGGTAGATCATCTAGGCATGAAGCAACTATATGACTGATCTTAGTGACTTAATCCCATCCTCTCCAGAGGTCGAACTGATACTGTGTGGCTGATTACCCCCACCATAAATCACATTTTAGCATTTTGTAAACCCCATTTTTAACAGTTTATTTGTTTTTGTGCCTCCTTTGAAAGCAACAAGAATTTCTGTTAAACATGTTCCTCCTTTCCCTGGATAATAGAAAACATAAAAATAAGGACAATCTGTTTTCTGTAAGCTTGAATTATGCAGCAATAAGAAGATCTTGAAGGGAGTTCAATTTCCTAAACTAGATTAGATTTAATGGCTGTGAACCAAAAGTCAGTCTTGCCTATTTTGCCAAGGCCCAAATCTCATTTGTGAATTTATCATTCCAGAAGAGTGAAGATCACACCTAATAGCTCCAGAAGAAATAGAAGTAAAGAGATTTGTGTTCATACATTTATGCATACGTATATCCCAAGGTACCTGCTATATTGTAACAGAGGTGGAGTAATGTGAGAGGAAAACTGGCAGAGAATGTTTTTTACCTCTATAACAGAGTATGTAAAGATTTAATTTTAAGGATATGGGAATAATTTATGTAACAAAAAATTAAAAATAGGGAAACTGTATAAAACCATACAGATGGTATGCATGGTGGAATATGCAGCCATTACAAATCATGTGTTTTTTAAAATTATTTTTTGAGGTCATATTGGCTTACAACATTGTGTAAATTTCAGGTGTACATTATTATATATCAGTTTCTGTATAGACTGCATCGTGTTCACAACCAATAGTCTAGTTTTCGCCGACACCATTCATATGTGCCTCTTTACCCCTTTCACACGTCCCCTACCCCGTCTCCCTCTGGTAACCACTAATCTGTTCTCCTTATCTATGTGTTTATCTTCCACATATGAATGAAATCATACGGTGTTTGTCTTTCTCTGTCTGGCTTATTTCACTTAGCATAATACCCTCAAGGTTCATCCATGTTGTCACAAATGGCATGATTTTGTCTTTTTTTATAGCTGAGTAGTATTCTATTGTGTATATATACTATATCTTCTTTATCCATTCATCCATTGATGGGCACTTGGGTTACTTCTATGTGTTGGCCATTGTGAATAATGCTGTGATGGACATAGGGATGCACAAATCTCTTTGAATTGCTGGTTTCATGGTCTGTGGATAAATAACTAGGAGTGCAATAACTGGATCATATGGTATTTCTATTTTTAATTTTTTGAGAAATCTCCATACTGTTTTCCATAGTGGCTATACCAGTTTGCATTCCCACCAGCAGTGTATGAGAGTTCCTTTTTCTCCACATCCTCTCCAACATTTGTTACTTCTTCTCGTGTTAATTATAGCCATTCTGATGGGTGTAAGATGATATCCCATTGTAGTTTTCATTTGCATTTCCCTAATAGTTAGTGATGTTGAACATCTTTTCATGTGCCTGTTGGCCATCTGCATACCTTCTTGGGAAAAATGTCTGTTCAGATCCTCCGCACATTATGTGATTGGGTTGTTTGTTTTTTTATTGTTGATTTGTATGAGTTCTTTGTATATTTCAGAAATTAACCCCTTGTTGGATATATGATTTGCAAATATTTTCTCCCAGTTGGTGGGTTGTCTTTTCATTTTTTTGATGGTTTCCTTTACCTTGCAGAAGCTTTTTAGTCTGTTATAGTACCATTTGTTTATTTCTTCTTTTGTTTCCCTTGCCTGAAGAGATGTGGTATTCAAAAAGATATTGTTAAGACTAATGTCAAAGAGCACACTGTCTAAGTTTTCTGCTAGGAGTTTTATGGTTTCAGGTCTTAAATTCAAATCTTTAATCCATTTTGAGTTAATTTTAGTGTATGACGTAAAATAATTGTCTACATTCATTCTTTTGCACGTGGCTATTCAGATTTCCCAATACCATTTATTGAAGAGAATTTCCTTTGTCCGTTGTACGTTCTTGGCTCCTTTATCAAAGATTATCTATGTATAGATACGTGGGTGTATTTCTGTACTTTGAATTCTGCTCCGTTGATCTGTGTATCTATTTTTCTGCCAGTACTATGATGTTTTGATTACTATAGCTTTGTAGTATATTTTGAAGTCAGAAATTGTGATATCTCCAGTTTTGTTCTTTCTTCTCAGGATTGCTTTGGCTATTTGGGGCCTTTTTTTGTTCCATATAAATTTTATGATTCTTTGTTCTATTTCCACAAAGAATGTCATTGGGATTCTGATTGAGATTTAATTGAATCTATAGATTGCTTTTGGTAACATGGACATTTTAACTATGTTAATTCTTCCAATCCATGAGCATGGACTATCTTTCCATTTCTTTGTCTTCTTCAATTTCTTTCAATAATATCTTATAGTTTTCAGTGTATAGCTCTTTCACCTCCTTGGTTAAATTTACTCCTAGATATTTTATTCTTTTTGTTGTGATTGTAAATGGGATTGTATTCATAATTTCTCTTTCTGCTAGGTCGTTATTAGTGTATAGAAATGCAAATGATTTTTGTATGTTATTTTGTACTCTGCAACTTTGCTGTAGTTGTTGATTGTTTCTACTAGTTTTCTGGTGGATTATTTAGGATTTTCTATATAGAGTCATGTCATCCACAAACAGTGAGAGTTTTACTTCTTCTTTTCCAATTTGGGTGCCTTTTATTTCTTTTCTTTCCTAATTCCTCTGGCCAAAACTTCCAGAACTATATTGAATAAGCATGATGAGAGTGGGTACCCTTGTCTGCTTCCTGTTCTCAAAGAAATGGCTTTCAGTTTTTCACCGTTAAGTATAATGTTGGCTGTGGGTTTATCATATAGGGCCATTATTATGTTGAGGTACTTTCCTTCTATACCCATTTTATTCAGAGTTTTTATCATAAAAGGATGTTGGATCATGTCAAATGCTTTATCTGCTTCTATTGAGATGATCATGTGATTTTTATTCCTCGTTTTGTTAATGTGGAGTATCATATTGATTAATTTGTGGATGTGAACCATCACTGCATTCCTGAAATAAATCCCTCTTGATAATGTGTGTGATCATTTTAATGTATTGTATTCAATTTGCTAATATTTTGTTGAGGATTTTTGCCTCTATGTTCATTGGTGATACTGGCCTGTAATTTTCCTTTTTCATGTTGCCCTTGTCTAGTTTTGGTATCAGGGTAATGTTCGCCTTGTAGACTGAGTTAGGAAGCATCCTGTCCTCTTCAATTTTTTTTTTTTGAGGAAGATTGGACCTGAGCTGACATCTGTTGCCCATCTTCCTATTTTTTTTTTCTTTTTTCTCCACAAAGTCCCAGTACATAGTTTTATATTCTAGTTGTAGGTCTTCCTAGTTCTTCTATGTGGGATGCTGCCTCAGCATGGCTTGATGAGCAGCGAGTAGGTCCTCGCCCAGTATCCGAACCTCCAAACCAGTGAACCCCAGGCCACCAAAGTGGAATGCATGCACTTTCAACCTGTATGCCACTGGGCCAGCCCTGTCATCTTAAATTTTTTGGAATAGTTTGAGAAGGATAGGTATTAAATTTTCTTTGAATGTTTGGTAGAATTCACCAGAGGAAACATCTGGTCCTGCACTTTTGTTTTTTGGATGTTTTTTATTACTCTTTCAATCCCTTTACTTTTGATCAGTCTATTCAGATTCTCTATTTCTTCTTGATTCAGTTTTGGGAGGTTGTATGAGTCTAAGAATTAATTCATTTCTTCTAGGTTATCCAATTTGTTGGCATATAGCTTCTCATAGAATTCTCTTATAATCCTTTGTATTTCTGTGGTATCTTTGTAATTTCTCCTTTTTCATTTCTAATTTTATTTACTTGATTCTTCTCTCTTTTTTCCTCAATGAGTCTGGCTAAGGGTTTGTCAATTTTGTTTATCTTCTCAAAGAACCAGCTTTTGCTTTCATTGATCCTTTCTACGATTTTTTTAGTCTCTATTTCACTTATTTCTGCTCTGATTTTTATTATTTCCCTCCTACTGACTTTGGGCTTTGTTTGTTCTTCTTTTTCTAATTCTCTTAGGTGTATTTTAAGATTACTAATTTGAGGTTTTTCTTGTGTGTTGAAGTAGGCCTGTACTGCTATAAGTTTCCCTCTTAGTACTGCTTTTGCTGCATCCCATAAGAGTTGGTATGTTGTGTCTTAATTTTCATTTTTCTCCAAGTATTTCTTGATTTCACCTTTGATTTCTTCATTGATCCAATGGTTGTTCAGTGGCATGTTGTTAAGTCTCCACATATTCATGACATTTCCAGGTTTTTTCTTATAGTTGATTTCTCATTTCTTAGCATTGTTGTTGGAAAAGATGCTTGAGATGATTTCAGTCTTCTTAAATTTATTGAGGCTTGCCTTGTTTCCCAAAATATGGTCTACCTTTGAGAATGTTTCAGGTGCACTTGAGAAGAATGTGTATTCAGCTGGTTTTGGATGGAATGTTCTCTATATATCTATTAAGTCCATCTGGTCCAGTGTTTCATTTAAGGCCAATGTTTCTTTGTTGACTTTCTGTCTGAATGATCTATCTATTGATGTAAGTGGGGTGTTGTTGTCCCCTACTATTATTGTGTTGCTGTCGATTTCTCCCATTAGGTCTGTAAATCGTTGCTTCATATACTTTGGTGCTCCTGTGTTAGGTGCATCTATATTCATAAGTGTTATGTATTCTTGGTGAAATGTCCCTTTTATCATTATATAATGACCAACTTTGTCTCTCATTATCTTTTTTATCTTGAAGTCTGCATTGTCTGGTATAATTATGGCTACACCTTATTTCTTTTGCTTGCCATTTGCTTGGAGTATCTTCCATCCCTTCACTCTAAGCCTACATTTGTCATTAGAGCTGAGAGGTGTTTCCTGCAGGTGGCACATTGTTGGGTCTTGTTTTGTAACCCATCCAGTAACTTTGTGTCTTTTGATTGGTGAATTCAGTCAATTTACATTTAGAGTGATTACTAATATATGAGGGCTTAATACTGCCATTTTATCGCTTGTTTTCTGGTTGTTCTATATTTCCATTGTTTCTTTTCCCTTGTGTTTTTGACTGCCATTTCAGTTAGGCAGTTTTCTGAATTTTCTCTTTATATATGATTTGTGGTTCTGCTCTGATTTTTTGTATTGTGGTTACCATTAGTTTTATATAACAGATCTTATAAATGAGATAGTCTATTTTGTAATAGCCTCTTATCTCCATTAGCCTAAGCAGGTTCAATCCTTTTCCTCTTCCTCTTTTATTTTTTTGTTGTCACAAATTATTATTTTTTGTGTTGTTAGTTTGTAAATGCAAAACTAAATTGAACACAAAACACTAAATTGAAGTGTTTATAGTTAGTTTTGATGCTTTTTTTCCTTTTGTCTTTTATGTTATAATTAAATGTTCGCTAACCTATTCTGATAGAGCGCTGCAATTTTCTGATTTTGACTATCTATCTCCTTTCTCAAAGCCTTATAAACCTTTGCCTTTTTGTTTCAGGTAGGAGGGCTCCCTTCATCATTCTTGTAAGACAGGTCTATTGGTGATGACCTCCATCAGCTTTTGTTTACCTGGGAAAGAATGTATTTCTCCATCATATCTGAAGGACACTTTTGCTGGATAGGGTATTCTTGGCTGATAGTTTTTGTCTTTCAGTATTTTCAATATTTCATTCCATTCTCTCCTAGCCTGTAAGATTTCTGCTGAAAAATGTGCTGAAAGCCTGAAGGGGGTTCCTTTGTAGGTTATTTTCTTCTCTCTTGCTGCCCTTAACATTTTTTCTTTGTTATTGACTTTTGACAGTTTTAATATTGTATGCCTTGGAGAAGGTCTCTTTGCATTGATGTAATTAGGCTTCATGTACTTGTATGTCTAGTTCCTTCCTCAGGTTTGGGAATTTCTCAGCTATTGTTTCTTTTAACATGCTTTCTGCTCCTTTCTCCCTCTCTTCTCCCTCTGGCATACCTATAATCCTTATGTTACTTTTCCCAATTGAGTCAGATATTTCTCAAAGAATTTCTTTTTTTTAAATCTTAAGTCTCCCTCCTCCTCCACCTGAAACATTTCTAGGTCTCTATCTTCAAGATCACTTATTCTCTCCTCCATAATATCTACTCTATTTTTATGCTTTCTACATTATTTTTATCTCATTAATTGTGTTCTTCATCTCCACAATTTCTGTTTGGTTTTATTTAGAGCTTCAATCTCTTTGGTGAAGTATTCCTTCTGTTTATTAGTTTTATTCCTAAGCTCATTGAAGTATCTTTCTGAGTTTTCTTATAACTCATTGAGATTCCTTATGATAGATATTTTGAATTTTCTGTCAGTTAGATTGTAGTCTTTTGTGACTTCAGGTTTGGTCTCTAGAAAGTTGTCATTTTCCTTCTGTTCTGCAGTGTTACTCTAGTTCTTCATGGTGTTTGATGAATTGATCCTCTGCTGTTGCATTTGTGGTAGTAATCACCTTTTCTTATTTGGGTACAGCTTTGGTTACTTTGGTTCTGGTTGCCTGGGTCTTGTATTCCTCCAGTGGTTATCCATGGGCTCAGATGCTGCTGTCCCATGCACCATCTGTGCTGCAGTTCCCTGGTTGTCTTGGGGTGCTGGTTGCATTGCTGCTGGGGGTGCTGGGTTCATGGGTGTCACTGTCCTAGAGACTTGTATACAGCCCCTGCTGTTGGTCAAGCTGGTGTTTGTGTTTCCACCACTGGGGGTTGGTTCACCAGTTTTGCTGTGATTCCTTGCTTCTGGTTGCCAATTCCCCCTGCCACTGTTGGGAGGGCAGGGGCTGTTTTTTCTGTTCATCCTCCATCTGCTTGTAGTTGTGACAGTCAGCAACTCTGTGTTTGCATGGGCCAGGCTGCTGCTCTTAGCAGGTGGGTCACACTCACACAGGCACGGCCACTGCTTGGGCAGCGCACCTTCATATGTGCTGAGCTGCTGCCACTTGGCAAGGAGTGTTCACGTGGATGGGGCCACCATGGCATGGTGGGTTCTCCCACAGGCTGGACTACATCTGCTTAGCAAGTGTTTGCACATGGGCTAGGATGTCCCCACCTCTTCTCACAGTTGTGCTGGCCACTATGTGAGGATCCATGTCCTGGATAGCTGCCACCAGGGAGGGGAAGGGTGCTGCTCACCTAGTTTCACTGCTTCCTGGGTCCAGTCCACCCACCTTCAGATGTATAGCTGCATGGACCTCTCAGGCATCCTGTCGTGCTGTGTAGGTAATCCTCTGTTGGTTAATGGATGTCTGTTTAGTTGCAACTTAGATGGGAGAGACAAAGGGAATAAATCATTTCACCATGATGCTGATGTCACTCCAAATCATGTTTTTAAGAATATTTAATGACATGGAAAAAAAGCTCACTTATTAATGCCAAGTCAAAAGTATGGAACAAACTCTTAGTGTGATACCAATTTTATTAGCTCTAGATGTATATCTGCATTTGTTTACATACACACTCACACATATAAATCTGTGTGTTAGATTGCTATTATAAAATTATGTTTCAATGAACTTCCTAGTACATAAACCTTTGTCTGCACTGCCTCCTAAAAGAAAAGGGTTCTCCCTATTCTATTTCTCTATCTGCAAACTTGCAGAATTCTAGATATCAACCTATAGGTATCGACACTTATATCTATAATATATAGATATAATCACAAAAATATAGATAAAACATATAGAAAAAGACTGGAATGCAACCATCCAAAAGGTTATCAGTGGTTATCTATGAATTATGGAATGATAGTTGTTTTTATTTTCTTTTTTATCCATGATTATGGAAATCTCTATTGTGTGAGCCATTTAAATTTTATCAGCTTGTCTTTCCTTCACTATAAATTGTAGTGGCTAGGTTATATGATCCATAATATCTTATTCATCCAGATCTAAGCTACATAATTCCATAATTTAAAAAAAAAGAAAAAGGAAGGAAATCTTGAAAGAATTCTTTATTCCATAAAAAGGTACAAACTGACCAAATTTTACCAAAATTAATGCAAGTTAATTTATTTCCTTGAATGTTCTAGAAAAGTGAGTTTATCAAGCATTAGGACCATGTAAGCCATTAAAGCAAGCCTTCTAACTACATTAAGAATTCAACTTCCAAATTTTTCCTGAGATGTGAAATAAGAGATTTGTAAGATGTATTATTGTATTTTGAACACTTTTTTTTATAGTGTGGAATCCATAGAGACTAGAAAAGAGAAGCATATGTACTTTTAGATGGGCAACAATCCAGAACAACTCTAAGACTGCATTAGACTTTTGATAGGAGTCTCTTTGAATGACAATAGGAGGATTTCATGGAGTAGTTTCTATTAAACAAATTTTGTCTTAGGAAAGTCCCAGAAATACAATTTAACTCATGCTTCTATTAAAACACTTGCACACAGGTATGTGTACCTGTGGTTTTTGTTAAGATACATCACTTTGAAAAATGGTGTGATGGTTTAAAAGAAAAATGTGAAACACTTTCTGATAGCAGGGCCAGGCAGGATACAAACCTTCAGGGCGTCGGGAAACAAGCCAATTAAAGGCAAAAGACATTTCCACATCAGCCTTAAGCTCCGAGTTGGGAGAGGTTGTTTTAACAGAGAGGTGGTAATGGGCCCAATTGTCTTGCATATCATGGAAGTGAAGGCTAACTGTACTTCCTGCATGTGCCATAAATATAACCATTTCTACTTACTAGCATACAGTCAGGATGAAGGACAGATATTTACTATACAATTCTCTTTTCAGCTGCCTTTCCTCTGATGTCCATGTTCCACAGTGTTCTGTCTGTGGTCAATTGAAGTGACATTTTAGCTGTGCCATAACATTGAAAGAATGTTATGGGGGATCAAAATTGGCCACCCCAAAATGTATCACTTTGGCTTGATTATTTTTAAGAACAAAAGACACTAAGTAGTAGATAATAACAACAACAAACACACACATGGAGACAGAGATTGGATTGGTGGTTACCAGAGGGGAAGGGGGGAGAGAGGAGGGCGAAAGGGATAATTTGGCACATGTGTGTAGTGATGGGTTGTAATTAGTATTTGGGTGGTGAACATGATGTAATCTATGCAGAAATAGAAGTATAATGATGTACACCTGAAATTTATACAATGTTATAAACCAATGTTACTGCAATAAACAAAAAATTTAAAAAAAAGAAACTTTGACCTTCCCTGTAACTGTGTAAAAGAATTTAAGATAAAAGGCATGTTCTAGAAAAAAGCTAATACCATAAGATAAACTTGTCTACAGATGGCCCTTCAAACACTTGTTTAACAAACATTTGCATTTCCATCTCCATGTAAATTGTCTTCTTCCCCTTTGAAGTCTCAAACCACTAACCCTAACATCCTCCTTTGACTTTAGCTGAAGATGGTGTTTAAGGTGGCGGGATTTGGCCAATCTGGCTGAGCAATTCAGTTTTCCTGAGTGTCTCCCATGTATAAATGTTATTAAAGTTTGTTTGATTTTCTCCTGTTATTCTGTCTCATGTCAATTTAATTCTTAAACCAGCCAGAAGGACCTACAGGGTAGAGGAATTGTCTTACTCCACTACAATGTCATGGAGTTTGTTCAGAGTTTGAGGTGTCAACCTACAAAAACAGAAACCAGTTTCAGAGGCAAAGTGTTTATTTGGGATCAAAGAATTGTAATTCAGGGAGCACAGATTCAGGTAGAAACCCAAATAGTGTCCCTCTGGGGAGTAAAAGTCAGGAGCTTTTAAAGGCAAAGATGGGAGGTTTTACTGCAAAGAATTTTAATTGGAGTTGGAGGCAGAAGCTAGTCTTGGCTAAACATTGATTAAATATTGATTCTATCTTCAAAAGTCCACAATCATCATTCTTTGTAATCAGGATGTCCATTCTCCTGCTGCTTTATCAAATAATTGCTTGCAAAACAATCACTGTTTTGGCCCAGTCCAAAGGTTTGCTCAGTCCAAGGTTCAAGATAGCAAGACAGTTTCTCTGGAAAGGCAGCTCTGATCCCATTTTAAAATGGCTCCACTAAAGTCAAGTTTGACAGAGGTTAGATATGTAAATAAGCCTAGATTTTTTAGGTCTAAAATTTGCACCAAATTAAAGTTCTAATTTTCTGTATCACCTGGTTTAATATTAGAAAGTTATATCTGCATAAAGATATATATTCTATAAGTAAGTGTGAGAATCCACTCAGAACTCCAGAGTTAATATGCAGATTATTATAAACTGAAGACATTTTGGATTCAACAGATGCAGAAAGAAGCCTGCTCCAAGCTTCCCTTACCTGACTGAAAGCAGAAACTTCTGAGAAATGAAGCTGACATAAATTCCCTCTTCAGAACAGCTCTACTTTCAGGAAGGAAACCAAGAGCAAACCTACATCATAAATCTTCTCCCATGGGGGAGTTTTATGGCCACGAAGAACACAGAAAGACCACTCACATATGCATGAACAAGCATTATCACAAACCTTATCTCTTGTTGGTTTTTCTAGAAACTTGTTTGTTCTTCCCATAGAGGCCTTTTCTTCCCCATTCCTTTTCTTTACTAAGTTTGGTATATAATCCCCTAACTTTAACCATTTACCAAGCTATTTCTTTTGTAAGTTCCTGTATACATACGAATAATTTTTTCCTCCTATTAATCTGTCTTTTGGCAATTTAATTCTCATGCTCCTAAGGTTTAAACTTAAGAGAGTAGAGAAAAAGTTCTTCCTCCTCAACACAAATGGCCAGGCTTATTCTAACTAAATATCACATACTCACATACCATACATTCCTATCTCAAATAAAGCCAGATCCCCTATCAGGACAACAATGTCAATGTCAATATGAGGCCTACTTCTGCTGAAGAATGTAAAGTCCAGAGGTTCAAATTTATATAAACTTTCTTGAATATCAAGGCCATATGTTTGTTTAGATACAGTGAGACTTAAACCAACAGAGGAACTGATATCTCCTTTGCCTAGTCATTGTTGACTCCAACAAAACAAAAATCAACAGTGTGTGGCACCAAATAGGGGAGATTAGAAAGGAGCACATTGTTTGTCATATCTAACACTTCATTAAGGTGTCTCCTCTTAGGCATTTTCTGGAATAGACACTACAGCTTTCTCTTCAAATTCTGATATTTTTACTAAGAATTGCTGACACCTGAGCACCCATTTTAAACTTTATTTATTTATTTTCCCCGCCAAAGCCCCAGTAGATAGTTGTATGTCATAGCTGCACATCCTTCTAGTTGCTGTATGTGAGACTCGGCCTCAGCATGGCTGGAGAAGCAGTGCATCAGTGTGCGCCCAGGATACGAACCCAGGCCGCCAGTAGCGGAGCACGTGCACTTAACTGCTAAGCCATGGGATTGGCCCATGAGCACCCATTTTAAAGCAACTTTCATTCTGAGAAAATCTAAAAACTCAAAGAATAGTCCTTTTCGTATTGGTTGTCACTTACATTGACAGCCTCTCCCCTACTACATGTCATTTTTGCTTACTGCATTTCTCAAACTATTGAATCTTTATTTCATGCCTCGTTTTTTCTTTTAAAATCTCTTTTCTCTTTTTGTGAGGTCCATTTTAACAAACACCCCCTTTGAATGCAAGTAGGATTTCTACTAAACAGGTTCATTCTTTCTCTGGATAACAGATGACATGGAAATGAGGAAAATCCTATTGTTTTTAATACTTAATTTGGTGTCATTATAAGCTTCTATACTTACATAAAAGTAAAAATAATGTAGCCCTAAAATTAATAACATTTTCCCAAGTTTGAACTCAGTTTGATAATTGAAGTATTTCCTTCAGTGAGTGAGACTGATCTAAGAGCACTTCTTCTTGAAGTCTTTGTGTCCTTTTCATCAGTACTGTACCTTTCCTCAAACAGTTTTACCAAGGACAGGATCAGGACCCTTATTTTAGCTTCCAGTGCAAGAGTACTAACCTCATAAAATGAAGAAGCCTGAAAAAGGAAAAGTTTTATGGAAGTCTATCCATGAATTCTAAGGAAGTGACATGAATCAAGCCATTGAGAGGCATGAACACTGGAAAAAAGACCTTGATCCGTTTTGAGGACACAACGTTAGCCCCAGAAAAGGGCTAAAGAAACATTAGGAAATAAGCAAAGTCTATATCCTTTGAAGTAATATCATTTGGAGTGAATAATATCTACTTGAGAGGCAGTATATCAAAGTGATTAAGAGCACAGATTATTTTATTTTTCTTTTTTTAATTTTTTGTTTATTGCAGTAACATTGGTTTATAACATTGTATAAATTTCAGGTGTACATCATTATATTTCTATTTCTGCATGGATTACATCATTTTCTCCTGTTCACCACCCAATACTAATTACAATCCATCACCACACACGTGTCTAATTATCCCTTTCACCCTCCTCCCTCTCCCCTTCCCCTCTGGTAACCACCAATCCAATCTCTGTCACTATGTGTTTGTTCGTTCTTGTGATTATCTACTACTTAATGAGTGAGATCACGTGGTATTTGACCTTCTCCCTCTGACTTATTTCACTTTGCATAATACCCTCAACGTCCATCCATGTTGCCACAAATGGCTGGATTTCATCGTTTCTTATGGCCGAGTAGTATTCCATTGTGTATATATACCACATCTTCTTTATCCATTCATATCTTGATGGGCACTTAGGTGGCTTCCAAGTCTTGGCTATTGTGAATAACGCTGCAATGAACACAGGGGTGCATGTATCTTCACGCATTGGTGTTTTCAAGTTCTTTGGATAAATACCCAGAAGTGGAATAGCTGGATCGAACGGTAGTTCTATCTTTAATTTTTTGAGGAATCTCCATACTGTTTTCCATAGTGGCTGCATCAGTTTGAACTCCCACCAGCAGTGTATGAGAGTTCCCTTCTCTCCACATCCTCTCCAACACTTGGTGTTTCCTGTCTTGTTAATTAGAGACATTCTGATGGGCGTGAGGTGATACCTCATTGTAGTTTTGATTAGCATTTCCTGATAGTTAATGATGTTGAACATCTTTTCAGGTGCCTCTAGGCCATCTGTATATCTTCTTTGGAGAAATGTCTGTTCAGGTCTTTTTCCCATTTGTTAATTGGGTTGTTAGTTTTCTTGTTGTTGAGATGCATGAGTTCTTTATATATTTTGGAGATTAAGCCCTTATCAGATGTATGGTTTGCAAATATCTTCTCCCAATTGTTAGGTTGTCTTTTTGTTTTGTTGATGGTTTCCTTTTCTGTGCAGAAGCCTTTTAGTTTCATGTAGTCCCATTGGTTTATTTTTTCTATTGTTTCTTTTGCCCAGTCAGACATGGTGCTTGAAAATATGCTGCTAAGACCAATGTCGAAGAGAGTACTGCCTATGTTTTCCTCTAGATGTTTCATAGTTTCAGGTCTTACATTCAAGTCTTTAATCCACTTGAGTGAATTTTTGTGTATGGTGTAAGGTAATGATCTACTTTCATTTTTTGCATGTGGCTGTCCAGTTTTCCCAACAGCATTTGTTGAAGAGACTTTCTTTTCTCCATTGCATGTTCTTGGCTTATTTGTCGAAGATTAGCTGTCCATAGATGTGTCGGTTTATTTCTGGGCTTCCAATTCTATTCCATTGATCTGTGTGTCTGCTTTTGTGCCAGTACCATGCTGTTTTGGTTACCATAGCTTTGTAGTATATTTTGAAGTCAAGGAGTGTGATACCTCCAGCTTTGCTCTTTTTTCTCAGGATTCCTTTGGCAATTCGGGGTCTTTTGTTGTTCTATGTAAATTTTAGGAATCTTTGTTCTATTTCTGTGAAAAATGTTGTTGGAACTTTGATAGGGATTGCATTGAATCTATAGATGGCTTTAGGAAGTATGGACATCTTAACTATGTTAATTCTTCCAATCCAAGGGCATGGAATATCTTTCCATTTCTTTATGTCTTCAATTTCTTTCAGCAATATTTTATAGTTTTTGGTGTACAGATCTTTTACCTCGTTGGTTAAGTTTATTCCCAGGTATTTTATTCTTTTTGTTGCAATTGTAAATGGGATTGTATTCTTAATTTCTCTTTCTGCTACTTTGTTGTTAGTGTATAGAAATGCAACTGATTTTTGTATGTTGATTTTGTATCTTGCAACTTTACCATATTCATTTATTACTTCTAAAAGTTTTTTGGTGGATTCTTTAAGGTTTTCTATATATAAAATCATGTCATCTGCAGACAGTGACAGTTTCACTTCTTCCTTTCTAATTTGGATCCTTTTTATTTGTTTTTCTTGCCGAATTTCTCTGGCTAGGACTTCCAATAGTATGTTAAATAGGAGTGGTGAGAGTGGACATCCTTGTTTGGTTCCTGTTCTTAGAGGGATAGCTTTCAGTTTTTCACCATTGAGGATGATATTAGCTGTGGGTTTGTCATATATGGTCTTTATTATGTTGAGGTGCTTTCCTTCTATAACAACTTTATTCAGAGTTTTTATCATAAATGGATGCTGTATCTTGTCAATGTTTTCTCTGCATCTATTGAGATGATCATGTGAATTTATTCTTCTTTTTATTAATGTGGTGTATCACGTTGATTGATTTGCGAATGTTGAACCATCCCCGCATACCTGGAATAAATCCCACTTGATCATGGTGTATGATCATTATAATGTATTGTTATATGCGATTTGCTAATATTTTGTTGAGGATTTTTGCATCTATTTTCATCAGTGATATTGGCCTGTAATTTTCTTATTTTGTGTTGTCCTTGTCTGGTTTTGGTATCAGGGTAATGTAGGCTTCATAGAATGAGTTAAGGAGCTTCCCACCTTCCTCAATTTTTTGGAAGAGATTGAGAAGGATAGGTATTAAGTCTTCTTTGAATGTGTGGTAGAATTCACCAGAGAAGCTGTCTGGTCCTGGACTTTTATTTTTGGGGAGGCTTTTGATTACTGTTTCGATCTCCTTACTGGTGATTGGTCTATTCAAATTTTCTATTTCTTCTTGATCCAGTTTTGGAAGGTTGCATCAGTCTAAGAATTTATCCATTTCTTCCAGATTGTCGAATTTGTTGGCATATAGATTTTCATAGTATTCTCTTATAATCTTTTGTATTTCTGAGATGTCCATCCTAATTTCTCCTCTTTCATTTCTGATTTACTATTTCAGCCTTCTCTCTGTTTTCTCTTGGAGAGTCTAGCTAAAGTTTTGTCAAATTTGTTTATCTTCTCAACGAACCAGCTCTTGGTTTTATTAATTTTTTCTATTGTTTTTTTAGTCTCTATTTCATTTAGTTCTGTTCAGATTTTTATTATTTCCCTTCTTCTTCTGATGTTGGCCTTTGTTTGTTCTTCTTTTTCCAGTTCCTTTAGGTGCATTGTTAGATTGTTTATTTGAGATTTTTCTTGTTTGTTGAAATAGGCCTGTATTGCTGTAAACTTCCCTCTTAGAACTGCTTTTGCTGCGTCCCATAAATTCTGGAATGTCCTATTTTCATTTTCACATGTCTTCAGGTATGTTTTGATTTCTCCGTTGACCCAATCATTGTTCAGTAGCATTTTGTTTAATCTCCACATACTTGTGGCTTTTCTGATTCTCTTCCTATAGTTGATTTCTAGTTTCATACCGTTGTGGCCAGAAAAGATGCTTGCTATTATTTCAAACTTCTTAAATTTATGTAGACTTGTTTTGTAGCCTAATATGTGATCAATCCTGGAGAATGTTCCTTGTGCATTTGAAAAGAACCTGTATTCTTCGGTTTTTGGATGGAATGTTCTGTATATATCTATCTACTTGGTCCATCTGTTCTAGGGACATTTAAGGCCAATGTTTCCTTGTTGATCTTCTGTTTGGATGATCTATCCGTTGGTGTAAGTGGAGTGTTAAAGTCGCCTACCATTATTGTGTTTCTGTCTATTTCTCCTTTTATGTCTGTTAATAATTGCTTTATATATTTAGTTCCTCTTACGCTTGGTGCATAGATGTTTACAAGTGTTATATCCTCTTGTTGGATTGTTCCCTTGATCATTATCTAATGCCCTTTTTGTCTTTTTTTAAAGTTTTTGTTTTAAAGTCTATTTTGTCTGATATGAGTATTGCTACTCCAGCTTTCTTTTCATTGCCATTTGCATGGAGTATCTTTTTCCATTCCTTCACTTTCAGTTTGTGAGTTTCTTTAGGTTTGAAGTGTGTCTCTTGTATGTGGCATATATATGGGTCTTGGGTTTTTCTCCAATCAGCCACCGTGTGCCTTTTAATTGCAGCATTTAGTCCATTGAATTTAAAGTAGCTATTGATAAGTATGTACTTGCAGCCATTTTTTAACTTTTTTTTTCCCCAGTGTTTTAGTAGTCCTTCTCCGTTCTTTGTTCTTCTCTTGCTCTCTTCCCTTCTGGTTTGATGTCTTTCTTTAGTATTATGTTTGGGTTCCTTTCTCTTAGTTTTTTTGTGTATTATTGTAGGCTTCTGGTTTGTGATTACCATGGGGTGCGTATACAGAATTGATGGTCTCTTTAGTTGGACCTCTGTCTGAAAGCTCTACTCTTGAACTCCCTTCCTCCCACATTTTATGTTTTTGATATCATATCTAACCTCTTTTTTGTGCATTTGTATCCATTACCCTCTTATCATGGAAAAACATAATTTTTCCTTTTTGTGGTCTCCTCTTTTCCCCTTAAATAAGTCTCTTTAGCATTTCTTGTGGTACTGGTTTCTTGCTGACAAACTCCTTTAATTTTTGCTTGTCTGGGAAAGTTTTTATCTCTCCTTCCATTTTGAATGATAACCTTGCTGGGTAGAGTATTCTTGGCTGTAAGTTTTTTCCTTTTAGCACTTTAAATATATTGTGCCACTCTCTGCTACCCTGTAAGGTTTCTGCTGAGAAGTCAGCTGATAGCCTTATGGGATTTCCTGTGTATGTAACTTGTCTTTCTCTTGCAGCTCTTAGGATTCTCTCTTTATCTTTAATTCTGGACATTTTAATTACGATGTGTTTGGTGTGGGCCTCTTTGGGTTTATCTGGTTTGGTGGTCTCTGTGCTTCCTATACCTGGATGTCTGTTTCCTTCCTTAGGTTAGGGAAGTTTTCAGCAATTATTTCTTCAGATAGATTCTCTGCCCCTTTGTGCCACTCTTCTCCTTCTGGGACACCTATAACATGGATGTTAGTGCCCTTGATGTTGTCCCAGAGTTCCCTCAGACTGTCCTCACTCTTTTTAATTCTTTTTTCTTTTACCAGTTCAGCTTGAGTGATTTCTTCTAGTCTTTCGTCCATCGCACAGATCTGTTCTTCTGTATCCTCTACTCTGCTTCTGAGTTCCTCTAGTGAATTTTTCATTTCCAGTATTGTATTCTTCATTTCTGATGGGTTCTTTTTTATATCTTCCATTGCTTTGTTGACATTCTCACTGAGCTCATCCATTCTTCTCCCCAGATCAGTGAGCATCCTTAACACTCTTTGTTTGAATTCTCTGTTGGGTAGGTAGCTCATTTCTCTTTCACTTAGTTCCTTTTCTGGGGTTTTGTCCTGTTCCCTTTCTTGAAATATATTCCTTTGCCTCGTCATTTTCCTCTTTCCCTGTGCTTGTGTCTATGTATTAGGTAGGTCAGCTACGTCTCCTGCTCTCAGAGAGGTGACCTTATATAAGTGATGCCTTAGGAGGCCCACAGTGTGCTTCCCTCAATTCTCAATGTTCCAGGAGTGACCGCTATGTGGGCTGTGCGTGTCTTTCTGTTGTGGCATGGGCGCCCTCCCTGTAGGTACCCAGGGAAGTTGAGCTATGCCCCTGGCCAACTGTTGTAATGCTCAGCTGCTTGTAGTTGTTGTGGGCCCTTCAGTCTCTTTATCAGTTATGGGAAGCCCCAGCACATTTGGCTGCAAGTTCTTATAGCACATTTGTGTTGCAGTATTTCTTTTAAGTGAGTAGGCCCCCAGAGTGGCAGGTTGTTAGGCTCAGGGGCTTACAATTACTATAAGCCTCCAGCCTTTAGGTCTCTTGTCAGCTCTCTGAGGATTGCAGCTGGGTGGGGCTGGCCTCAGGCATGGGAGCACCCAATTGTTTCAGGCTTTGGAAGGTGGGGCAAACCCCTTATGTGGGTCTTTGAGAAGCACAAGGCTTCTGCAGCTGACAAGCCCCGCCGCCTACAGGTCCACACACACAGTCAACACTGTCCTGCCCTGTGCGTGCACCCCGACCTCCTGAAGTGGACCCAGTCTCTCTATGGCGGGAGCCCCACACACTCCACCACCACCCCACACTCTCCACCTGCTCCTTGTGCACGCCCTGCCCCACTGAAGTGGGCCCAGTCACCAGGCTGCAGAAAATCCAGTCACCAATCTATGCAGGCCCACAGGTTGCCTAGAGGTCTTGTTGGGTGGGGCCAGTCCCCATGTTGGGCTGCCTGCCCTGGCTGAGCTGGATTAAATCAGTGCTCTAGTGGGCGGGGCAGACCCTGGACTAGCAGGACCCAGGGAGAACTCCAATGGCATCCACCAGTGTCTGTTTCAGCATGCCCACACCAGGCCACAACAATGGCCGCCACCAATGTTCCAGTCCCTGGAGAGGTCTCACCTCTCACTGAGATGTGCTCAGAGCCTATCAGGTGAGTCTCTTTTCACCAAAGAACTGCGCACTTTTCTTTCTGGTGATTTTAGGTTGCTTTCTGAAACGGATTAAGTTGTGTGTGGACCCTTTAAGAGCCAGTTTTAATTTCTTTGTGAACCAGCTTTTCTGGGGGTACTCCCCAATGACTTAGTAGCAGGCAAAGTCAGATATTATGCCACTCCTCTCGATTGTGCTGGATCCACAAAATGCCTACAGCTGGGGTGCCCCCTGGCTCAGGGCTCCACTCCTCCAGGGAGGGCTGTGTACCTTTGGGTTGCTCCCGGGTGGCTATGAGGCGCTGCGACTTGTGAAGGTGGCGTTTTTTCTCTCCAGAAGGGAATTTCTGCCTCTTCCACCTCAATTAGGATTGTCATTTGTTGCAGGAGTTCCTCTTATCCAGTTTTTAGTTCTCTCTCAGGGGTAATTTTTCCACGAGTAGTTGTAAATTGGCTGTGTCCACATGAGGAGGTGATTTCAGAGTCTGCTTATGCCGCCATCTTGACTTCTCTCTCAAGAGCACAGATTCTGGAAGCACATTGTCTTGGTACAAATCCTGGGTCAGTCAATTATACCATTCTAGGCACTGTGATAAACACTTCATGCATTATGTCATTTATTTTTAAAAAATCTATTGAGGTAAGAATTTTTATTATCCAAATGTTACAGATGCAGCAATTGAGGCTTAAGAAGATTAAATTCACAGAGAAGTCCCTGACTTCTGGGAGATGAGTGTTCAGAAGGGAGGTAGAATAAAAGGATAATTTGAGTCAGACTACAGAAATTAGGGAAACCTTAACAGCAGAGGTCTTGATTGAACTGTGATGCAAAAGATGGATAGAAATTTACAAAATAGACAAAACTTAGAATTTATTTTTGTACATGTTAAGGATAAATGAGATACCTTTGGAGTATTCTGATTGTGCTATCTAGGGTATAGGTGAGTATACTGGAACTCAATAGAGAGGTCTGGGTTAGAGACACTGATTTTGGTGTCATCAGTATGCAGGTGTGCGTGAGATTATCCAGGGGCATGATAGTGAATATCTATATCCATGGTTCTTAAGAGAGGGGTGTAGTGAGTGACAGAAATATATCCTGAGATTTTTCAAACTATGCACATCTGCTTCTCACTCTGTTCTTACTCTTATTTGCTACTCTCAGTGGGTGAATATGATAACTCTACTTCTTCACCCATGCCTCTCACTGCAGTTTATCAGAATTGTATGGGAGTACTAGTGGGAGTGTGTAGTTTGAAAAGTAATTAGATAATTATTGTTCAATATCTCTTCCTCTCAACCTTATATAATACAGGCATGAGATTTTTGAACTATAAAATCTAAATTGGACTTCCAATTTTAGAAGGACTTTCAGATATGACTAAGGCATACCACGTACTACATTACATACTGCATATGTTGTTAGAGCTAATTCGAATTAGGTTCTGGCTGCAAGTGCCAGAAAATACAAAATAAAAGTAGCTTAAATAAAATAGAAGATTCTTGTTTTTCCCAAGCAAAACAATCCACAGGAAAGCAGTCCAGGACTGGTATGGTGATTCCTTAGTCATCAGTGACTCAGCTTCCTTCTATATTGTTGTTCCACCAGCCTAAACACATGGCTTCCATCACACAATCCAAGATGGCTGCTTAAAATTCATTCATTATGTTCACGTTCCATCTCCCAAGAAGGGGGAAAAGACGAATCAGGGTATGCCTTCTATCTTTAAGGATATCTCTACAAAAACATGGTTCAATGCCCACACTTAGATATAAAGAAATCTGAGAAATGTAGTTTTTATTCTGGATAGCAATGTGCCTAACTTAGAAATTAGAGATTCTCTATTACTAAGGGAAAAGGGGTGAATGGATATTGGGCAATAATTAGCAATCTCTGACAAAATAACTATCATCTACATTTTTATGGATAATTCTCCATTCTAGTTGTTCCCCTTAAATTATTCCTTCCAGCACTAGACTCAAATGGCAGAAGCATGTCATCAAAGGAAATAAACTCAGGTCAGAAACTCTAAGCACATTGTGTTTTTGGTTGAAAATATATTTTATATGCTTAGTTTCCCCTGTCATTTCTTCTGAGATTCTTTTTTGGACCTCATCAAATATATATATGCATGAGCAATGGCCTAGGCTCAAGAAGACCTGGCTTTTTTTACTTGTTCTTCTAATTATCTGTGTAACCTTAGGCAAGTGAACTATTTTGAGCCTCATATTTCTCACATACAAAATTGGAGTTTTGTCTTGTGCCCTGCTTATTTCAATCCACTTCATGGATGTTGTGAAGATTAAATGAGATAATGAATGCAAAAGTACTCTTTGAACTATAGAGTCCAAATGTAATGATATTAGAATAAGTACTCTTATAGTGGCTGTAAAAAAGTACCCTATTTGTTTAGTTCACAAAACCTCCTGTATCAGTAGGAATATAGAGCTATATGTTACACAAGAAGTACCTTCAAATGAAATAAAGTCACCTTCATTTTGCAATTATTCCTAGCATCTTCAAGCAACCCAGGGCAAAGTGGTCATCTAAGTGAAATTTCCTGGTGCAGGATGGCCCTAACAACCGCATCTCTGCCATTAGCAATATTGCTTATGGGTCTTGGCATTCTCAGTTAGTGCAGATGGACTGTCTAGTTGACAGTTTGGATTTGAAATATTTATAAATCATAACATCACCTGAAAAATCACAGGAAATTTGTTGAAGTTGGCCACTGCAATTCCCTCTAATTTATCAAATACACAAATAGACATGGATTGCTATTGACAAAACGCTTTGCAATTCAAGGTTTCTTAAACCATCATATTTTGTATACAATTAGGGGATAGTTTCAAAAATATGCCATTAGACTTGCCATGTTATGTCTTAACGGTGGGAAATGCAGTCGTCTGTAATAAACAGTCTTCAGCTCAGCCTTTTGGCACAGAGTGCTATTCACATGACAATATCCTTTTGGCTCCGTGGATGCTGGTGACCTAGCACATCTTCATTAGTCTGGACTGGAAATGTATTGAATAGGTGTTTTCTCTGCAGATTTTCATCTGTCTCGTTACAATCTGCTTCACTGATTTCATCAGCCATCAAAATATAAGCTTTGGGCTCAAATTTCAAAATTGTTGAAATTTGTATTTATATTTTCAATATGCCATGTGTACTCAAGATGTCATATGACTGTTTGCTTTTGCTCAACTCAGGTTAATCTTTGCCTGAATAATCTATTCTAGCCTATTAAAACTGCCAGTTGGTTGTTTCAGTTAATTTTTTATTTTTTTAGGAAGATTAGCCCTGAGCTAACATCTGTTGCCAATCTTTCTCCTTTTTTCCTTTTTTCTCCCCAAAGCCCCAGTAGATAGTTGTATGTCACAGTTGTCCATCCTTGTAGTTGCTCTATGTGGGATGCCAGCTAAGCATCGTTTGATGAGCGGTGCTTAAGTCCGCGCCCGGGATCCCAACCGGCAAACCCCAGGCCGCCGAATCTGAGTGTGCGAACTTAACCGCTACACCACCAGGCCGGCCCCCTCAGTTAATTTTAATATTATAAGACTAGCTCTTTGACCTACTCCATACTAGGTTCAAACGTTAAGAGGTGCTTTATCTTAATAGGTAATGCTTGCTAATTACAGAAATGCCCTGACAACTGAACCACGGACTAACACAGATTATTCTACTACGGATTTTATTCAAAGTATGGATTTACTTCATTTCTATCAGTTACTCTACCTTCCCCAAAATGCAAGGCTTTACAGGTAAATATTCTATTGAAGAATACATCTGGAGACAAGAGCCTGAAGACTTCTACTTTCTCCTCTGTTTCCCTTGCATTTGAAAGCTCTCTTCCTTAAAAAGCCATAATGATGAAGGTGGATACTAAGAGAAAGAATGTCAAGCCTTCTCCACCATCCAATCTCTAAAGGAACAGAAGATGCAGCTCCTTTTGATGCAGTGGTTGCGCGTTGTTAAACTTGGTCCAATTAAATTACTCTAGTCCAGAACTATATAGCTGGTGTTTAAAATTTATGTCTGATGATTCCAAATCCCACATTCTTTCGACTAAAGTATGGCCTAAACTCTAAGACTACTGGAAGAAAAAGAGGAAAGAGAGAGAACGAGGTGGAGATGGAAAGGGAGGGAGAGAGAGAGAATCAATCAGACCACGAGGATTCCACATTATTCACGCAGACTTAGTAAATGAACATTTTCAATAAGAGCAAAATGGTATGTTGCAATTTCAATGTAACCTTTATATTATTGAAAAACTATAGTCTCACTGGAGTTTAAACATTATACATATTTATATCTTTTAATGGAGTTTTCTCTCAAATGTTTTTACATTACTCTTCTTAAAGCCTTATTGTATCTTACTGAAATTCTTATATATTTTTTAAGGCACTCATTGCTACTACTAGTTGGATTTTGCACTGTAAATATAACTTAATTATTCTATTTTTCAATTTATGCCATATATTTGTATGAGGCAAGAAGTGAAAAAAAAAAGAATCTTGTTTTTATTTCTTGATGAACAGATATATGTGATATAGATAGGTAATGTTAAATCTAAGCTCATTGCTTACATGACCAACCAATCCCTTTCCAAAAAGAGAAAGTTTAAGGAGAGAAAGAGATGCTTTTAAGAATCTGAGGGGAATTTGAACCAGGAGTTAAAACTGGGTTCTGGCCTAGTTGTTTGCTAGCACGTCACTTCAGATAAATCATATAACCTCTCTGATCTCTAGTTTCTTCATATTTGTTTTTAGTTTCCTACCTCAGACGGTTATTTGTAAATTTATTATGGGCACATATGAGCACGCTTTAAAAACTACAAAGTATCTTACAAGGAAAAGTAAAGTAATATTACTATTGAGGTTAGAGGTGAGAAAGTAAAAAATTAGCTTGGACTAAGAAAATAAAAACCTGCACTGCCATCCATCATGCTGGCATAACAGACACGGATAAATCCCAGCTGAAAAGTTACCAGGAAACAATGATTTCTCCCAAGGATACACTGCAGCTGAAATGTTGCATAACAACGCCTTCCTTGAGTGACTACTGCTTTCTTATTCACTGAGAACTTTGTGCTCTAAAATCATAGACTATCAGCAATTTTGCTGTTTGAAATTATATCATAAAGAATAAAACATTCAGCTCTTGCCTGGAGAATCTAAGTTGCTTTGACCCAGAGACGCAGCTTTGAAATACAAACCAAGTGCAGAGACTCAGATAAGAAGTTTTTGGACAAAATACTACACATCTATCTTACCTTTGTAGTTTCCAAGTAAACAGAACTGTTGGTCAACTTTTGCATTCCAGGATCTGAGGTTGACCCCTTTACATACAACCCTACTTTGCTTTGAGGCTAACAAGATATGGCTTTGTTTAAATTTAACTTAAATTTCAATTAAACTTCTTCTTTCTCCCAAATCCTATAATAATTCCATCTTATCCTTTGTTTGGAGAGATGCTCCATGATTCTCCTGACATGCAATCTCCCTCATTGCAATGGTTCGATAATCTTAACTTTGTCAGACTACAGGTTTGTCCCGGGTTGTCTTATGCTGATGGGGCTAAGGCAGAGGGAAAACAGATGATGATACAAGTCGAGAAACAAATGACCCTGTAGGCAGAATAAATGACTGCTTTCATCCTCAAGATCACCTTATAGTCCAAGATGTAGTCCAAGATGAAGATTTAGTCATCTCGTTCTTGTTGCAGGCCATAAAAAGAAGGAAAGACAGAGGGCAGAAGAGGAGTAGAAGGGACCCCAGCAGATGAATCAGCTTCCTTTAAGATCTTTCCTATAAGATCCACAAAACAAACTTCAGATTACATCCTACTAGACAGAACTTAGTCATATGGCTAAATCTAAATGAAAGAGAGGTTAGCAAATATAGTCTTTTAACCCAAACATCAATATGTTCAGCTAGTATTTGGAGTTCTTTTTTTTTTTTTTTTTTTTTTGTGAGGAGATCAGCCCTGTGCTAACATCTGCCAATCCTCCTCTTTTTTTGCTGAGGAAGACTGGCCCTGGGCTAACATCTGTGCCCATCTTCCTCTACTTTATATGGGACGCCGCCACAGCATGGCTTGCCAAGCAGTGTGTCGGTGCACGCCCGGGATCAGAACCTGCGAACCCTGGGCTCCTGCAGTGGAGCATGCACACTTAACCGCTTGCGCCACTGGGCTGGCCCCTGGAGTTCTTTTATTAAAATGAAAGGGAGAATGGATGTTGGGTGGGCAACTAGCAGTCTCAGCCACATGCAGGACCACTGTACATAGTTGTGCAGGTTTATGCAGTGCATGAATCCATTAACATAAACTAAAATGTGAATGGCATTCTCTGGAGTTAGTTGCTTAATGTGGTGGCCTCAGCTACAGAGCAGTATAGATACAACTTGAAAGCCATATAAATGAGAAGGAAGTGAAAGGAGAAGAGGAATAAATGAGAGATATTGCCGAGATTTTAAGCCAGAATGATGGAAAAAATTGTTATGACCAAAAAAAAAAAAAACGTGAATACAGAAGGACACACAGGTTAGGGAAGAGAGGAGAGTAATATGATTGGTTTGAGATAGCATATATACAAGTCAAAGGCTTCATGTGCTGCAGGCAATAAAAAGTGGAATATGACTATGAATCTTAATCATAGTCATATTCCACTTTATAAAGGTGATCTCATATACCTAGTGTTAGACTGCAAATTCCTGTAGAAAAGTAGGCATTTGTCCAGTGGATCTTTTTCATGAGTTGGCTTCTTAACTCTTTTTTCCATTGTGGAAAGGCCTTCAAAATGTAATATTATTTGGACCATCATTTTTCTTTTCTGACATATCCCTGTCTGGATGGATAGAAAGACATTGGAAAAATTTTGGATCTTACTTCAACCTGATTGTTCAGTGTCTCAATTGTGATCCCAGTGTATTGGAATTATGCCTGATACATAGGAGGTACTTTATTCACTCATCTATTCAAAAATATTAAGATCCTACTATATACTAGCCAGACATTGATCTAGGTGCTAGACACACAATAGCAAACAAAACAGACAATGTTCCTGCCCCCCAGGGTGGTGGTGGAGGGGACAGTGATGAGTTATAATGAAAAATACCACAAGGTAAGGGGATAGAGAATGCCAAGGGAGGTGTTATTTTAAATAAAGAGGTCAGGTAAGACCTCTCTATTAAGGTGATATTTGAGTAGATATCTTTGAGAAGTGAATGAGTATCATATGGATATCTGTGGGAAAAGCTTTCCAGGCAGAGGGAATATCAAGTCTAAAGGCCCTGAGGCTGAAGGTAGGAACAAGAGAGTAATGAGACATAGATGAAGGTGGCAGAGATCTTGAAGAGAATGATTACTCTCTAAGTCATGGTAAAGACACTATGGAAAGGTGTTTAGTAAAAGAATGAACAAACAAACGAATGAACAAACGACAAAGTGAACTCCAGGATCAGATAAAATATTTCAAACGTGTTTGAATAAATTATAACTTTGCTGGTAATGACATTGCTAGAACATTTCCTTGAAGAAAAAAAACCATTTTCTTTTATTATGTACATAATTCATTTTTTTTATTGCAGTCACACTGGTTTATAACATTGTATAAATTTCAGGTGTACATCATTATACTTCTATTTCTGCATAGATTACATCATGTTCACCACCAAAATACTAATTACAATCCATCACCACACACATGTGCCTAATCATCCCTTTCACCCTCCTCCCTCCCCCCTTCGCCTCTGGTAACCACCAATCCAATCTCTGTCTCTATGTGTTTGTTGTTTTTACCTTCTACTTATGAGTGAGATCATACGTTATTTGACCTTCTCCCTCTGACTTATTTCGCTTAGCATAATACCCTCAATGTCCATCCACGTTGTCACAAATGGCTGGATTTCATCATTTCTTATGGCTGAGTAGTATTCCATTGTGTATATATACCACATCTTTATCCATTCGTCCCTTGATGGGCACTTACATTGCTTCCAGGTTTTGGCTATTGTGAATAATGCTGCAATGAATACAGAGGTGCATGTATATTTACGAATTGGTGTTTTCATGTTCTTTGGATAAATACCCAGCAGTGGAATAGCTGGATCGTATGGTAGTTCTATCCTTAATCCAACTAATTCTACAATGATTCTAGATGTTAATCCATTCTCTCTCTTACACTGTGCTGGACTAATTTAGAATAAACTTAAGACTACCAAGTTTCAGAGTTGAGGTCTAAGTCCATTCTGTGTGAATCTGTAAGGTTTATTGTGTGGCATATAACACTTCCATACCTAAAGGCTGAACCAAACTGTCACTTCTATGATTTGCTCATTAAACCTAGAGCAGGTTTAATGTCCTAAACCTATTGCAGGTTATAAGGAAATGAACAGCCTCTCTGTGCCCAGAATAGGTGGATTTCTTTTCATCTAAAAATAAATAATGCATAGATTATATTGTCTAAATGAAAAACACAATAGTATGACATGTTTTTATTCCAACACAATACATTTTAATCACTTAAAAGAAGTAATGAAGAGTCCAAAAGAGAAGCTTGTTATTTTAGATCATATTGACAGAGTGTCCAAGAACATGGATTCAAAAAGTCAACTGTACAGTTAGGAATTCACTGAGCACCAGTCACAGAATGGGAATCTCCTTCTAGAATTTGAGAAATGAATAAACTGAAATTAATGAATATGTGTGGGAGACACCAATAACTATTTACCTGCTGTGACAGAGACTGGCTAGGTAGTCAATAAAACCTTTTCTTCTTCATCTTCCTGGGCACACACCTAGATTAAATTTCCCACCCTCTTTTGCAATTTAGTGTCAGGGGACTGAGTTCTACTTGACAGACTATGAGTAGAAGATATGTATCAGTTCTAGGACAGGCCAATGAAAATCAATAAACAATCCTTCATGGGTTTCCACTTCCCTGGCAATGTCGTGGGCAGTAACGAGTAATTAAAAATTTCTTCTTTGTGGGTTCTGATTTCCATACTTTTAAACAATGAGCATAGATTTGCTTTTTAATCACAAAAAGGCACTAAAAGTTCTACCATATATTTCCTTAGCAAACTATATCAATGTCCTTGTATATATTTAAGTTTTGTCTTCCCCATTAGATTGTTAACATACATGGTGTGTAGCATCCACTCCATAAATATTTAAGTAAACGAAGGAATGCAAGAATCAGGTCAAAACAATCAATCCAGAATAAGTGCTTAATATTTACTCAATATAGCACATCATTTAATCTTCCTTAAGCAGTTTTCATTATATTACTAACCAGAAATTAAAATAAACTTCCAGTATCTTGCCACTACTAACTAAATTAAATCTAAAATCCTTAACCTGGGACTTAAGACCTCTTCAAGCCTGAATTTCGTAATGTGTAAAGTGGAGTTAATACCTACATGTTAGGGATAAGATGTATGTAGGGCATCTAGCTTAGTATCTAGGGCTCATTATTGGTGACCACAGTGTGAATCAAATACATATTTTCAATCTCATCTAATTCTTTTGTATACATATATCCTATTACTCATACTTCAGTCAACCTACACTAATCACTATTCCTTAAATATACTCTAAAGGACTATTACTCTAAAGGACTATTTCCTGAGTCTCTGTCATTTGACTATACAGTCATAAATTGTTGCTATAATTAAATATCTGTTGAAAATATTATTTATGATTATTTATCATTATGATTATATAAGAAAATGTCCATTTTTTAGAGATGCACAACGAAATATATAAAAGTGAAATGATATGTTTGAGATTTGTTTTAAAATGCTTCAATAAAGAAAAAAGGAGGATAAATGAAGCAAATGTGTCAAAATCTTGATAACTATTTAATCTGGGTGACAGGTATATAGGGCTTCATTATACTATTATTTCTACTTTTGTGTATGATTAACATTTTTATAATTAAAAAAAGATAATTTAAAATAAATGTACCATTGGTGAGTGTGAGCTTGGCAGTTATGCCTGTGTCATTAGAGTTCATGATTTCACCCAGGATTAAGAGGCAATAAACTTATTCCAATGGGTGGGGGGCAAAAGGGAGAAGTCCCTTGTTTATCTTCCCTAAACCAAAGGATGGCATGTAAGCCTTAGTGACTTTGGGGAAGAAAAATGACCTTAAGATTGACAAACATTTTAGAAGCCTTGTTAATTTTTAATAAAAAGCCAAGAACATGTACATTTTAAATTATTGTGATTTTGATTTTTAAACATCCAAATTTTCAGGATTGTGTGAGTTTGGTCAGATATAGTTTAGTGTAAACAGAAAGGATGTCGTAAGAATCCTAAATCAAAGGTCTATCCTTCTCTAAGTTAAGGTATTTTTTATTTCCTTTATTCTCTTTACAATGTAAAGACCAACCAATAATACATATTAGAGCTTCCAATGATTTATCTTGAAAAAACTTACATGAATTTCAGGAAG
Source organism: Diceros bicornis minor (assembly GCF_020826845.1). Classification (NCBI taxonomy): domain Eukaryota; kingdom Metazoa; phylum Chordata; class Mammalia; order Perissodactyla; family Rhinocerotidae; genus Diceros; species Diceros bicornis. The sequence goes on along the minus strand of NC_080781.1, from coordinate 69,005,183 downwards.
ATAGAGTAAAGCCTCAAAAATAAAAAACAAGAAAAAAATAAAAAACACTTGAGGAAAATGTGTCAGCCAAATCTCAGTTCATAAGAAAGGTTAAGCAATTAAAACATAATTTTAAAACTAAAGAAAGATTACAGTGATATACTATAGTGATTATACTGTAATGCTTTTTATTTATTTATTTATTTTGTGAGGAAGATCAGCCCTGAGCTAACATCCATGCCAATCCTCCTCTTTTTGCTGAGGAAGACTGGCCCTGAGCTAACATCCATGCGGATCTTCCTCCACTTTATGTGGGATGCCGCCACAGCATGGCATGACAAGCGGTGCATCGGGGCGCGCCCGGGATCTGAACCCGGGCTGCCAGCAGCGGAGCGTGCGCACTTAACTGCTAAGCCACGGGGCCGGCCCCACTGTAATGCTTTTTAAACAAGTCTCAGTTGCATATGCAACAAGGAAAGTCTTGCAGAGATAGAAGGAAAAAGAGAAATTGAAAATATTCTGAGGAGTTTAAACTACCTCAGTGCATCACTCCACAATAGAACGCTCTTACTTATGATTATTAAATACTTTGATTCCTCATCCAATTTGTCTCTACTCTAGCAAGAAGCTGAGTCTAGAGTAGGAATTTGGATTTTGCAAAAACGAGATTCATATCAAAAGATGTGGATCTGATCAATGGAATAGAATCGAAAGCCCAGAAATAAACCCACACATCTATGGACAGCTAATCTTTGACAAAGGAGCCAAGAACATACAATGGGGAAAAGAAAGTCTCTTCAACAAATGGTGTTGGGAAAACTGGATAGCCACATGCAAAAAAATGAAAGTAGACCCTTACCTTACAACATACACAAAAATTAACTCTAAATGGATTAAAGACTTGAATGTAAAACCTGAAACTATGAAACTGCTAGAAGAAAACAGAGGCAGTACGCTCTTCGACATCGGTCTTAGCAACATATTTTCAAGCACCATGTCTGACTGAGCAAGAGAAACAATAGAAAAAATAAACAAATGGGACTACATCAAACTAAAAAGCTTCTGTACAGCAAAGGAAACCATCAACAAAACCAAAAGACAACCTAACAATTGGGAGAAGATATCTGCAAACCATACATCTGATAAGGGCTTAATCTCCAAAATATATAAAGAACTCATGCATCTCAACAACAAAAAAACTAACAACCCAATTATAAAATGGGCAAAAGACCTGAAGAGACATTTCTCCAAAGAAGATATACAGATGGCCAACAGACACATGAAAAGATGTTCAAAATCACTAACTATCAGGGAAATGCAAATCAAAACTACAATGAGATATCACCTCACGCCCGCCAGAATGGCTATAATTAACAAGACAGGAAACAACATGTGTTGGAGAGGATGTGGAGAGAAGGGAACTCTCATACACTGCTGGTGGGAGTGCAAACTGGTGCAGCCACTATGGAAAACAGTATGGAGATTCCTCAAAACATCAAGGATAGAACTACCATATGATCCAGCTATTCCACTGCTGGGTATTTATCCAAAGAACTCGAAAACACCAATGCGTTAAGATACATGCACCCCTGTGTTCATTGCAGTGTTATTCACAATAGCCAAGACTTGGAAGCAACCTAAGTGCCCATCGAGGGACGAATGGATAAAGATGTGGTATATATACCCAATGGAATACTACTCAGCCATAAGAAACGATGAAATTCAGGCATTTGTGACAACATGGATGGACATTGAGGGTATAATGCAAAGTGAAATAAGTCAGAGGGAGAAGGTCAAATACCAATGATTTCCTTCATTAACTAGTAGATAATAACAACAATAAACAAACACATAGAGACAGAGATTGGATTAGTGGTTACCAGAGGGGAAGCGGGGAGGGAGGAGGGTGAAAGGGATAATTCGGTACCTGTGTGTGGTGATGGGTTGCAATTAGTATTTTGGTGGTGAACATGATGTAATCTATGCAGAAATAGAAGTAACGTGATGTACATCTGAAATTTTTACAATGTTATAAACCAATGTTACTGCAATAAACAAAAAATTAAAAAAAAAAAAGATGTGGATCTGAGTCATAACATCACCACTTATGTGACAGAGGGCAAATTATTTTATGACTTAATCTCTGTTTTTCAACTTATAAAATGTAGTAGATAATAACAACAACAAACAAACACATAGAGACAGAGATTGGATTGGTGGTTACCAAAGGGGAAGGGGAGAGGTAGGAGGGCGAAAGGGATAATTAGGCACATGTGTGTGGTGATGCATTGTAATTAGTATTTGGGTGGTGAACATGAGAACATGACGTAATCCATGCAGAAATAGAAGTATAATGATGTACACCTGAAATTTATACAATGTTATAAACCAATGTTACCATAATAAACAAAAATAAATAAATTAATTAATAATAAAATGAAAACATAAATACTGACTTCAACAAAGTGCAATTTATGTTGAGGAATTCACAGAAATCCTGAGTAAAGAAGGGAAAATTTAAAGCTAGCCAGTCATATATATGGCTATCATGTGAGAGCAGTATAATTCAGGAGACGAACAGCGTGTTGACGTTTGTAACGTTTCCATAATTCTAAGATAAAAACATGTAGGTATGGAGAAATGATCATTCACATAACATACATATATGTATTAATTTTGAATGATCAGTTAAGATATTGACTATTTACCTGAATAAAGAATATATGAGAGCAACTGTGGTGTACCAATGTGGGGTAGTGAGAATTGCCCATACTGAGCGCAAGCAAAAAAAGTTGCATTATTTGTAGAAAATTTAAAAACAGTAATAAAACCAACAAAAACCTGGTCTGCTTTAATTATCACCATGCTCTGGTAATTTTAAACAATGTCAGTGATAAAATACACCTCTCCAGAAAATTCCTGTCTTGGTCTAAGGTCTAATCAATTGATAAAGTTACTGTTGAGTTTTATTAATTCATATGTAAGCTTCAAATGAGCACATATTCATTAATAAGCATTGTATTGTACATAGAAGTAAATTTAGAGAACTCCCACTTATACCAATGGCACCTGACACACAAACTCAGCTACAGGAGTTCCTTTGGAGAGCAAGTTCAAAATGGTTTAGAATCATTGAAGCTTACTTTAGGTGCAATTCATGTCTCCAATAATCTGGTACAATATATCCTTGTTTAAACTATAGTTTCAAAATAAATAATGACAGTGCAATGAATGTCCCTACTTTTGGAGCAGGGCTCAGTATGCTTTCTTTATTACTTTCCTATTGCTGCTGTAACAAATTACCACAAACTTAGTGGCTTAAAACTAAAAAGGTTGCAGTTTTCCTTTCTGTAAATGCAAAAATTAGTCTGTGCCCTTTCCCTGCCTCCAAAAGATGTCATAGAGATAAGTAACTGGAACAGTACCATATTCTGAATAAATCATACATGTTTACATACTATGTTAAGCCTGGCCTGATATCATCTCCCAAATAATTCAGAGCAAGGGCTCATATCTCAACCTTCCTGGCTTCTAATTACAATGCTACCACATACTGATAGGATCCCCCTTCTTCCAGTTCCCAATAGCATGTTCCTTACTTCCTTTTGAGCTCTCACGAGCAGCATCCTTAAAGTCCATATTTCCACTGACGGTTTGTTCAAGGCAATTTAGGCTTTCTCTATCATGTTCCTCAAAATTCTTCCAGCCTCCACTCGCTGCCTGATTCCAAAGCCACTCCCACATTTTAGGTACTTGTTTTAGCAGCACTCCACCTCCAATACCAAAGTCTGTAATAGTTTTCTGCTGCTCAGTAACAAATTACCACATTATTAGTGGCTTAAGACAACACCCATTATTATCTCACAGTCCTATGGGTTAGGAGTCCAAATAGGGCATAACTGGGTCCTCTGCACAGGGTCTCACAAGGCCGAAATCACAGTATCACCCAGGACTGCAATTTCATCTGAGGTTTCAGGCCTTTTCCAAGCTCACCTGTTGTTGGCAGAATTCAGTTCCTTCTAACTGTAGGAGTGAAAGCCCCATTTTCTTGCTGGCTGCCAGCATGAGAGCACCCTCAGCTCCCAAAGGCTACTCTCAGGTCCTTGCTACATGGCCCCTTCTCTCCCAACATGGCTGTTTACTTCTTCAAAGCCAACAGGAAAACATCTGCTGCTGCTTCTTGTCTCGTTTAAGGATTCACCTGATTAGGCCAGACCCACCCAGGATAATCTCCCTTTTGATTAACTCAAAATCAAATGGTTAGTAACTTAAACATGGGAATGAAATCCCCTCATATTCACAAGTCTTTACCACACTAACAGGAGGGAATTATACAGAGCGTGTACACTAGGAGTGGGAATCTTGGGGCCATCTTAAGAACTCTGTCCATTCTTTCCCCTTTAACCTTGGATGCTGCCATGGATTCCTGGCCTTACAGTGTAGTACAGTGCATCTGTGTTCTTATTCTCCTCCCTTTTCTCAGTTTTTATCCCCTAGTCCTTGGACAGATGTCTTGTGCTTTAATGCAGTCTGACTTTCAATGGTATGTTTCTTATTCTCTGTAAAATCAGAGAGAAGTAATTAAGCCAGTTTTCTTGCTGGTGAGTAATCTGGAAAAGCCCACCAGAGGCACAGTTGTATGTGGCCAGTAATCTTTATTCTTCCCCAGTCCCTCTAGCAATGTGTATGGACACATATTTGCAGATATTTAAGAATGTATGAACTAGAGAAAATTAATACAGTAAAGGAAGTTCTTAATTTAAAAAGGTCTTCCTAGTATGAAGTATTTAACACTCCCCTATCCCTTTAAATATATATTTTTATAAAAAGAAAACTCTAACAAATGTTTTAAATATTTTTAAGAATTGGCCAAAGAGAATTCATAGAGAAACCTAGGTGCTTTGTGCACAATTGTTGCTGCTAGCTGTGTGCATCTCTAGTTCAGCTCTTGCCTAGGGGACAATTCATCAATTAAGTTTCATTTTTATTTTTCTCCTATGTCCACTGGGAAAAAAAACTCATTTCCCTCCTTTTCTCTGCTAAATTCTTTCTTGCATGATCCTGCTGTAGTTATACTTTTAAGAGTACTTACTGTATGCACTATAAACATTGTAGCTTCCTCTAGTTTTAGCAATCAAGGTCAGTATGTCTATGGGGATATGCACAAACTTTTATACATATGTGAAGATAACTGAAACATGCACTCTTAAAAGTCATTAGATGAGAAAGAACCCCCCCCGCCGTAACCATATAAAATCAATTGGTCTATTTTTGTAGTCTGACAAAATATCATTTAAAAATATGTTCATTCTGTGTTAATGTATAAACGTATGCTATTGTCCATAGCATTAAAAAATGGAAGCCTCCCTACTAGGCTTTATAGTTAATTATTAATTTCTGCTAGCTTTCAGGTGATAGCTTGGCTACCAGAAGAGAAGCAGGTACTGAAGCAGGTCCAGTCTCTGGCTCCTCAGATGTAAACTGGGCTGCATTCACTAGTCTGACAGGTTCAGGCTGCTGCTATTATCCCCATAGAGCATTTATCAAATCTTTTGCCAGATATATCAAAGAAAATCAGAAAGCTATAGTCACTCAAATGCCAAGAGTCAACTCTTATGTAACGATTTCTAATCCCAAAACCATGTACAACTTAACAGGTTTGAGGGAACTTCACTACAGGAAACAGTGAGAAGCATTAAGAAACAGGCATAAATCATTTTATATAAGACATGGTGAAGAGATTATATACCTGCAAAAAAATCTGAAGTGTGAAATAATTTTAAATACCTTTTAAAAGTCAATCACAGATATATAGTCATGAAAAGCAGAAGAAATTTATTTACAAAATTTCTTACTCAACCAGTGGTGAGAAGCAAGAAACTATATATCAAGAAACAATCAACTAAGACCCCACTAAGCCTTTAAGCCAGTTCATACAAGAGAACAACCAGAGCAGCTTCTGATTATTAGGCTAGAAAGACATCCTTCTGCATGTCCTTCAATTGCACAAGGACACACATTTAACCATAGGGGGTCTATGCAAGTAGCATCATGGAACTTGTAGGGTCACTTGAGTCAAAGCTTCTACAGTGCTGTTCCCTGTCTACCTTACATAGCTGTTTCACCACTTTCGCTGATTTCTTTGTTGGCTTCTTTCTCTTTTTCTCCTACACTGTCAGATCCTTTCTCTCCTCCATTATCGGCTCCTTTCTCTTCTTCTTTGTCCTGAACACTGGTGTAAACCGCTTTGTTATAGCCTTCCCGATTTCGAGCAATTTCAATGGCAAAAAATTGTATCCTGGGAGCTGAAAGGTGAACAGAATTGATTATTGTCCTAGTCACAGCTACTTCTCTAAACCCACTAGAAATCTATTGATAAAGCTGAACTAACATGCAGAGCATTCCAGTATAGTCATAAGCTTCAGAGATGTGGAATTCTAATCCTATATTAAATGAGGCTGAAAATACTTAACTATGTTATCTCACAATTATTCAAGAAACAGTAACATGATCTTTAAAGATATAACAAATAAGATGATCCCCAAACTATCCATGTCACTGATTCATCAGTAAAACCACATCCCTCACTCTCCCTATACAGAAACAATTCCAGAGGCAAGAAACTCACCAAAGATGGTGTTTTCCTCAGTGTAACCCTGAGAACAATCCAGTCGCAGCAAAGTACCATAGTTGAAGTCTTCTACAATCCCGTCAAACTTCAAGCAGAATGGCCTCCACTTCTATAAAGGCAAAAAAATGCCTTAGCTGACAAATGCAGGAGGCCGGTGAAGTCAGGCCAGGAGAGGGGCTTCCACATTTCCAGTAAGGAAAATAACCATAATAAAAGAGACTAGGATTGAGCTGATTGCTAGTGTCACTAGCAGCGAGTTTTTGTGCTATCTATTATATCCTTAGACTAGTATTTACCAACATAAACAATACTTTAACCTGACAAAATACTTAAATCCTTGGCTACAGAATTAAAATATGATTTCTTGAAAAAATTCTGTTTTGTTTTTAAGTTATTGGCTAGCTCAGCCCAAAATGGTTATTCATCCCCACTGACACACAAAGGAGACAAAGAAGGCAGGAATTTGGCCCAAAGTCACAAAGTTAAATTTTAGGAAAAAAGTCCATTCAGTAGAGGCAATTTTCCAAAGATCAGTAACAGACTGCTAAGAGTTAAAAGTTTACATTTCTTCATAAGCCAAGGACCTACTCTCAGGGAAAAATTTTTCCCAACTATAAGAGTTTTAGTGCTCTGTAAAAGTACAAGATAATCAAATAAGCAATGTGAAACACAAGTTTTCCAATTATGTACCGCCTGTGATAATGTGAACTTAAGTCTAGAGAATCCAAACACCTCCCTGTACTTTATTTACCAATCCTCCACCCAAGCCTTCTGGCTAAACTACTCACATAAGTCAATTTATTCCTGCTCCCCTCAAAGGGCTGGGTGGGTAGGGATGAAATGTCCAAATCAAAAAGGAGAAAAAATAGATTTAATGAACACGAAAAATCCATAAACCAGAAAAACATTCATTTTGTAACTTACTTCTTAGTTGATTATAACTACATAAAAGCCCTGGTTCTTTATGTATTTTCCTTAAAACAAACCAAAAAAAAAGAGTTTAATTGTATAAAAATGTATTCACAATCAATAATTGTTGGTCAGATGCTAGGCAATATTTAAGAGAAAGAATTCTTACCTCTTTAGCCGATTCTGATTTGAGCTCTTCTGGGTCCAATACATCTATCCTGAGTTTCTCAAAATTTTCCCGAAACTCAGAATAGATTTGGTCATCCACTCTGGTGAGTTTCAGGAACTGTGGGTCAACTGATGAAATCAGCTGCCAGACAATAAGACAACATACAGATGCTAGTCTCTAATTTACTACACTTCTATCCTCCCTTCTCTAGAAAACCCTTATGGTTCTCAGGGTAGAAGAGGTCCTTAGGAAGTATAGACAGCCTAGGTCCCAGATGAAATCATGATATAGTTTTAAAGGGCCGTAATATACTACAGTTCCTTCCACCGATTTAAACCCCTTCTGGTCCAACTACTGCCTGGCTATTGCCCTCTGTGTACTGTTCATTCAGTCAACAAACATCTATTAAGTGCCTACTATGGGCCAGGCACCCTTTTGCCAGTTAGCAACAGAACACTGGGAAAAGAAGCATAACTCCTCATTGTCAAAACAAGATTCGCTTCCATCCCCCGCCCCCCCCCCCGCCCCTCGTTCTCTCTGGGTAAGATCTTACAGTAATAAAAATTACCTCCAAAACACAACTGTTTAACTTGCTCAGAATAGTGATTAGCAGAGCACCTTACACTACAATTATATGTTTAATTCTGCTTAATAATGAAGACGGACAATTTACCTTGTAGTAGACTTCGGCATGCTGCATTGCTCTCATGGCCCAAGCCATCTCAATATCAGGCTGCAAAGGAGTGAAGAATGCCAGGTCAGCAATCTCCCAATCCTGCTACTAGAGAACAAATTAAGGAAGTCTGTGGATGTCTAGTTAATGCTCAAGAGGGGTACCAAACTTGGTGTTACCGTCAAAGGATAAAAACGGGACTAATGGGTTTGGACAATATAATAATTATTTTGTCCTTATGACAACCAAAAGAAGCTAGAGTCTAATAAACAGAGTGAGCAACTGGCTATCTTTTCCCAGCAGCTAGTGAAAGTGTGGGAGAGTACATAAAGCAGTAGATAAATTGCCTTCTCAGGACTAAGTTAAATCATTGTAAAACTGAAATAATATACCCACATACAGCAAGTTGTTTAGAGGACAAAATGAGATAATGGAAATAAAATCTTCACTTTTAAGAGAGTAGTATATTGTAATCATCGTTTGTTTTTATCAGATAGCTAATTCTCCATCCTATAACACTTAGAAATGAATCAATTCCATCAAGTAGGCTAGGTTATAAATAAGCTTTACCAAGCACCCACCACGTGTTCCACTGGAATCTCCCACTCCAACTAGACAGATCTATTTCACTGACCCCAGAAAAAGCCATTTGCATTTGTACCTCCATGCCTTAGACCATGCCCTTTTCCTGACTGCCAATCCATGTCCTCTGTCCACCTACACTTTGAGAATCCAGTTCGAGATCCACTTCCTCAGTGAAGTCTTCCTCTATTGTCTTGGTTCTTAGGGGATTTCTTCATCAACTAAAACCCTTTGGATCTTAAGTCCTGATCCACTCATCTACCATACATCATTCTCATTTGATGTTATTACTATTCTCATGTCCCTGTGTCTTGTATCTCAAAATACATCATGTGCTTTCTCCTTAAGGATCTAAACCAGACACATCATAAGCCAGTGCAACTTTACTGCACAATGGAATCACTCGGGGAAGTTTAAAAAATACTGATTCCTCACTCTCGCCTTCCAGATATTCTGATTTAATTGGTATAGATTACGACCTAGACATCCGGATATTTAAAACCTTCCCAGGTGATTTTAAAGTGCAGCAAAGTTTGGAAACTACTTCCATTGGCATTGTTCCTGCGATTGTGGACCAAAAAGATTAGAATGAATTGAAAGGCGCAGTTTCTGGCGGACGTGGAGAGGGTCTACATAAGATATCAGGATAGGGGGTTACAATTTCGTGACAGGCCCTGCAGACATCCCAGGCTAACTGGGTGAGTGCGAGCTGTGGACGAGTCATACTCACATCGTTGCTGTAAGATTCGGCTGGGAGAGAAAGAGCATGTGCCACTGACACCAGCTCCCCGGAAACCTGGGAAGGGGAAAAAAGGGAGGGAGGGAGAGTTCAAGGCTTGACCCGGCTCGGTTTCCCCACTCACCCGACCCCAGAGCAGCGTCTCACCAGCTCCTCAGTTCCACTAGTCGCCTCCATGTTGCAGCCCACAAAGTGTGACTCCGCTTTCCCGGAAATGACTTTTCGTGCGCGCCTTCCGCAGTCGGTTGGAAAGAGAGGGTCTGGCAAGAGTGGCTCTCCTTCAGCTGCGCCTGCGCGCACCGTCCCCCGCCTTGAGGCGGTAGTCCTTGGCCCCGCCTCACTCGCCCTGCGCAGACGCAAAGGTGTTGCCTTGTTGCGTAGTCTGGGCAGCTTGAGGAATCTGAAGCCGTTGAATACTCAGTAATACTGGTGGTAATCATGGGAAAAGCATCAGTTAAAATAATGCAGCTTTCGCATCCCCACTGCACTGAGTGCCCGGCAGAGATTCGAATTTACACTCTCCATTTGTGTTCGCGGGCGCATACACACACACACACACACACACCTCCCAATACACCAAAGCAAGGAGTGAATCACAAACAGACATGTTGCTAGGCAGTGGACCTAAAGCATGAAGAATGTAGTCCCTGCCTTAGAAGAACTATATACAGAAAGGGAGCAGATAAAGTGGTGATCACATCGTAGCATTGTATATGTACTAACACAAATAGGGGATACCTAAGCCACTCACAAAAGGCAATAGGCCAACTAGCCAAGCAGGCAGGGAAGGACACTCCAGGCAGAGGGAAATGCATATACACAATCATTGAAGAATGAAAGATCATGTTACCTTGCTGGAAATTTCAAAAACACAGCTGTGCAAGAGGGTAGTCATCTATCATTTTGGGACAGAAGAGAGGCATTGCAGGCTAACTATTAGGAAGTTGAGACTTTACCCTAAAAGCAACGGTAAGCTACTGAAGGCCTTTAAGTAGACCAGCCTCAATGATCAAACTTAAGTTTTAAGAAGATCACTAAAACACAGTGTGGAAGATAAATTTGAGGAAGGCAAAATTGGAGGCAGAGAGACCAACTGGAAGGCTGGGTGATGAAAACCTAAGTCAAGGCACTGACAGTTGAGATGGATTTTGAGAATTAATAAGGGAAATAGAATCAATAGGACTTTTTGACTAGTGGATATGGAGGATAAAGAAGAATTAGGATTCCAGTATGACTCCCAGGTTTCAGAATAGGATTTGGGGATGAATGTCATTGAGCTAGAAAAAACAGGAGGAGGGATGATAAGTTTAATTTGAGAAATTGAGTTTGGATCGATGACAATACATCCAGGGCATTATGGGAAGACAGAGGAGGGTTCTAAGCTATCCTTGGGGCATGGTGGAATCTGCACAACTCCTATAGTAAACACACCTTAGGCTAAGGTTGGAAGCTTCTGATGCATCAAGTTCTGAGGAAAATCCTGGGAATTTTGATTTAATATTATTCACGAGTAAGGTAGGGAAATAATCATTCTGTTAACTGCTGAGTCTGTCGCATGGGACTCACACGGGACTCAGATTGTCCCATACCAGTCAGAGTGTGTGTGTGCGGGCGCGCGTGTGTGTGTGTGCCTGTGAGTGAGTATATGTGTAAGAGAGAAGACACCTCCTCAGGCACACCAGGGGCAGTTCAAGTGGTCTGAAATCAGGCCAGATTTAAAATCGCCTCCTCCTTGGAAATTACCAACCTTACTCTCCTGTTCAGTCTCAGGGCCATGATGGTTTACGGTTAAAGTATGTCATCTTTTATTTTGGAGGCACCTGAGTTTTATTATCTGTTTATTGAGCTAGAATATTGAGCTCAATAATAAGTTTTTTTATTAGGCTGTTTTCTGAGCTCACTGAGCCTTGGTTTCCTCACTTCAAAAGTGGAGGTTATAGTCACCCTTGCCTCACTTGGTTGTTTTAATGATGGAATTATATAATAAGTGAACGTATGAGCTCTTAGCACAGGGCCTGGAACCTGGCAAATGCTCAGTAAATTCTAGATCATTCAGAACACCATGGACTTTCCAGACATAGCTCAGACTGAGGCTCTGAGATTATTTTCTGCAAAGATTCCTTTGTTCCACATCTGCTAAAGGAGAGGGAGGCCTGGGGCGCGTGAAGAGGAAAAATAGGCATAAGTTAGCCCTGTACTTGTGGGTCCAGCTGCAACTTCCTGCTGCTGTGGTGAGCTAGGGCTGTCACATTGGTTGGGCATAGACCCCAGTCATGCCTGTCTTGCTGCAGTGTGTCATAACCTTTCCTCAAGGGAAGCTCTAAACGCTCCACTAAGCAAGCACAATACCAGGATGTTATAGCCAAGACTTTGGGCTGTAGAGGCAGAAGCCCTGGGTTTCAAGAAGAAAAATGAACTGAGCTCGTGGTTGGTCTCTCTATACAGTCACTCTTCTCTCTTTCTCTTCTTTCCTTTGTCTTTATTTACCCTCTCTCTCTCTCCTCTCCCTCTCTTCCTTCTTTCTTGTTTTGCTTTCTTATAATCACAGAGCAATTTTTCAAAGAAACGTAAAACAGCTTTTTATGTTATTAACACTTGATAATCCAAGCCCCATCTCTAAATTTTCTCAGCTAGAAATGTGGCAAAGTTTTTGTCTCAGTTGTGCTTTTTTTTTTTTTTTTTTTTTCCTAACTGATCAGAACAATTTGGTCGTTTAGGACTTGGATCAATTCTTCACTCAGAGCCTTCTAAAGCCTTCCCCACACCCATATTTCAGATCTCCTTTGTCATTCCATTCCATCCTTGGGTGAGGATATGGAATTGTATGTCAGAATGTGCCATCAAGCCTGTCCCCTGCATGAGCCTGGTGATAACCTTGGCGGCCACGACACCCTGGTTGGGGCTGCTGAGTACGTTGATGCAGAGTTCACTGGGAGTTATGGGCAGGGATGAGACTTGGTGATGAGCCTGTTCTGATTCAGCCACATCTACAGGAGAGTTCAGGGCTCTGGACCCAGGTATTGCCAGTAGATTTCTCTGAGGGTGACTTCTGTCGTTCTTGGTGACACAGGGGCATCCTTTGTTCCGGCTCACCAGTTGCACTGATCACCTGCCGGGAGAGGGGGCCGTTTGGGCTGTGCTGAGTGACTTGCACTGCTTCATCACTCTTAGGGAAACAACACGTTCGGTTTTTACTCTCAGCCCCTCACTGGATTCACATTTGATCCCATGGGAGCTGGGCCAGGAGACAAACCTGACTAAGGGATATAGTCTTATCTTCAGAATCGCCACTCCCCTCGAACAGCTGCAGTGCTGTTAGTGAGCCAAGCTGGGCTTCCTGGCTCTTTCTTCCTTAGGATGTAATTTCTTGGTATTCTTTTCAGTCCCTAAATCAAATAGTCCTCGGATAGGAAAGAAATGGTATCTCACTGTGACTAGAATTTTGTATTGCCTGACTAATTTTGAGGTTAAGCATCTTTTTCCATGAAGGATGGGGTATGTGGGAGGGGGGCAGGGGGGCCATTTCTGCAGGTCACCACACATGCTCAGTGATGCCTGGAATGCAGCCAGGGACACCATTTAATCTCATGGTAGTAGGATACATGCTACATTATCTTACTCCCATAGGAAAGAGATACTGGGAAGTAAATTAAGAACTAAGAGTGACTATACATTGGTTGTGGAATTATGGGTGATTTTTTATTCATTCTGGTAACTTTCGGCTACTTTCCAAGTTTTCTCTGGTGAAGACGTCAAGTCCATATGGTGGCTTAAATACAAGAACAAGATCTGGATTGAAGGGCTGGCAGTGCTGGTCAGGGAAGCCTGAGTGACCTGGCTCTGGAGGTGTTGCCTGAGGCCACCCCCTGAGGTAAAAGGAAGCAAGAGAGAGAAACCTTCTGGGCCTTGACCCTGAAACATCAGGTAATAATTCATGACCCTCAAACTATTTGTGCCCCATTGGCTTCCCTGTGCACCTCCAAACTGATGAAATCTCATATCATGGATACCAGGGGCCTGGATTTCCAAGGATTCACTCGTTAGAATGTTTTGGCCTGACCAGGGCATTTTCTAGGTGGTTCTGGGGGTCAGTCCTCTAGGCAGGATCATTCTAGGTAGAGAAGGCTTGGAGATGCCACAGTGCCATTGTAAGTCTAGCCTCTCTTGTATTTCATACTCCACTTCACCATCCTGGGTTAGCAGTGCAGGCTGTGGGAGATAATCCAGGTAGGGTGGGGACAGTCATACTGGCTAGTCTGGAGGAGGGAGCCTTAGAAGTTCAGTGGATTCACATGGGTAGGGAAAACCAGAGATAGATGGCCACAAGGATGATGATTGTTGTTTTCTAGAAAGGCCCCAGTAAACAGGCTCACAGCTTCTTTTTCTGGCAGGCAATATGGATGCACTAGGATGGAAGGTAGTCCTATCACCATTGGTCCATCAACAATCTAACGGTCTCAGCGGTGGCTGGTGACTGTATTTCTTCTCAGAAGGTGAACTGTAGAACAAGAATTTAGCATTGATCAGACAGGCACACCAGCGATGCTATTGGCAGAAAGTATAGCAGTATACATAGTATTTGTGGATATGATTGACAGATAAGCTTTATTCAAAGGTTGGCATGCACAAGGGGTAAGCTGACTTAGAGAGCCATCATATCTTGCCATCGAAAGCTGGGTTAAAAAAAAGAAAATCTCTGGCTGTGGTCATGTATCATGTGGCTCAAAAACTCCAGAAACAAACAGAAGATTTTATTAAAAGTATAAGCTGTTTCCAGTTTGACTAGGGCAGAGTGAGTGAAGGGGAGTGAGAAGGGGGATAGTGTAGGAGAGGAAGCCAGAGAGTTAGCCAGGAACTAAATCCAGTAGGGTCTTCACAGGCCCATAACTGGGCTTTTACTCTGAGTGAGATCAGAAGCCATTAGAGGGGTTTGAGCTGAGGAATTACACAGCTTATGTAATACAAAAGAGAATCAAAGTTTTAAAAACCATATTGAGTGAGGAAATCAAGGACAAATTAAAATGAGGAAGTCTAATCAGATGATTGATTTGAACACAAAGTGAATGCCATAGAGTTCTATACATTTACTGCCAGTTGGCCACAGATGTGGATCTAAGTTTTCTAGCTGCCAAAATGGAAAGAGGGAAAGGTGATCACTGGCAGGAGTCACAGTATCCCTGAGATCAAACCTGACTAACTGCACAGAAGGAGCAACCATGCTTTTCCCTGAGATGAGTTGCTCCCATGAGTCATCCGAAGGAGGTTACTGTGTAATGAGTGAACTTCCTCTTCAACATTGTCCTAACACTAGATACAACGACGACATTCCTGGCGATATTTTTTACAACACTCTCAGTGTGAACACCGTTAAGCAAAAGTAGTTTGTTTCCTTACCCTCACCACCACCACCACATTGTGAACAATGTTCATTTATTTATGGGTGTCTTAATGTGTTTTCTTTGTTTGTCTGTTTTGCTGTTTGGTGTGCTATTTATTGTCTGTTTTTGTTCCTTAGGGTTAATACCTTTTGTCTGTTATAGGTGTTAGAAATATTTCACTTTGTCTTGGGATTTTGTCAATGACGGAACAACAATAAGGGGAAATTGAGAGAAACATAATTTTGTGGGGGACATTAACATCTCCCTCGTATTCCTCACTGGATCAAAAAAAAAAATAAAGATGAAGGATGTTGGTAATATATCTTTATTCATGCAACAAATATTTGCTGAGCACCTACTACATGCCAGTCACTATTGGAATAAATTAGTGAACAACTGTACACACACACTAAACTACAACAACAACAACAAAAAACCCTGGCTTTGAAGAGCTTGCCTTGTAGAGGGCAGGGACAAGCAGACAATCATAATAAGGAAATAAATTACATAATGTGTTGAAAGAACAAAATGCATTCAAGAAAGAACAAAATAAGACCGGGTAAATGAGAATTGTGTGTGTGTGTGAAGGGGGTGGGGTGGGGGCATTTGAAATAAGATGTTTAGGAGTAAGCCATATTGAAAGGTGACATTTAATCAAAGACATGAAAGAGATGACGGAGGTAGCCATGCAGACATCTGGAGAAAGAATGTTCCAGGCTGAAAGAACAGATGGTGCCAAGGCCCTTACTTTAGGAGCAGTAAGGAGGTCACTGTAGCCAAAGGGGAATGAGAAAGGAGGAGAGTACTAGGAGATAAGGTAAGAGAGGTAACTAGTGGCCAAATCACATATGGCCTTATAGGCAATTATAAGGACTCTTAATTTACCCTGAATGAAACAAAAGCTGTTGGTTTTGAGCAGAGGCATTACATGATCTGATTACATGTTTTAATAGCATTATTCTGGCTGCTGGATTGATTATCAGTGGGGCGGTTTGGTGCGGAGGCTGGGGAGGATGAAGCAGGGAACAAAGTCAGGAAACAATTCCAATAATCTAGGGGAAAAACTGATGGTGGCTTGGAACGGGATGGTAGCAGTGGAGGTGGTGAGAAGTGGCCAGATTCTGGACATATTTTGTAGAAAGAGCTCACAGGATTTCCTGACAGGTTGAAAATGAGGGGTGAGTAACAGAGCAGAGTGAAGGATCACTCTCAAGTCCATGGCACAAACAACTGGAAGGACCGAGTTGCCATTACCCTGCAATGGGAAATACTGCAGGTGAAGAAGGTTTATAGGGGAAGATGGGGGAGTTCAATTTTGGACTTGTTAATTCAGGTTGACTCGCATGCAATTTTCTCAGTGAATTAGAAAGGGAGGTCATCAGCTAAGAGTAAGGATGGGAGGGCCGGCCCCATGGCTTAGCTAAGTTAAGTGCACGCACTCCGCTACTGGTGGCCCCGGTTCGGATCCCGGGTGCGCACCGACGCACCGCTTCTCCGGCCCTGCTGAGGCCGCGTCCCACATACAGCAACTAGAAGGATGTGCAACTATGACGTACAACTATCTACTGGCGCTTTGGGGGTAAAAAAAAATTTAAAGAGTAAGGATGGGAGAGGCAGTGTTGGAGGTCAGAAGAGAGAAAATAAGTTGTGAAATAGAAGGGTGGGCAGGAATGGGGGCATGAGAGAAATGAGTAGTTTGGGGATTTGGACTAAAAATCTAGTGCAAAAATGTTTTAGTTTAAATGGAGACACTGGGTGTGCCAAGATCTGACAATGTTCATTCTTTACGATCCAGTCAGAAAACCATAGCTTTTGCCGGCCTTCCAACCTGTGAATACAGGTTTGCTCTTGCTGGAGAGGGTGGCATGGATAGGTCTGAGTGAGGCTATAAGTTATCTGTGTTTACTCTTACTTCTTCAGTCATGCTGAAGAAGCACAGATAGGCCTAAGACATGATAGGATAGAACACAATTCACCTGGACTTCTGGTTTTTTTTAAACTGCACTTTGAGTGTTGCTTATAGAGAAAGAGCTCACATAATTAGGCAATTTGGCCCAAATCGGAAAGTGAGAGACAGGTCGGAAAGGGCATTCAGAGGATGAAAAAGGAAACAAGTAAGCCCCACCATCTTATACCCAATGGAAGATAAGTAAGGGCTGGCTTACGAACAAGTTTCAAAGTGCTGCTGGCCTGCTTGGTCCACACTGCTGTATGGATATTTACAGCTCCTGCAAAGCGCTTCATTCAAGACCCCAATGCCAGTATTGAGGGACTAAGACCCCATGCTATATCTAGAAGAGGGAAGACATCTCTAAGTGTCGCCAGTGTAAGCATGTCAGAGAGTGGGAACTTATATCCTTTCCCTAAACTGGAACTTCCTCTAAAGCGGACAAACACAGAAATTCTCGTGTGTGTGTGTGTGTGTGTGTGTGTGTGTGCGCGCGCGCATATATATATTTGTGTGTTTGTCTATATACATATACATGTATATGTATATGTGTGTATACATACACATATACATATATATTTATCTAAATATGTATGGATTTTTCTTCCACAAGGGGCCTCCCTCAAATCTTCTTACCTATGGGCTCGCTGATAGCAAATGAGATGCAGAGGAGGGTGGAAGTACTGACTGAAATAAACTTAAACTTGGGCCTGTAAGCAAACTCCACACGCAGTGTATCAAACAAACGAAAACTCAAGGGAGGCGATAAGGCCATTTGATTCACTGTCTACCCGATTTCCCAAGGAATTAGAAGTTGTGGCTGCAAAGTAGCCTGGAAAAGTGCCTCCCCACTCCCCCTCCACCACCAACCTAAACTGAAGCTAGGTACCTGGGTCCACAGGTGGAGGGACAGCCTTCCCCACTCATTCCCCAGTGGGTAGGAGATTATATCTAGGATCACATTACTACTGTTCAGTCTACCCTCTGCCTCTATGTAGTACACCAGGCAATGTCTTCCTTCGTTCCAGCACCAGATGGAGATACTCTGCCTCCCTTTTACCGGAATTCCATTTGCCAGGGAGGCTGGACATTCCACAGCAGTTCTGAGTCCTCCCCTTAGAGCTCCTGGCATCACACAGAGAATTACATAGATGCTTCCGTCTGTCTGCACTGCTGTGAGCTACAGCAGTGGCCAACCTGAGTTTCCTATAGTTTCCCTCTTCCTTGAGCTTCATACGGCACCATCACCATTCCCATCAGCACTCCAGAGATCCATGTAAAAGCAAAAGCAAAAGATCCATCGCGATTCATGTAGCCACTCAACCTCAATGAGGATAATTTTAATGCCTGATAATTAGTGGGATGTATCCTGGTGGTGGTGGTTACAAGAGCTATCATTTGGGATACTGGTTGCCCCATATACTCTACAGAGGCCTTCAAGTGTTAAAACCTACGAAATTAAAATTTTAGAAACACTTTGGCCAGGAGGGCTGGGGATTTAAGGAGCAGCATCTCACACTCCTGTACTGTGTGGCTCAAAATAAGAATATGCTGCAGGTATACCACCTCCTCTTGCTGTACAAGTTACTCGTCACCTTCTCCATGAAGTTCAGAAAGATAAAAAGGGCCATGGAGACGCCCGGGCATCCTCTCCATTCAACAAAGCCCCCTGCCCCCACCCCAGTCACTGGTCAGATACAATCTGTTTTCTCCTTTCCTTCATTTGCCATAAATATAAGGAACACATCCCAAACATCTTACGTAGTGAACAGGTAGCTTCCTGGCAAGCAGTCCTATATGTCAAAGAAACCAGCAATATGTGCTCTTTAATAGTAGTTTAGTCATCGAGCACATATGATATTTTATGAATACAAATTTTTAGGCCACACACTCACACACACACACACCACATTTGGAGAGGCACATCGACCTTATTAATCGGTAGTTTGGTAATATGGTCACCCAGGTAAGTCATTCAGATCAAAGCAATATCCTCCAATATTTCAAAAAATTGTTTTAAGTTATTTAAGGTGATCATATGCTGCTCCTCCCCTTGGTCATTTAGCACATCTCATTCAGGCAGAAAATACTCGGAGATTGTCCCTTAGCTCTCCTTCCACTCAAGAAAGAGAGCCTCCAAGTGAAATCTGTTCAGACTCAGCATTTCTGGAATGGTGCTCAGGAGGAGGGAATGGGGTCTGAGACCTGATTTCTTTCTTCACCACTGTTATGTTCAGGCAAGTATTTGAAAAAGATAAACAGAGTGAGGGCAATTTATAATTCTATAGCCTGTCAGCTCTCAGAAACTGGGACTTTACTGAAGAGGCTAAAACTGCATCTAATCAATAGCTCAGCTCACCTAAGACACACAGAAGTGCAGTATAGCATAGAGCCTTGATACTCAAAGTATGGTCCATGGACCAGCCCATGAATCAAACTCTGCGTGTGATTTGTGAGCACACTGAAGTTTGAAAAGTTTGGCTCTAGTGGTTGGTTAAGAGCTGGAGCATTGACTAAAGCAGTGGTTCTCAAACTTGAGTGTGCATCAGAATCACCTGGAAGGTGTTTTAAACCACAGATGGCTGGGCCCCGACCCCAGAGTTTTTGATTCAGTAGGTCTGGGGCAGGGCCCGAGGACTTGCATTTCTAACAAGTTCCCAGGTGATGCTGATGCTGTTGTTCTGGGGACCACACTTTCCGAAAACCTGGACTAGAGACAGAGCTGCATTGAAACCATGGCTGTATTTGTTTAATCTCAGGTAAGTCACTTAAACTAAGCCTTAGTTTCCTCATGTAAAATGGAAATAGAGTACCAGTGTCCCCATGTTACTGTGAAGATTAAATCAGGGAATATGGAGAAGGCCCTTAGCACAGGGTCTGGCACATGGTAAACCCTGAATGGATGTAGGCAATTATTATTTATTTATTAATTATTATTATTATGGATCAAAATAGACCATGGCAGACATTTCATCCTCTAACTTCCCTTTTTCCCTGTCTCTAGAGGGAATTCTGTCTCCAAAATAATGTAGTTAAATTATACGCAGAGTATGGGTAATCCTAAATCTCAGTACTCAGAACATAGAGGAGGAATCCTGTCATGGCCTGTACTGGGAGAAAAGGCAGGTGCTGATCGTAGAAAGAACTGAAGATCATAGTCACCTGCAACTCACCATCCAACACACCAGGGCAAAGACTTGCTGCTACCCTGGCCTAAACCAGCAGGTGTCCTCGATATTCCCACTCAACACAAGTAGGTAGGTGCATCTAACAGGGCATCAGGGACTCTTTTCAGTATCTATCTTACACTACAGCAACCAGTCCCACCCTCTCCTCCCCGCCCCCCCCCAGCTTGGCCCATTCACTTTGCTTTGTCTATTTACAGTTCTTTTGCCTCAGATCCAATTTTCTCAGGTGGAGGCCCTCAGGATATTAGTATGGACACTCTGGATCTCATTTCTGAAGGCCTATTTTTCTAATTTCCCTTCACTGTGCACCTCACACCTACAAAAGGAGAACCACAACTAGCGATGGGTCTGTAGCTTTTCAACTCCCCTCTTTCCTCCGGACCCAGGATACTGAGGAGAGCCTATTGATGTCTACCACAGAATATGCATTCATTCTTTCAATTTGTGATGCTGTTGTCAACATGGTTTCACCTTCATGCTGAACCACAGGATTCCTTAAAATATCACAGTCATGGTCACTTGCGCCAAGTCTACGAAGCCTCCAAAACTATGTAGGACCTACTGTACCACGGGCCCATTCCAAACTCTTATCTGGAATTAAAATTCCACTGGCATTCCATGGATAGTACTGCAGGTCTGTGACATACTCCTCCATTACAGCGAAGCAAAGCCCCATAGTGACCTAATCTGGAAGGATAAAATCTTAGGACGCACAGAAAAAGGAGACCAGAAGGGAGGGCAGGCCACAAAGAAGAAGGGAACCAGGCTTCCCCACCCTCTGTACTTTTTGGAGTTCAGTGGAAATAGGCCTTTAACCTAAGTGCTCAAAGCCCTAACCTACCAGCTTTTGTTGTCCATGCTCTAGTGCCAGCACTTCCTGGTCCTGACCCACTAAGCCCTTCTATCAGAATTTTCTATTCTGATGCTAGTTTTGAGAGTTTAAGAGCTACTGCAGGGAATGAAGCAGCAAACATATCTATATTTTGTGTTAACCTAAGCCTCTGTATTAATAAGGCATGAAACAATGTAAAACCGGGAAGAAGCTTTTATCCTTATCCATGTCATCAAAGCCATACAGGGCCATTCCTAATGTCCTCAATTGTCATTTCCTTGAGGGAGCCGAATCTGACCACCCAGTGAAAATGAGTACACGTCCACCGCATTTCTTTCTGTCACATCACCCCATTTTATTTTCTTTGTCAGGTATCACTATCCGAAATTAACTCGGTGATTTGTTTATTTTCTGTCTCCACCCACTAGAAGGGATGGTCCCTGAGAACAGGGCCCTTGTGTTCTTAAGTGTCTTGGGTCCCCAGGGTCTAAAACTGTGTCTGGTACATAATGGGTGCTCAATGACTATTTGTTTTATGAATGAACGGATGTATGGATGGCTGGATGGCTGACGCCCTTAAAAGGGGTTCCAAGGCTAGTTGGCTTTCTCTTTCTCCCACTCAAGCACCCAGGCCCCGACCCACAAAGGAAAGGAACAGCAGAAACTTCCCGCCAAACAGCTGGAAGGCATAGAAGACAGAGCTGGCTTGGGAATTCCGTACAGCACTAATGCGTATGTCAAGACAGGCCTGAGCGTGTCCATCTTCGCATTACTCCTCGAGACGACTCTTAGAATGGGTCCGAGAACTAATGTCTTCCTCCTCGCTCTCAATCTTCCCAGTAATGTCCGCCACTACGGAGAACACAAGAAACGGTCCACAAAATAAACTCAGGCCATGGGTACGAAAGACCCGAGCGAATTCCGTACAACCCTGAGGCAAAGAGCCACACTTCCCATCAGCCCTAGCGCTCCCACCCCAGAACGACCGCGCTTTAACAGCGGGAACTTCCCGCTACTGTTGCTATGGCTTCGGGGGCGGGGCTTCAAGAGACCGCCCTCCCGCCTCTTAATTGCAAATCGGCTTCCGTGGCACCCCCCACCAGCTGCATCGTGGGCTCCTGGCTCGAGCTGCCGTGGCTTTCCCCTTCGCATTTATCTTGCTCAGGTCCCTCAGTGGACTACTTCGAGTCTAAGAGCAGAGACTAGGCCGCAAAGGGAACGTCCTCCCGGACCTTCTTCGTCGCTCAGTGAAATTGTGGCCGTTTGGTGGCAGCATGACTCCACAAATGCGCGCAACTCCGCTCTTTCCCCGCCCTTTGTGTTTGGAAAAAAAAAGCGCTCCTCAGAATCCAAACAAAAATCCCTTCTCCACAGAGGCCAGGCTGTTTCAGGGCGGCCTTGTAGCTCCCGCTTCTTTTCTTAAATCTCTGTGCCAATCTGATGGACAGAAGAGTGACAGTAAAAATATTTTTAATGTGAGTTTCTTTGCTTACTAGCCTGCTTATAAACTTTCTCGCATATGCCTTTTTTCCTAGCTATTGTGCCAAGTCTCCGGTAGGGCTTATTTTAACTTTCTTTTTTTTTGTTCCTTAAATGAATCTCAAGATGCTGAGGGTATAAATGTTGAGAACTCAGAAAATATAAATAAGAAGGTAAATATTACCCCCACTCCACCACTCAGAAACCATCACTAGTATTTTTGTGTGTTGCCTTTTATAACTGGTAGCATTTTTTATGTAGTATTTTCCCATTCATTAAAAGCTGTTCACAAACCACCTTTGGAAGAGTTTCATCTCATTCTGCATTATCAAGCTCATACTGTTTAGACCATTTTGTACGCTCATATTTTTAAAAAAGTCTCCAAAAACAAATGCTTTCAGCTTTCTCCTCTTTTCTCATTATTTCCTTAGGGAAAAATTCCTACAAGTGTAACACAGCTTTTTTTCTTCTTTAATGTTGGACAGGACTTCCCATACCGTTGACAAGACTGAGTATTATTTGAATTTGTTCTTGGAATAATTTATTCAGAAAATAACATAGGAAAATAAACATATGTGGTTGTTGGGAGGAAAAACTTCTCTTCAATAGATTTAGGTTTATAAGGCCTTGGGTCCTGTGAACTAACTGACCTTAAGTAGATTGACAAAAGAAAAAAATTACTATGCATGGGGAAGTACCCTATAGATAGAGTAGCTTGGAGTCAAAGTGTATAAAGAGGCTTAACAGAGGGGTAGTGTTTAGGGCTTCAAAGACACAAAGATTCTCTCATTGACCAAACTCTACTCGGGCTCCCCTCAACTTTTTGTCTATTGAGCCTAACTTTTGGACTTTCATCTTGGTCTCTGCATTGCTGAATTTTAGCAAAAATCCTGCTAAGTCAGTTTAACCAGAACGCCCCACCCTTGATATCTGATCACCCTCTATATCTCATTGGGTTCTTTAGCTCCCACCATGCCCCAGGTAATATCTGATTACCCTGGCCTGCCTTCAGCAAAAATCCTGTTAGATGGATTTTGCCAGAATCCCATTTAACCTTAGATGTCTAAGTTCTTGGCCTTCCTTAGCAAGAATTCTGTTAGGCCAGTTTAGCAAGAATCTTCCTACCCTCATTGTCTCCTCTTAGTAATTTTCCATCTGCTGACCCCCTAACTCTACTTATTTGCTATAAATCCTCAGCTGTCTTTGCCATATTCGGAGTTGAGCTCAATCTCTCTTAATGCAATAGAATTGACCCCTATTGGGAAAGTCTTGAAAAAAGTCTTCCTTACTGATTTAACTAGTGTTGGAACAATTTGTCTTTAACACTATGAAGAGATCGATAACCCATCAATCTTGTATAGTGATTATTTCATAGTGAAAACATCTGAGCTACAGAAGATGCAGAAAGAAATCCCATATGAACTTCCCTTATCAGACTAGAACAGGGTTTAGGAGACTTCACTGCCACAATTCTTCCCTACCTCCCAAACTCTGGGTAAGTTTCTAGTCAGAGAGGCACTGCCCTGGGCACCAGGAGGTTCCAAAAAAAATTGCGTAAACAAGCCTCGTAAGAATCTTTAAGGAAAAAATTATTCGGGGCCGGCCCCGTGGCTTGATGATTAACTGCGCGCGCTCCGCTACTGGCGGCCCTGGTTCGGATCCCGGGCGCGCACCGACGCACGGCTTCTCCAGCCATGGTGAGGCCGCATCCCACGTACAGCAACTAGAAGGATGTGCAACTATGACATACAACTATCTGCTGGGGCTTTGGAGAAAAAAAGGAGGAGGATTGGCAGTGGATGTTAGCTCAGAGCCAGTCTTCCTCAGCAAAAAGAGGAGGATTAGCATGGATGTTAGCTCAGGGCTGATCTTCCTCACAAAAAAAAAAAAAAAAGAATATTCAATGACACTTGCAAATACATTTTAAGGAACACTTTGTTCAAGTGGGGACTGTCACAATAGGTAACAGGACAACTGGAATTCTGCAGTGGGGTAGAGAGATTGGGTTCAACTCAGAATCTAACAGGATTTTTGCTGAAGGCAGGCCAGGGTAATCAGATATTACCTGGGGCATGGTGGGAGCTAAAGAACCCAATGAGATATAGAGGGTGATCAGATATCAAGGGTGGGGCGTTCTGGTTAAACTGACTTAGCAGGATTTTTGCTAAAATTCAGCAATGCAGAGACCAAGATGAAAGTCCAAAAGTTAGGCTCAATAGACAAAAAGTTGAGGGGAGCCCGAGTAGAGTTTGGTCAATGAGAGAATCTTTGTGTCTTTGAAGCCCTAAACACTACCCCTCTGTTAAGCCTCTTTATACACTTTGACTCCAAGCTACTCTATCTATAGGGTACTTCCCCATGCATAGTAATTTTTTTCTTTTGTCAATCTACTTAAGGTCAGTTAGTTCACAGGACCCAAGGCCTTATAAACCTAAATCTATTGAAGAGAAGTTTTTCCTCCCAACAACCACATATGTTTATTTTCCTATGTTATTTTCTGAATAAATTATTCCAAGAACAAATTCAAATAATACTCAGTCTTGTCAACGGTATGGGAAGTCCTGTCCAACATTAAAGAAGAAAAAAAGCTGTGTTACACTTGTAGGAATTTTTCCCTAAGGAAATAATGAGAAAAGAGGAGAAAGCTGAAAGCATTTGTTTTTGGAGACTTTTTTAAAAATATGAGCGTACAAAATGGTCTAAACAGTATGAGCTTGATAATGCAGAATGAGATGAAACTCTTCCAAAGGTGGTTTGTGAACAGCTTTTAATGAATGGGAAAATACTACATAAAAAATGCTACCAGTTATAAAAGGCAACACACAAAAATACTAGTGATGGTTTCTGAGTGGTGGAGTGGGGGTAATATTTACCTTCTTATTTATATTTTCTGAGTTCTCAACATTTATACCCTCAGCATCTTGAGATTCATTTAAGGAACAAAAAAAAAGAAAGTTAAAATAAGCCCTACCGGAGACTTGGCACAATAGCTAGGAAAAAAGGCATATGCGAGAAAGTTTATAAGCAGGCTAGTAAGCAAAGAAACTCACATTAAAAATATTTTTACTGTCACTCTTCTGTCCATCAGATTGGCACAGAGATTTAAGAAAAGAAGCGGGAGCTACAAGGCCGCCCTGAAACAGCCTGGCCTCTGTGGAGAAGGGATTTTTGTTTGGATTCTGAGGAGCGCTTTTTTTTTCCAAACACAAAGGGCGGGGAAAGAGCGGAGTTGCGCGCATTTGTGGAGTCATGCTGCCACCAAACGGCCACAATTTCACTGAGCGACGAAGAAGGTCCGGGAGGACGTTCCCTTTGCGGCCTAGTCTCTGCTCTTAGACTCGAAGTAGTCCACTGAGGGACCTGAGCAAGATAAATGCGAAGGGGAAAGCCACGGCAGCTCGAGCCAGGAGCCCACGATGCAGCTGGTGGGGGGTGCCACGGAAGCCGATTTGCAATTAAGAGGCGGGAGGGCGGTCTCTTGAAGCCCCGCCCCCGAAGCCATAGCAACAGTAGCGGGAAGTTCCCGCTGTTAAAGCGCGGTCGTTCTGGGGTGGGAGCGCTAGGGCTGATGGGAAGTGTGGCTCTTTGCCTCAGGGTTGTACGGAATTCGCTCGGGTCTTTCGTACCCATGGCCTGAGTTTATTTTGTGGACCGTTTCTTGTGTTCTCCGTAGTGGCGGACATTACTGGGAAGATTGAGAGCGAGGAGGAAGACATTAGTTCTCGGACCCATTCTAAGAGTCGTCTCGAGGAGTAATGCGAAGATGGACACGCTCAGGCCTGTCTTGACATACGCATTAGTGCTGTACGGAATTCCCAAGCCAGCTCTGTCTTCTATGCCTTCCAGCTGTTTGGCGGGAAGTTTCTGCTGTTCCTTTCCTTTGTGGGTCGGGGCCTGGGTGCTTGAGTGGGAGAAAGAGAAAGCCAACTAGCCTTGGAACCCCTTTTAAGGGCGTCAGCCATCCAGCCATCCATACATCCGTTCATTCATAAAACAAATAGTCATTGAGCACCCATTATGTACCAGACACAGTTTTAGACCCTGGGGACCCAAGACACTTAAGAACACAAGGGCCCTGTTCTCAGGGACCATCCCTTCTAGTGGGTGGAGACAGAAAATAAACAAATCACCGAGTTAATTTCGGATAGTGATACCTGACAAAGAAAATAAAATGGGGTGATGTGACAGAAAGAAATGCGGTGGACGTGTACTCATTTTCACTGGGTGGTCAGATTCGGCTCCCTCAAGGAAATGACAATTGAGGACATTAGGAATGGCCCTGTATGGCTTTGATGACATGGATAAGGATAAAAGCTTCTTCCCGGTTTTACATTGTTTCATGCCTTATTAATACAGAGGCTTAGGTTAACACAAAATATAGATATGTTTGCTGCTTCATTCCCTGCAGTAGCTCTTAAACTCTCAAAACTAGCATCAGAATAGAAAATTCTGATAGAAGGGCTTAGTGGGTCAGGACCAGGAAGTGCTGGCACTAGAGCATGGACAACAAAAGCTGGTAGGTTAGGGCTTTGAGCACTTAGGTTAAAGGCCTATTTCCACTGAACTCCAAAAAGTACAGAGGGTGGGGAAGCCTGGTTCCCTTCTTCTTTGTGGCCTGCCCTCCCTTCTGGTCTCCTTTTTCTGTGCGTCCTAAGATTTTATCCTTCCAGATTAGGTCACTATGGGGCTTTGCTTCGCTGTAATGGAGGAGTATGTCACAGACCTGCAGTACTATCCATGGAATGCCAGTGGAATTTTAATTCCAGATAAGAGTTTGGAATGGGCCCGTGGTACAGTAGGTCCTACATAGTTTTGGAGGCTTCGTAGACTTGGCGCAAGTGACCATGACTGTGATATTTTAAGGAATCCTGTGGTTCAGCATGAAGGTGAAACCATGTTGACAACAGCATCACAAATTGAAAGAATGAATGCATATTCTGTGGTAGACATCAATAGGCTCTCCTCAGTATCCTGGGTCCGGAGGAAAGAGGGGAGTTGAAAAGCTACAGACCCATCGCTAGTTGTGGTTCTCCTTTTGTAGGTGTGAGGTGCACAGTGAAGGGAAATTAGAAAAATAGGCCTTCAGAAATGAGATCCAGAGTGTCCATACTAATATCCTGAGGGCCTCCACCTGAGAAAATTGGATCTGAGGCAAAAGAACTGTAAATAGACAAAGCAAAGTGAATGGGCCAAGCTGGGGGGGGGCGGGGAGGAGAGGGTGGGACTGGTTGCTGTAGTGTAAGATAGATACTGAAAAGAGTCCCTGATGCCCTGTTAGATGCACCTACCTACTTGTGTTGAGTGGGAATATCGAGGACACCTGCTGGTTTAGGCCAGGGTAGCAGCAAGTCTTTGCCCTGGTGTGTTGGATGGTGAGTTGCAGGTGACTATGATCTTCAGTTCTTTCTACGATCAGCACCTGCCTTTTCTCCCAGTACAGGCCATGACAGGATTCCTCCTCTATGTTCTGAGTACTGAGATTTAGGATTACCCATACTCTGCGTATAATTTAACTACATTATTTTGGAGACAGAATTCCCTCTAGAGACAGGGAAAAAGGGAAGTTAGAGGATGAAATGTCTGCCATGGTCTATTTTGATCCATAATAATAATAATTAATAAATAAATAATAATTGCCTACATCCATTCAGGGTTTACCATGTGCCAGACCCTGTGCTAAGGGCCTTCTCCATATTCCCTGATTTAATCTTCACAGTAACATGGGGACACTGGTACTCTATTTCCATTTTACATGAGGAAACTAAGGCTTAGTTTAAGTGACTTACCTGAGATTAAACAAATACAGCCATGGTTTCAATGCAGCTCTGTCTCTAGTCCAGGTTTTCGGAAAGTGTGGTCCCCAGAACAACAGCATCAGCATCACCTGGGAACTTGTTAGAAATGCAAGTCCTCGGGCCCTGCCCCAGACCTACTGAATCAAAAACTCTGGGGTCGGGGCCCAGCCATCTGTGGTTTAAAACACCTTCCAGGTGATTCTGATGCACACTCAAGTTTGAGAACCACTGCTTTAGTCAATGCTCCAGCTCTTAACCAACCACTAGAGCCAAACTTTTCAAACTTCAGTGTGCTCACAAATCACACGCAGAGTTTGATTCATGGGCTGGTCCATGGACCATACTTTGAGTATCAAGGCTCTATGCTATACTGCACTTCTGTGTGTCTTAGGTGAGCTGAGCTATTGATTAGATGCAGTTTTAGCCTCTTCAGTAAAGTCCCAGTTTCTGAGAGCTGACAGGCTATAGAATTATAAATTGCCCTCACTCTGTTTATCTTTTTCAAATACTTGCCTGAACATAACAGTGGTGAAGAAAGAAATCAGGTCTCAGACCCCATTCCCTCCTCCTGAGCACCATTCCAGAAATGCTGAGTCTGAACAGATTTCACTTGGAGGCTCTCTTTCTTGAGTGGAAGGAGAGCTAAGGGACAATCTCCGAGTATTTTCTGCCTGAATGAGATGTGCTAAATGACCAAGGGGAGGAGCAGCATATGATCACCTTAAATAACTTAAAACAATTTTTTGAAATATTGGAGGATATTGCTTTGATCTGAATGACTTACCTGGGTGACCATATTACCAAACTACCGATTAATAAGGTCGATGTGCCTCTCCAAATGTGGTGTGTGTGTGTGTGAGTGTGTGGCCTAAAAATTTGTATTCATAAAATATCATATGTGCTCGATGACTAAACTACTATTAAAGAGCACATATTGCTGGTTTCTTTGACATATAGGACTGCTTGCCAGGAAGCTACCTGTTCACTACGTAAGATGTTTGGGATGTGTTCCTTATATTTATGGCAAATGAAGGAAAGGAGAAAACAGATTGTATCTGACCAGTGACTGGGGTGGGGGCAGGGGGCTTTGTTGAATGGAGAGGATGCCCGGGCGTCTCCATGGCCCTTTTTATCTTTCTGAACTTCATGGAGAAGGTGACGAGTAACTTGTACAGCAAGAGGAGGTGGTATACCTGCAGCATATTCTTATTTTGAGCCACACAGTGCAGGAGTGTGAGATGCTGCTCCTTAAATCCCCAGCCCTCCTGGCCAAAGTGTTTCTAAAATTTTAATTTCGTAGGTTTTAACACTTGAAGGCCTCTGTAGAGTATATGGGGCAACCAGTATCCCAAATGATAGCTCTTGTAACCACCACCACCAGGATACATCCCACTAATTATCAGGCATTAAAATTATCCTCATTGAGGTTGAGTGGCTACATGAATCGCGATGGATCTTTTGCTTTTGCTTTTACATGGATCTCTGGAGTGCTGATGGGAATGGTGATGGTGCCGTATGAAGCTCAAGGAAGAGGGAAACTATAGGAAACTCAGGTTGGCCACTGCTGTAGCTCACAGCAGTGCAGACAGACGGAAGCATCTATGTAATTCTCTGTGTGATGCCAGGAGCTCTAAGGGGAGGACTCAGAACTGCTGTGGAATGTCCAGCCTCCCTGGCAAATGGAATTCCGGTAAAAGGGAGGCAGAGTATCTCCATCTGGTGCTGGAACGAAGGAAGACATTGCCTGGTGTACTACATAGAGGCAGAGGGTAGACTGAACAGTAGTAATGTGATCCTAGATATAATCTCCTACCCACTGGGGAATGAGTGGGGAAGGCTGTCCCTCCACCTGTGGACCCAGGTACCTAGCTTCAGTTTAGGTTGGTGGTGGAGGGGGAGTGGGGAGGCACTTTTCCAGGCTACTTTGCAGCCACAACTTCTAATTCCTTGGGAAATCGGGTAGACAGTGAATCAAATGGCCTTATCGCCTCCCTTGAGTTTTCGTTTGTTTGATACACTGCGTGTGGAGTTTGCTTACAGGCCCAAGTTTAAGTTTATTTCAGTCAGTACTTCCACCCTCCTCTGCATCTCATTTGCTATCAGCGAGCCCATAGGTAAGAAGATTTGAGGGAGGCCCCTTGTGGAAGAAAAATCCATACATATTTAGATAAATATATATGTATATGTGTATGTATACACACATATACATATACATGTATATGTATATAGACAAACACACAAATATATATATGCGCGCGCGCACACACACACACACACACACACACACACACGAGAATTTCTGTGTTTGTCCGCTTTAGAGGAAGTTCCAGTTTAGGGAAAGGATATAAGTTCCCACTCTCTGACATGCTTACACTGGCGACACTTAGAGATGTCTTCCCTCTTCTAGATATAGCATGGGGTCTTAGTCCCTCAATACTGGCATTGGGGTCTTGAATGAAGCGCTTTGCAGGAGCTGTAAATATCCATACAGCAGTGTGGACCAAGCAGGCCAGCAGCACTTTGAAACTTGTTCGTAAGCCAGCCCTTACTTATCTTCCATTGGGTATAAGATGGTGGGGCTTACTTGTTTCCTTTTTCATCCTCTGAATGCCCTTTCCGACCTGTCTCTCACTTTCCGATTTGGGCCAAATTGCCTAATTATGTGAGCTCTTTCTCTATAAGCAACACTCAAAGTGCAGTTTAAAAAAAACCAGAAGTCCAGGTGAATTGTGTTCTATCCTATCATGTCTTAGGCCTATCTGTGCTTCTTCAGCATGACTGAAGAAGTAAGAGTAAACACAGATAACTTATAGCCTCACTCAGACCTATCCATGCCACCCTCTCCAGCAAGAGCAAACCTGTATTCACAGGTTGGAAGGCCGGCAAAAGCTATGGTTTTCTGACTGGATCGTAAAGAATGAACATTGTCAGATCTTGGCACACCCAGTGTCTCCATTTAAACTAAAACATTTTTGCACTAGATTTTTAGTCCAAATCCCCAAACTACTCATTTCTCTCATGCCCCCATTCCTGCCCACCCTTCTATTTCACAACTTATTTTCTCTCTTCTGACCTCCAACACTGCCTCTCCCATCCTTACTCTTTAAATTTTTTTTTACCCCCAAAGCGCCAGTAGATAGTTGTACGTCATAGTTGCACATCCTTCTAGTTGCTGTATGTGGGACGCGGCCTCAGCAGGGCCGGAGAAGCGGTGCGTCGGTGCGCACCCGGGATCCGAACCGGGGCCACCAGTAGCGGAGTGCGTGCACTTAACTTAGCTAAGCCATGGGGCCGGCCCTCCCATCCTTACTCTTAGCTGATGACCTCCCTTTCTAATTCACTGAGAAAATTGCATGCGAGTCAACCTGAATTAACAAGTCCAAAATTGAACTCCCCCATCTTCCCCTATAAACCTTCTTCACCTGCAGTATTTCCCATTGCAGGGTAATGGCAACTCGGTCCTTCCAGTTGTTTGTGCCATGGACTTGAGAGTGATCCTTCACTCTGCTCTGTTACTCACCCCTCATTTTCAACCTGTCAGGAAATCCTGTGAGCTCTTTCTACAAAATATGTCCAGAATCTGGCCACTTCTCACCACCTCCACTGCTACCATCCCGTTCCAAGCCACCATCAGTTTTTCCCCTAGATTATTGGAATTGTTTCCTGACTTTGTTCCCTGCTTCATCCTCCCCAGCCTCCGCACCAAACCGCCCCACTGATAATCAATCCAGCAGCCAGAATAATGCTATTAAAACATGTAATCAGATCATGTAATGCCTCTGCTCAAAACCAACAGCTTTTGTTTCATTCAGGGTAAATTAAGAGTCCTTATAATTGCCTATAAGGCCATATGTGATTTGGCCACTAGTTACCTCTCTTACCTTATCTCCTAGTACTCTCCTCCTTTCTCATTCCCCTTTGGCTACAGTGACCTCCTTACTGCTCCTAAAGTAAGGGCCTTGGCACCATCTGTTCTTTCAGCCTGGAACATTCTTTCTCCAGATGTCTGCATGGCTACCTCCGTCATCTCTTTCATGTCTTTGATTAAATGTCACCTTTCAATATGGCTTACTCCTAAACATCTTATTTCAAATGCCCCCACCCCACCCCCTTCACACACACACACAATTCTCATTTACCCGGTCTTATTTTGTTCTTTCTTGAATGCATTTTGTTCTTTCAACACATTATGTAATTTATTTCCTTATTATGATTGTCTGCTTGTCCCTGCCCTCTACAAGGCAAGCTCTTCAAAGCCAGGGTTTTTTGTTGTTGTTGTTGTAGTTTAGTGTGTGTGTACAGTTGTTCACTAATTTATTCCAATAGTGACTGGCATGTAGTAGGTGCTCAGCAAATATTTGTTGCATGAATAAAGATATATTACCAACATCCTTCATCTTTATTTTTTTTTTTGATCCAGTGAGGAATACGAGGGAGATGTTAATGTCCCCCACAAAATTATGTTTCTCTCAATTTCCCCTTATTGTTGTTCCGTCATTGACAAAATCCCAAGACAAAGTGAAATATTTCTAACACCTATAACAGACAAAAGGTATTAACCCTAAGGAACAAAAACAGACAATAAATAGCACACCAAACAGCAAAACAGACAAACAAAGAAAACACATTAAGACACCCATAAATAAATGAACATTGTTCACAATGTGGTGGTGGTGGTGAGGGTAAGGAAACAAACTACTTTTGCTTAACGGTGTTCACACTGAGAGTGTTGTAAAAAATATCGCCAGGAATGTCGTCGTTGTATCTAGTGTTAGGACAATGTTGAAGAGGAAGTTCACTCATTACACAGTAACCTCCTTCGGATGACTCATGGGAGCAACTCATCTCAGGGAAAAGCATGGTTGCTCCTTCTGTGCAGTTAGTCAGGTTTGATCTCAGGGATACTGTGACTCCTGCCAGTGATCACCTTTCCCTCTTTCCATTTTGGCAGCTAGAAAACTTAGATCCACATCTGTGGCCAACTGGCAGTAAATGTATAGAACTCTATGGCATTCACTTTGTGTTCAAATCAATCATCTGATTAGACTTCCTCATTTTAATTTGTCCTTGATTTCCTCACTCAATATGGTTTTTAAAACTTTGATTCTCTTTTGTATTACATAAGCTGTGTAATTCCTCAGCTCAAACCCCTCTAATGGCTTCTGATCTCACTCAGAGTAAAAGCCCAGTTATGGGCCTGTGAAGACCCTACTGGATTTAGTTCCTGGCTAACTCTCTGGCTTCCTCTCCTACACTATCCCCCTTCTCACTCCCCTTCACTCACTCTGCCCTAGTCAAACTGGAAACAGCTTATACTTTTAATAAAATCTTCTGTTTGTTTCTGGAGTTTTTGAGCCACATGATACATGACCACAGCCAGAGATTTTCTTTTTTTTAACCCAGCTTTCGATGGCAAGATATGATGGCTCTCTAAGTCAGCTTACCCCTTGTGCATGCCAACCTTTGAATAAAGCTTATCTGTCAATCATATCCACAAATACTATGTATACTGCTATACTTTCTGCCAATAGCATCGCTGGTGTGCCTGTCTGATCAATGCTAAATTCTTGTTCTACAGTTCACCTTCTGAGAAGAAATACAGTCACCAGCCACCGCTGAGACCGTTAGATTGTTGATGGACCAATGGTGATAGGACTACCTTCCATCCTAGTGCATCCATATTGCCTGCCAGAAAAAGAAGCTGTGAGCCTGTTTACTGGGGCCTTTCTAGAAAACAACAATCATCATCCTTGTGGCCATCTATCTCTGGTTTTCCCTACCCATGTGAATCCACTGAACTTCTAAGGCTCCCTCCTCCAGACTAGCCAGTATGACTGTCCCCACCCTACCTGGATTATCTCCCACAGCCTGCACTGCTAACCCAGGATGGTGAAGTGGAGTATGAAATACAAGAGAGGCTAGACTTACAATGGCACTGTGGCATCTCCAAGCCTTCTCTACCTAGAATGATCCTGCCTAGAGGACTGACCCCCAGAACCACCTAGAAAATGCCCTGGTCAGGCCAAAACATTCTAACGAGTGAATCCTTGGAAATCCAGGCCCCTGGTATCCATGATATGAGATTTCATCAGTTTGGAGGTGCACAGGGAAGCCAATGGGGCACAAATAGTTTGAGGGTCATGAATTATTACCTGATGTTTCAGGGTCAAGGCCCAGAAGGTTTCTCTCTCTTGCTTCCTTTTACCTCAGGGGGTGGCCTCAGGCAACACCTCCAGAGCCAGGTCACTCAGGCTTCCCTGACCAGCACTGCCAGCCCTTCAATCCAGATCTTGTTCTTGTATTTAAGCCACCATATGGACTTGACGTCTTCACCAGAGAAAACTTGGAAAGTAGCCGAAAGTTACCAGAATGAATAAAAAATCACCCATAATTCCACAACCAATGTATAGTCACTCTTAGTTCTTAATTTACTTCCCAGTATCTCTTTCCTATGGGAGTAAGATAATGTAGCATGTATCCTACTACCATGAGATTAAATGGTGTCCCTGGCTGCATTCCAGGCATCACTGAGCATGTGTGGTGACCTGCAGAAATGGCCCCCCTGCCCCCCTCCCACATACCCCATCCTTCATGGAAAAAGATGCTTAACCTCAAAATTAGTCAGGCAATACAAAATTCTAGTCACAGTGAGATACCATTTCTTTCCTATCCGAGGACTATTTGATTTAGGGACTGAAAAGAATACCAAGAAATTACATCCTAAGGAAGAAAGAGCCAGGAAGCCCAGCTTGGCTCACTAACAGCACTGCAGCTGTTCGAGGGGAGTGGCGATTCTGAAGATAAGACTATATCCCTTAGTCAGGTTTGTCTCCTGGCCCAGCTCCCATGGGATCAAATGTGAATCCAGTGAGGGGCTGAGAGTAAAAACCGAACGTGTTGTTTCCCTAAGAGTGATGAAGCAGTGCAAGTCACTCAGCACAGCCCAAACGGCCCCCTCTCCCGGCAGGTGATCAGTGCAACTGGTGAGCCGGAACAAAGGATGCCCCTGTGTCACCAAGAACGACAGAAGTCACCCTCAGAGAAATCTACTGGCAATACCTGGGTCCAGAGCCCTGAACTCTCCTGTAGATGTGGCTGAATCAGAACAGGCTCATCACCAAGTCTCATCCCTGCCCATAACTCCCAGTGAACTCTGCATCAACGTACTCAGCAGCCCCAACCAGGGTGTCGTGGCCGCCAAGGTTATCACCAGGCTCATGCAGGGGACAGGCTTGATGGCACATTCTGACATACAATTCCATATCCTCACCCAAGGATGGAATGGAATGACAAAGGAGATCTGAAATATGGGTGTGGGGAAGGCTTTAGAAGGCTCTGAGTGAAGAATTGATCCAAGTCCTAAACGACCAAATTGTTCTGATCAGTTAGGAAAAAAAAAAAAAAAAAAAAAGCACAACTGAGACAAAAACTTTGCCACATTTCTAGCTGAGAAAATTTAGAGATGGGGCTTGGATTATCAAGTGTTAATAACATAAAAAGCTGTTTTACGTTTCTTTGAAAAATTGCTCTGTGATTATAAGAAAGCAAAACAAGAAAGAAGGAAGAGAGGGAGAGGAGAGAGAGAGAGGGTAAATAAAGACAAAGGAAAGAAGAGAAAGAGAGAAGAGTGACTGTATAGAGAGACCAACCACGAGCTCAGTTCATTTTTCTTCTTGAAACCCAGGGCTTCTGCCTCTACAGCCCAAAGTCTTGGCTATAACATCCTGGTATTGTGCTTGCTTAGTGGAGCGTTTAGAGCTTCCCTTGAGGAAAGGTTATGACACACTGCAGCAAGACAGGCATGACTGGGGTCTATGCCCAACCAATGTGACAGCCCTAGCTCACCACAGCAGCAGGAAGTTGCAGCTGGACCCACAAGTACAGGGCTAACTTATGCCTATTTTTCCTCTTCACGCGCCCCAGGCCTCCCTCTCCTTTAGCAGATGTGGAACAAAGGAATCTTTGCAGAAAATAATCTCAGAGCCTCAGTCTGAGCTATGTCTGGAAAGTCCATGGTGTTCTGAATGATCTAGAATTTACTGAGCATTTGCCAGGTTCCAGGCCCTGTGCTAAGAGCTCATACGTTCACTTATTATATAATTCCATCATTAAAACAACCAAGTGAGGCAAGGGTGACTATAACCTCCACTTTTGAAGTGAGGAAACCAAGGCTCAGTGAGCTCAGAAAACAGCCTAATAAAAAAACTTATTATTGAGCTCAATATTCTAGCTCAATAAACAGATAATAAAACTCAGGTGCCTCCAAAATAAAAGATGACATACTTTAACCGTAAACCATCATGGCCCTGAGACTGAACAGGAGAGTAAGGTTGGTAATTTCCAAGGAGGAGGCGATTTTAAATCTGGCCTGATTTCAGACCACTTGAACTGCCCCTGGTGTGCCTGAGGAGGTGTCTTCTCTCTTACACATATACTCACTCACAGGCACACACACACACGCGCGCCCGCACACACACACTCTGACTGGTATGGGACAATCTGAGTCCCGTGTGAGTCCCATGCGACAGACTCAGCAGTTAACAGAATGATTATTTCCCTACCTTACTCGTGAATAATATTAAATCAAAATTCCCAGGATTTTCCTCAGAACTTGATGCATCAGAAGCTTCCAACCTTAGCCTAAGGTGTGTTTACTATAGGAGTTGTGCAGATTCCACCATGCCCCAAGGATAGCTTAGAACCCTCCTCTGTCTTCCCATAATGCCCTGGATGTATTGTCATCGATCCAAACTCAATTTCTCAAATTAAACTTATCATCCCTCCTCCTGTTTTTTCTAGCTCAATGACATTCATCCCCAAATCCTATTCTGAAACCTGGGAGTCATACTGGAATCCTAATTCTTCTTTATCCTCCATATCCACTAGTCAAAAAGTCCTATTGATTCTATTTCCCTTATTAATTCTCAAAATCCATCTCAACTGTCAGTGCCTTGACTTAGGTTTTCATCACCCAGCCTTCCAGTTGGTCTCTCTGCCTCCAATTTTGCCTTCCTCAAATTTATCTTCCACACTGTGTTTTAGTGATCTTCTTAAAACTTAAGTTTGATCATTGAGGCTGGTCTACTTAAAGGCCTTCAGTAGCTTACCGTTGCTTTTAGGGTAAAGTCTCAACTTCCTAATAGTCAGCACACAAATGCCCTCTGCTCCCTGAGCGCATCATTTCTGATGTCAGGCCTAAGATCCAAGGTGACTAAGTTTTGCGTAAGTTCAACTAGACACTAGTGGAAGAAAACCAACCCTCATTGCATATTCAGCATCTTATCAGAGTAATACTTCCTTGATCCAGCCTCTTCCAGTCATGGGTGTCTTTCCCCAACTCTCAAACTGTGACAGATGGCAGGAGCCTAAATGATCTTAGGCAGTGATACAAAAAGTAGCATCCCCTTGGATTTTTCATCATTTTCTGAGTTATCTAGGTCCTATGGAACTTAAATCAGATGTGCAAATGGGGAAGGAAGGAGAGGGGTGCCATGAGCAGGAGAACATGTGGGACAGGTTGAAGCAGCTGGGGCAAATGTTTTGAGTAAATAAATTTTGTATTGTTTTCCAGTCTTATCCATGCTTGACCACACCTCCAAATTCCAAATTCTAACCTCCAACGACATCAGAATCTCAGAAGTCACAGTAGGAAATGTTTTACAGATTGGGATACGGATGCAAGGAAAGGGGCAGCTACTTGTACAAAATTACAAAGTAAATGAACAGCAACATCATAGACATCTTGACTCTGAGAGCAAAGTTCTTTTTACAAAATGTCCCAGCTCCATCAATTTTTAACTGATCTGGGCAAGTAATTTAACTCCTTCAGGCTTCAGTTTGTTCATATATAATGAAGAGATAATAACCGTACCTACCCTGTCAAGCTGTTGCAATGAGCTAATGCCTAGAAAAAACTTAGCACATTCCCTGATCCACTGTAAAAGCTCAATGAACGTTGACTATTATTATTTTATTGGATCGTCTTCTCCAGCTGCCAGGATGCAATGGGCCACTCATGGCTAGTTGCATCCCTACTGTCTCCCATCATCCAGTCTCCCATCTTGTACATATATTTTGAGTTTCCAAGTTCTAATTTCTGTCTGGATGTACAAAGGAAGATATTATAGGTGGGAAAGAATAGAAGAAAGAAAAGCATTTTGGAGGAGAGAAGTCAAGATGGCGGCGTAGGCAGACTCTGAACTCACCTCTTCCCTGGACACAGCCAGTTTACAAATACTCGTGGAAAAATTACTCCTGAGAGAGAACTGAAAACTGGATAAGAGGAACTCCTGCAACAAACGACAATCCTAATTGAGGTGGAAGAGGCAGAAACTCCCTTCTGGAGAGAAAAAAATGCCACCTTCACAAGCCGCAGTGCTTCATGGCCGCCAGGGATCAGCCCAAAGGTATGCAGCCCTCCCTGGAGGAGTGGGGCCCTGAGCTGGGGAGCGCCCCTGCCATAGGCATTTTTTGGACCCAGCACAACTGAGATGAGTGGCATAATATCTGACTTTGCCTGCTACTAAAACATGGGGGAGTACCCCCAGAAAAGCTGATTCACAAAGAAATTAAAATCGGCTCTTAAAGGGCCCAAGCACAAACTCACCTGTTTCAGAAAGCAATCTAAAATCACCAGAAAGAAAGGTGCACAGCCCTTTGGTGAAAAGAGACTCACCTGATAGGCTCTGAGTGCATCTCAGTGAGAGGTGAGACCTCTCCGGGGACTGGGACATTGGCAGCGGCAATTGTTGTGCCCTGGTGTGGGTGTGCTGACACAGAGACAGGCAGATGCCATTGGAGTACTCCCTGGGTCCTGCTAGCTCAGGGTCTACCCCACCTACTAGAGTACTGATTTAATCCAGCTAAGCCAGGGCAGGCAGCCCACCATAGGGACTGGCCCCACCCAACAACAAGCTCTTGGGCAACTTGTGGGCCTGCTAAGGGAGCTGCCTGGATTCTCCACACCCTTGTGACTGGGTCCACCTCTGTGGGCAGGGCGTGCACAAGGAGCGAGTGGAGAGTATGAGGCAGTGGTGCAGTGTGTGGGGCTCCCGCCTTGGAGAGACTGGGTCACTTTAGGAGGTTGGGCTGTGTGCACGGGGCAGGACTGTGTTGACTGTGTGTGTGGACCTGTGGGCGGTGGGGCTTGTCAGCTGCAGAAGACTTGTGCTTCTCAAAGACCCACATAGGGGGTTGGCCCCACCTTCCAAAGCCTGAAACAATTGGGTGCTCCCATGCCTGAGGCCAGCCCCATCCGGCTGCAATCCTCAAAGAGCTGACAGGAGACCTAAAGGCTAGAGGCTTTTAGCAATTGTAAGCCCCTGAGACTAACAAACTGCCTCGCTGGGGGCCTACTCACTTAATCGAAATACTGCAACACAAATGTGGTATTAGAACTTGCAGCCAACTGTGCTGGGGCTCCCCACATGCGATAAAGAGACTGAAGGGCCCACAATTATTACAAGAAGCTGAAAATTACAACAGCTGGCCAGGGGCATAGCTCAGCTTCCCTGGGCACCTATGGGAAGAACAACCCCGCCACAACAGAAGGAGACACCTAGCCCACATGGGGGTCACTCCTGGAACATTCGGAACAGAGGGAAGCATACTGCTGGGCCCCATAAGGCATCACTTATATAAGGTCACCTCTCTGATAGCAGGAGACATAGCTGACCTACCTAATACATAGACACAAGCACAGAGAAAGCGGCAAAATGAGGAGGCAAAGGAATACGTTCCCAGTAAGGGAACAGGACAAAACCCCAGAAAAGGAACTAAGTGAAACAGAAATGAGCAACCTACCCGACAGAGAGTTCAAACAAAGAGTGTTAAGGATGCTCACTGATCTTGGGAGAAGAATGGATGAACGCAGTGAGAACGTCAACAAAGAAATGGAAGATATAAAAAAGAACCAATCAGAAATGAAGAATACAATACTGGAAATGAAAAAAATCATTAGAGGGACTCAGAAGCAGAGTAGAGGATACAGAAGAATGGATCTGTGAGCTGGATGAAAGACTAGAAGAAATCACCCAAGCTGAACAGATAAAAGAAAAAAGAATTAAAAAGAGTGAGGACAGTCTAAGGGACCTCTGGGACAACATCAAGCACACTAACATCCATGTTATAGGTGTCCCAGATGGAGAAGAGAGAGACAAAGGGGCAGAGAATCTATTTGAAGAAATAATTGCTGAAAACTTCCTTAACCTAAGGAAGGAAACAGACATCCAGGTACAAGAAGCACAGAGAGCACCAAACAAGATAAACCCAAAGAGGACCACACCAAGACACATGTTAATTAAAATGTCCAGAATTAAAGATAAAGAGAGAACCCTAAAAGCGGCAAGAGAAAGACAAGTTACATACAAAGGAAACCCCATAAGGCTATCAGCTGACTTCTCAGCAGAAACCTTACAGGCTAGAAGAGAGTGGCATGATATATTTAAAGTGCTAAAAGGAAAAAACCTAGAGCCAAGAATACTCTACCCAGCAAGGTTATCATTCAAAATGGGAGGAGAGAAAAAGTTTCCCAGACAAGCAAAAATTAAAGCAGTTTGTCACCAAGAAACCAGTACTACGAGAAATGCTAAGGGGACTTGTTTAAAGGAGAAAAGAAAAGACCACAAATAGGAAAAATTATCTTTTTCCATGATAAGAGGGTAATGGATACAAATGCACAAAAAAGAGGTTAGATATGATATAAAAAACATAAAATGTGGGAGTAGGGGAGTTAAAGAGTAGAGCTTTTAGACAGAGGTCAAACTAAAGAGAATATCTACTTAATATAGACTACTATATACGTAGGTAACTATAGATGAACCCCATGGTAATCACAAACCAGAAACCTATAATAAATACACAAAAAACTAAGAGAAAGGAACCCAAACATAATACTAAAGAAAGCCATCAAACCACAAGGGAAGAGAGCAAGAGAAGAAGAAAGGAACAGCGAGGAACTACTAAAACACTGAGAAAAGAAGTTTAAAAATGGCAGTAAGTACATACTTATCAATAGCTACTTTCAACGTCAATGGATTAAATGCTCCAATAAAAAGGCATACGGTGGTTGATGGGATAAAAAACAAGACCCATATATATGCTGCATACAACAGACATACTTCAGACCTAAAGAGACTCACAAAGAGAAAGTAAAGGGATGGAAAAAGATACTCCAGGCTAAAGGCAATGATAAGAAAGCTGGGATAGTAATACTCATGTCAGAAAAAATAGACTTTAAAA
Organism: Diceros bicornis minor; assembly: GCF_020826845.1. Classification (NCBI taxonomy): domain Eukaryota; kingdom Metazoa; phylum Chordata; class Mammalia; order Perissodactyla; family Rhinocerotidae; genus Diceros; species Diceros bicornis. The sequence goes on along the minus strand of NC_080781.1, from coordinate 68,963,642 downwards.
CGAAAACTGTAAAAAGAGACAAAGAACATCTTTTCATGTGTCTGTTGGCCATCTGTATATCTTCTCTGCAAAGTGAAATAAGTCAGAGGGAGAAGGTCAAATACCGTATGATTTCCTTCATTAAGTAGTAGATAATAACAACAATAAACAAACACATAGGGACAGAGGTTGGATTGGTAGTTATCAGAGGGGAAGGGGGGAGGGAGGAGGGTGAAAGGGATAATTCGGTACATGTGTGTGGTGAGGGGTTGTAATTAGTATTTTGGTGGTGAACATGATGTAATCTATGCAGAAATAGAAGTACAATGATGTACACCTGAAATTTTTACAATGTTATAAACCAATGTTACTGCAATAAACAAAAAATTAAAAAAAAAAAGAGACAAAGAAGGGCACCACGTAATATTCAAGGAAATAATCCAACAAGAGGACATAACACATATAAATATCTATGCACCCAACACAGGCGCACCAAATACATAAAGCAATTATTAACAGACATACAAAGAGAAATAGACAGTAACACAATAATAGTAAGGGACTTGAACACTCCACTTACACCAACGGATAGATCATCCAAACAGAAGATCAATAAGGAAACATTGGCCTTAAATGACACAATAGAACAGATGGACCTAGTAGATATATACAAAACATTCCATCCAAAACCCAAAGAATACACATTCTTTTCAAATGAACATGGAATATTCTCCAGGACAGATCACATATTAGGCCACAAAACAAGTCTACATAAATTTAAGAAGATTGAAATAATACCAAGCATCTTTTCTGACCACAACGGTATGAAACTAGAAATCAACTATAGGAAGAAAATCACAAAAACCACAAATATGTGGAGATTAAAGAAAATGCTACTGAACAACGATTGGGTCAATGAAGAAATCAAAGGAGAAATCAAAAACACTTGGAGACAAATGAGAATGAAAATACGACATGCTAGAATTTATGGGATACGTACAGCAAAAGCAGTTCTAAGATCCAAGTTTATAGCAATACAGGCCTATCTCCACAAACAAGAAAAATCTCAAACAATCTAACAATGCACCTAAAGTAACATGAAAAAGAAGAACAAACAAAGCCCCAAATCAGTAGAAGAAGAGAAATAATAAAAATCAGAGCCGAAATAAATGAAATAGAGACTAAAATAAAATAGAAAAATTAATAAAACCCAGAGCTGGTTCTTTGAGAAGATAAACAAAATTGACACACCTTAGCTAGACTCACCAAGAAAAAAAGAGAGAAGGCTCAAATAAGTAAAATCAGAAATGAAAGAGGAGAAATTACAACGGACACCTCAGAAATACAAAAGATTAAAAGAGAATACTATGAAAAGCTATATGCCAACAAATGGGACAATCTGGAAGAAATGGATAAATTCTTAGAATCATACAACCTTCCAAAACTGGATCGAGAAGAAATAGAGAATTTGAATAGACCAATCACCTGTAAGGAGATTGAAACAGTAATCAAAAACCTCCCCCAAAATAAAAGTCCAGGACCAGACAGCTTCCCTGATGAATTCTACCAAACATTCAAAGAAGACTTAATACTTATCCTTCTCAAACTCTTCCAAAAAATTGAGGCGGGGGGGAAGTTCCCTAACTCATTCTACAAAGCTGATATTACCCTGATACCGAATCCAGACAAGGACAACACACACAAAAAAAGAAAATTATAGTCCAATATCATTGATGAACATCGATGCAAAAATCCTCAGCAACATACTAGCAAATCGCATACAACAAAATATTAAAAAGATTATACAGCATGATCAGGTGGGATTTACTCCAGGGATGCAGAGATGGTTCAACATTCACAAATCAATCAACATGATACACCACATTGCTAAAATGACAAATAAAAATCACATGATCATCTCAATAGATGCAGAGAAAGCATTTTACAAGATGCAGCATCCATTTATGAGAAAAACTATGAATAAAATGGGTATAGAAGGAAAGTACCTCAACATAATAAAAGCCATATATGACAAACCCACAACTAATATCACCCTCAATGGTGAAAAACTGAAACCCATCCCTCTAAGAACAGGAACCAGACAAGGAAGCCCACTGTCACTACTCCTATTTAACATAGTATTGGAAGTCCTAGCCAGAGCAATCAGGCAAGAAAAAGAAATAAAAGTTTCCAATTGGAAAAGAAGAAGTGAAACAGTCACTATTTGCAGATGATATGATTTTATATATAGAAAACCCTAAAGAATCCACCAAAAACGTTTTTGAAGTAATAAAATGAATATGGTAAAGTTGCAAGATACAAAATCAACATACAAAAATCAGTTGCATTTCTATACACTAACAACAAAGTAGCAGAAAGAGAAATTAAGAATACAATCCCATTTACTATTGCAACAAGAAAAATAAAATACCTAGGAATAAACTTAAGCAAAGAGGTGAAAGATCTGTACATTGAAAACTATAAAACATTGCTGAAAGAAATTAAAGAAGACACAATGAAATGGAAAGATATTCCATGCTCTTGGATTGAAAGAATTAACATAGTTAAGATGTCCATACTTCCTAAAGCAATCTATAGATTCAACGCCATCCCTATCAAAATTCCAACAACATTTTTCATAGCAATAGAACAAAGGATCCTAAAATTTATATGGAACAACAAAAGACCCCGAATAGCTAAAGGAATCCTGAGAAAAAAGAACAAAGCTGGAGGTATCACACTCCCTCATTTCAAAATATACCACAAAGCTATAGTAACCAAAACAGCATGGTACTGGCCCAAAAACAGACACACAGATCTATGGAATAGAATCGAAAGCCCAGAAATAAACCCACACATCTATGGACAGCTAAACTTCGACAAAGGAGCCAAGAACATACAATGGGGAAAGGAAAGTCTCTTCAACAAATGGTGTTGGGCAACCTGGACAGCCACATGCAAAAAAATGAAAGTAGCCCAATACCTTACACCATATACAAAAATTAACTCAACATGGATTAAAGACTTGAATGTAAGACCCAAAACCATGAAACTTCTAGAAGAAAACAAAGGCAGTACACTCTTTGACATCAGTCTTACCAACATATTTTCAAGCACCCTGTCTGACTGGGCAAGAGAACCAATAGAAAAAATAAACAAATGGGACTACATCAAACTGAAAAGCTTCTGCACAGCAAAGGAAACCATCAACAAAACGAAAAGACAACCTAACAATTGGGAGAAGATATTTGCAAACCATACATCTGATAAGGGCTTATTCTCCAAAATACATAAACTCATGCATCTCAACAACAAAAAAACTAACAACCCAATTAAAAAATGGGCAAAAGACCTGAACAGACATTTCTCCAAAGAAGATATACAGATGGCCATCAGGCACATGAAAAGATGTTCAACATCATTAGCTATCAGGGAAATGCAAATCAAATCTACAATGAGATATCACCTCACACCTGTCAGAATGGCTATAATTAACAAGACAGGAAACAACAAGTGTTGGACAGCATGTGGAGAGAAGGGAACTCTCATACACTGCTGGTGGGAGTGCAAACTGGCTCAGTCAGGGTGGAAAACTGTATGGAGATTTTTCAAAAAATTAAAGGTAGAACTGCCATATGATCCAGCTATTCCACTGCTGGGTATTATCCAAAGAACGTGAAAACACCAATGCGTAAAGATACATACACCCCTGTGTTCATTGTGGCATTATTCACAATAGCCAAGACTTGGAAGAAACCTAAGCGCCCATCAAGGGACGAATGGATAAAGAAGATGTGGTATATATACACAACAAAATTCTACTCAGCCATAAGGAACGATGAAATCCAGCCATTTGTGACAACACAGATGGACATTGAGGGTATTGTGCAAAGTGAAATAAGTCAGAGGGAGAAGATCAAATACCGTATGATCTCACTCATTAAGTAGTAGATAATAACAACAGCAAACAAACACACAGAGACAGAGATGGGATTGGTGGTTACCAGAGGGGAAGGGGGGAGGGAGGTGGGCAAAAGGGATAATTAGGCTCATGTGTGTGGTGATGGATTTTAATTAGTATTTGGGTGGTGAACATGAGAACAGGATGTAATCCATGCAGAAATAGAAGTATAATGATGTATACCTGAAATTTATACAATGTTATAAACCAATGTTACTGCAGTAAACAAACAAAAAAAGGCTTTTTGAACTACTTCAGATATCAGGACTGGCACACCTTGTTTTATCGTGCTTTGCTTTATTGCACTTTGCAAATATTGCATTTCTTACAAATTGAGGGTTTGTGGCATCCTTGCATCAAGCAAGTCTATTGGCACCATTTTTCCAACAATATTTGCTCACTTCATGTCTCTGTGTCACTTTTTGGTAATTCTTGCAATATTTCAAACTTTTAAATTTTTCTTATATTTGTTATGGTGATCTTTGATCAGAGATCTTTGATGTTACTATTGTAATTGTTTTGGGGTGGCACAAACTGTGCTGATATAAGACAGCTAACTTAATCGATAAATGTGTGTTATCTGACTGCTGCACAGACTGGCCATTTCTCTGTCTCTCTTCTTCTCCTTGGACTTCCCTATTCCCTGAGACACGGTATTGGAATTAGGCCAATTAATAACCCTACAATGGCCTCTAAGTGTTTGAGTGAAAGAAAGAGTCACATGTCTCTCACTTTAAATCAAAAACTAGAAATGATTAAACTTAGTGAGGAAGGAATGTTGAAAGCCATGATAGGCCAAAAGCTAGGCCTCTTGTGCCAAACAGATAGCCAAGTTGTGAATACAAAGGAAAAGTTCTTGAAGGAAATTAAAAGTGCTACTCCAGTCAACACAAAAATGATAAGAAAGCAAAACAGCCTTATTGCTGATATGGAGAAAGTTTTAGTGGTCTAGATAGAAGATCAAACCAGTCACAACATTCCCTTAAGCCAAAGCCTAATCCAGAGCAAAGCCCTAACTCTCTTCAATTCTAAGAAGGCTGAGAGAGGTGAGGAAGCTGCAGAAGAAAAGTTGGAAGCTAGCAGAGATTAAAGGAGAGAAGCTGTCTCCATAACATAAAAGTGCAAAGTGAAGCAGCAAGTGCTGATGTAGAAGCTGCAGCAAGTTATCCAGAAGATCTAGCTAAGATAAGTAATGAAAGTAGCTACACTAACAACAGATTTTCAATGTAAATGAAATAGCCTTCTATTGGAAGAAGATGCCATCCAGGACTTTCATAGCTCTTCATAGAGGAGAAGTCAATGCCTGGCTTCAAAGCTTCAAAGGACAGGCTGACTCTCTTGTTAGGGACTAATGCAGCTTGTAACTTTAAGTTGAAGCTAATGCTCACTTACCATTCCAAAAATCTTAGAGCCCTTAAGAGTTATGCTAAATATACTCTGCTTGTGCTCTATAAATGGGACAACAAATCCTGGATGACAGCACATCTGTTTACAACATAGTTTACTGAATATTTTAAGCCCCCTTTTGAGACCTACTGCTCAGAAAGATTCCTCTCATTGACAGTGCACCTGGTCACCTAAGAGCTCTGATGGAGATGTATAAGATTAATGTTGTCTTGAACATCCATTCTGTAGCCCATGGATCAAAGAGTAATTTCAACTTTAAAGTCTTATTATTTAAGAAATACATTTCATAAGGCTATAGTTGCCATAGATAGTGATTCTTCTGATGGATCTGGGCAAAGTAAGTTGAAAACCTTCTGGAAAAGATTCACCATTCTAGATGCCATTGAAAACATTTGTGATTCATGGGAAGAAGTTAAAATATCGACATTAACAGGAGTTTAGAAGAAGTTGATTCCAATCCTCATGGATGACTTTGAGAGATTCAAGACTTCAGTGGAGGAAGTAACTGCAGATGTGGTGGAAATAGCAAGAGAACTAGAATTAGATGTGGAGCCTGAAAATGTGACTGAATTGTTGCAATGTCATAATAAAACTTTATCGAATGAGGAGTTGCTTCTTATGGATGAGCAAAGAAAGTGATTTCTTGAGATGGGATCTACTCCTGATGAAGATGCTGTGAAGACTGTTAAGATGACAACAAAGGATTTAGAATATTACATAAACATAGTCGATATAGCAATGGCAGAGTTTAAGAGGATTGACCCCAATTTTGAAAGAAGTTCTATTGTGGGTAAAATGCTATCAAACAACATTGCATGCTACAAAGAAATTGTTCGTAAAAGGATGAGTCAATTAATGTGGCAAACTTCATTGTTGTCTTATTTTAAGAAATTGCCACAGCCATCCCAACCTTCAACAACTACCACCCTGATCAGTCAGCAGCAATCAACATCGAGGCAAGACCCTCCACCAGCAAAAAGATTATGACTTGCTGAAGGCTCGATGATGGTTAGCATTTTTTATCAATAAAGTATTTTTTAATTAAGGTATGCTTGCTTTCTAGACACAATGTTGTTGCACACTTAATAGACTACAGTATAATGTAAACATAACTTTTATATGCACTAGGAAACCAAAAAATTCATGTGACTCACTGTATTGTGATATTTGCTTTATTGTAGTGGTCTGGAAATGAACCCACAATATCTCTGAGGTGTCTGTACTCATAAAATTTGAGGGAGTTGGTAAATTTTCTGATTGGTAAAGTTATTCTCTTCATGAACCAGGAGTCAAAGAGTGAGAGAGGGATAAAGCATGTGGTGTACTGAAAAGAGTTCCAGTTTGGAGTCCTACAATCCTGTGTTTGAACTTCAGCTCTGCCTCTTATTATACGGCCTTAGGTAAGTCAGTCACTTTAGCTCTCTGAGACAGAATTTCTTTTTTGTCAAATACGGCTCATAATACCATATTGACAGGATCATTGTGAAGATTCCTGGGGGAGAAGCATGTGTGTGTGTGTACTTACTTTAGCATTTGTGGAAATATTTCACACGTTCTGGCAATGGGTTCTTTGTTAGTCTCACTTTTCAGGGTTGTTGCAAGCTTTCTCCTATTCTGTGTCTTCTTAGGTATTTTAGTCAGAAGCTGGGAGGGGCATAAACAAAATAGAAGACATATGACTATTTTTACAAATTCTAGTGACAAAACAACCCCAAAAGTTTGATAAAACACTCTGTTAGTGAGGCTGTGGAAACTGTCATGCATTGTTGGTGGGAGTATAATTTGGTACACATGTTGAAGGCAATTTAGGAAGTCCATCAAACTGTGAATTCATAAAGCCTCTAACTCAACAATTCCACTTCTGGAAATTTATACTACAGACATGCCAGTATTTATACATGTTTGAAATGACATATGTGCTAGATTATTCATTGCAGCATTGTTTGTAATAGTAAAGTCCAAATGTCTATCGTTAGAGCACTCATTAAATAAATTATGGTACAACCATACAATGATGATATAAAAATGAATAAGAAGGTGTTCTCTATACTGATGTGGAAAGAAAAACAAGATATATTAAGTGATTTAAAAAGGTTCAGAAAAGTACATATTGTATACTATCCTTTGTGCAAAAAAAAAATGGAAAAATGGATGGGAGGCTATCTTCTTATTTGAATAAACACACACTTGAAGTTTACAGAAGAAACAAATAACAATGGCTAAATGTGTGTGGGAGGTGGTGAAAACTGAGTAGATGGGAGACTAAGATGGGAAAGACATTTTTCACTCTATACTTTTTCTTATTTTTTGGTTTTGATATTGTGATATGTAACCTTTTCAGTAAATTTTATTTTTAAAAGACAATGATAAAGTCAAAAAATACATGGTATTTTTTACATGGCAAAATATACATGGCATATGGTTAATATACATGGTAAATAGTTAATATCCTTATTGTATAGCTAACTTCACAAATTAAAGTACATCCCAAATGAATTATTTACAAAGGAATCGTTGCACTTTATTAATAATAGTGAATTATAATGAGCTAAAACTATAATAAGAGAGTGAGTAAATAAATGATAGTATCTGGATCTTTAGTAGGTGGATTGTTTGACAACCACCAGAAATATTGTTCTTGAAGCATTTTTCACAACATGAAAAAAATTCATTAATTCAAAACATTACACAGAAATATACAAAATATACCATCTCATTATGTGTGTGAGTCTATATATGTATAATTATCTAAACTACCTGTAAATAATAGAAAAAATGAATATTGGACAAAACCATATATAATCCACCAAAATAATAATAGTGAGTGATCATGAGTAACTTTTCCCCCTTGCTTCTGCATTTGTGAAATTTTCAAATTCTTAACAATGACAAAAGATTAGTTTAATGAGGAAGGAGTAAACAAGGTTATTTACAATATAAAATCCCAGTAGGAAAATGAGTAAAGGACACAAAAAAACATTTCAAATAAAAAGAGCCACATAGACAATAAACAGTTGGAGGAAATTTTTAATCTAAGAAGTAATTTTTAAAGAGACAATAAAACAGGATTAATCAGATGATACTTTATTATTTATCAAATTATAAAAGATTTTAACAAAGGCAATACTCAACACTAGCCAGGATGAAGAATACGGCCTTCCCTTCTAGAAAACTTCATCCATCTGTAGAAAACTAATTTTTTATATTTTAAAGGCTAGGAAACTGGTTTCTTGTCTGTCATACTGTGTGTCTCTTGACCTTAAGGACATTGTTAAGGAGCAAAAGCAAGATGAATAAGGGGGCAGGAGAAATAGTCTTGGTACACATTCAGAGAGCAAACCTGCCTACCTAGACCAACCAGGAAGAGTCAGAGATGAAACACAGGAATTTTTCCCAGTTTCATCCTTGACATCGCCGGCTAGTCCGATAATACATCCCAGAGGGTGAGGGTCATGGTTGCCTAGAAGATTAGGAGCATGGAGAAAAGTTTTAAAGCTGGAGACTTTGCTTCTGCTGGGCTTTCCTAAACCTGCAATTCCCTTTCGGCTGCAGGAGCTTATGTTATAGGCAGTTTGTGCTATCTTTTTTCTTACCAGTTCATATCACTTTTGAATTGCAGCTAGACCCCTCAATGCTTCACTCTCAGAGCTCCTTCTTTCTCCTATTAGCCAGTACACATTATAAACCCCATAAAACAGTCCTCAAAGCAGGAATTAGAAAGGAAAGGGCATCAGTTAAATAGACAATCAGACAAAGATGAGTAACTAATGAGGGGTTTGGCCTAGAATCCAGGATATTTCCTGGAGTCTGTCACTGGTGTTGTCTTTTCCTCTAATGATACTATCCTCATTACACAGACCCTATGAGGTATGATAGTGGACTGAAAGAAGGAGAGACTTGAAACAAGATTGAGTCAAGAGACTGTTTTAATAGTCTGGATGGAAATAATAATAATAACAGGTATCAACATTTATTTAGCACTTGTTTTGTACCAGGCACAATTCTAAGCATGTTACACATATTAATGCATTTAACCCTCAGAACGACCCTATAAGGTAGGTATTGCTATTGTCCTAATTTTACACATGAGGAAACTGAGACAAGGAGAGGTTAAGTATCTAGCCCAGGGTCACATAGCTAGTAAGTGGATTTTCCCAGATCGGCCACAGGAAGAACAACACCAGCAAAGTGGCATGTCTTCTAAATATGCTCCGTTGTGCCTTATAATTACCTGGGGGAAAGGATAATTTTCTAAGAAAGTAGGAATGTGAGCATGTGCTATTAAACTAACCTGTGCAAACCAGGCCTTTTCTATACTTGAAGCTTCTCATTTGGTCTATGAGCCAAGAGGTTACTTTACAAATGTTTTGCTACTGCTGTTCCTGTCTTCAAGAAATCCCAGGTAGGGGCCGGCCTGGTGGCGTAGCGGTTAAGTTCTTGCATTCCACTTCGGTGGCCCAGGGTTCGCAGGTTTGATCCCGGGCGCAGACCGATGCACCACTTGTCAAGCCATGCTGTGGCGGCATCCCATATAAAGTAGAGGAAGATGGGCATGGATGTTAGCCCAGGGCCAATCTTCCTCAGCAAAACAAGGAGGATTGGCAATGGATGTTAGCTCAGGGCTAATCTTCCTCACACACACACACACACAAAGCTCAAGTCTAATCTTCCTCACAACAAAAAAGAAAAAGAAAGAAAAAGAAATCACAGGTAACCATTGTTATAACCTGGGTTGTATCTGTAACTTGCTTTTCTTTCCTGGCTATTCCTCCAAGTTAGAGAAATCTTAACAGTTCCTCAAAGATAGAGTGCTCACTCTTTTGCCACAAAATATTTCATGGTATGGCTATGCTTCAATTTTTTTTTTTATTTTTTTGTTTATTGCAGTAACATTGGTTTATAACATTGTAAAAATTTCAGGTGTACATCATTGTACTTCTATTTCTGCATAGATTACATCACGTTCACCACCAAAATACTAATTACAACCCATCACCACACACATGTATCGAATTATCCCTTTCACCCTCCTCCCTCTCCCCTTCCCCTCACGATGAAATCCAGCCATTTGTGACAACATGGATGGACATTGAGGGTATAATGCAAAGTGAAATAAGTCAGAGGGAGAAGGTCAAATACCGTATGCTTCAATTTAATTCAACCATTTTCCTATTTATGAACATTTACTGTGTTTCCACCTTCTTTTTTGCCACTAGTCACAATGTTACAATAAACATTCTTACTTCTTTTGGATAAATTCCCAGTCATAGGATTGCTGGGTTGAAGAGTATCCTTAGTTTTAGAGTACACATTACTAGATTACTTCTCACACACACACAAAAAAAGAGATGTAACAATACCAATTTCCACCAAGCCCAACATTCCATTTAGAGCTAAATATTATTACACTTGAAACTTTTTTCTAATCTTAAGAGAAACAAAGGATATCTATGTTTAGCTTAATAATTTGCTTTCTTCTGTTAGTGAGAATGGGCACCTTTTCGTATGCTTCCTGGGCATTTTCAATTTGTTAACCTGTGAATAGACTATTTATACCCTTTGCACATTTTCATTGGGTTGACATTTTAAAAAATCAATTTATGAGAAGTCTATGTCTATTACAAATTAGATCCTTATCTGCTATAGACTTTGCAAATGTTTTTATTAATTAATCATTTACCTTTGATTTTGTTTATGCTATCTTTTGCCATTTAAAATTATTAATTTTATGTAGTGAATGTGGCATTTTTTCTCTAATGAATGCTAGATCCCTTGTCTTGCTCAAGAGTCTCTTCACTCCCTAAGTTGTGTGTAATTTTCCTACATCTTCAAAGCTTTTTTAATTAGAATTTTTATCTTGAGACAATTGTAGATTCATATGCTGTTGTACCATCCATGTATCCTTTACCCAGTTTCCCCCCAAGGGTAATAGTGACATCCTCCAAAACTATAGTACAATATCATAACCAGAAAATTGACATTGATACAATCCACCAATCTTATTCAAATTTCTCTAGTTATGCACATACTCATTTGTGATTGTGTGTATTCAGTTTTATGCAATTTTATCACCTGTATAGGTTTGTGAATCCACCACCACAATCAAGATATAGAACAGCAGTCCCATCACTACAAAGGTCCCTCTAGTGTTGTCTTTTCATAACCATACCCACCTTCATCTCCTTCTGTCCCTTGCTCCTGTCCCTAACAACTGATAACCACAAATCTCTTCTCCATCTCTATAATTTTGTCATTTCAAAAATGTTATATAAATGGAATCATACGGTATATATTCTTTGGGGATTGACTGTTTTCACTCAGCATACCCTTGAGATGTTTCCAAGTTGTGTGTATCAATGATTTATTCCTTTTTATTGCTGGAGTAGTATTCAATAATATGGATATACCATAGTATTTTCTTTAATCATTCACCCGTTAATGCAATAATGCATAATGCATTATGCATTAATGCATAATCGCATAATTGCATAATCGCATAATTGCAATAATGCAATAATCTAGCTGGTTTCCAGTTTGGGACTGTTAGGAATAGAGCTGCTATGAATATTTGTTTGCAGGTTTTTGTGTAGACATAAGTTTTCCTGTCTCTGGGATACGTGCCCAGGAGTACTATTGCTAGGTCGTATAGTTAGCACATGTTTAGTTTTATAAGAAACTGCTAAATAATTTTCTAGAAAGACTAGACCATTTTACATTCCTATCAGCAATGTATGAATGATCCAGTTCTCAAAATCCTTACCAGCATTTGGTGTTATAACTTTTTTTAATGGTAGCCATTCTAGTAGTGATATCTCTTTTATTGAAATATAATGCACATACCATATAATTCACCATTTTAATGTGCACAATTCAGTAGTTTTTAGTACATTCACAAGGTTGTGTATCCATTACCACTATCTAATTTCAGGACATTTTTATCACCACACACACACACACACACACACAAAAACCAAGTACCCATTAGCAGTCACTCCCCATTCCTTCCTCTCCCCAGCCTTTAGCAATCACTAATCTGCTTTCTGCCTCTGTGGATTTGTCTATACTGGATATTTCATATAAATGGAATCATATAATATGTGAGGTCTTATGTCCAGTTCCTTTCACTTAACATAAGGGTTTCAAGGTTCATCTGTGTTATAGCAGCTCAAATCTGCTGTTGAGCCCCTCTAGTAAATTTTTTTATTTCAGTTAATACACTTTTAAATCCAATAATTAATTTTTGGTTCTGATAATTTCTATCTCTTTATTGATAGATAGTCTCTATTTAGTGAGACATTGTTCTCATACTTTCCTTTAGTTCTTTAGACACGATTTTCTTTAGCTCTTTGAACTATTTCAAATTGTTTATTTCACACTGATTGAGTTTTAATAATTTGTGGGTTTTGAGAAATTAGTCTGTTTCTTCTAAATTGTCAAATTTGAGTGTAAAATTATTCACATTTTGTATAATTGATAGTAATGTGATTTAACTTGATAGAAGTTAAAGCGGTGAAGGCATATTTTAATTAGGAACTTTTGCAATTGGGGAAAAGAGATCTCAATATAGAACTGGGCTCAATTCTGAATACAATAAGAAAAAGTGGGGATTTACAGCTAAGGAGCAGGATGGAGGGGTCAGTCGATGGAAAATTACAAAGAGGAAATATCAAGGATAAGTGGTGATTCTGGCTAAACTGAATTCACAGGTTTCTTGGTGAAGGCAGGCTAGGGTGATCAGATGAAACCTACGGGATGGTGAGGGATAAGGAATTTAATCAGATATCAAGAGTGATCAGATATCTGGAATGAGGATTCTTGCTAGATTGACATAATAGGATTCTTGCTAAAATTGGATGATGCAAAGATGGACACAGAAGTCCAAAGGTCAAGGTGTAGTTGAGAATTGCATTCAGAGGAGCCTGACTAAAGTTTGGTCAAGGAGAGACTCTTTGTCGATACTATTCCCTTTATTTTCTTTTTAATGGTTGCAAAATCTGTAGTGATATTCCCAGTATTGTACATGATAATGTTAATTATGTCTTTTCCTTTTATTTTTGTCAATCTTGCTAGAGGTTTATAAATTTTAATGATCTTTTCCAAGAATTTCTTTTTTAAATTGATTTTCTCTATTGTTTTCCTGTCTTCAATTTCACTGATTTCTGCTTTTTATTTCCTTCCTTCTGCTTGCTCTGTTCTTATTTTTCTCTCTTTTTCTAGTTTCTTGAGGTAAAAATTTAGATTATGGATTTGAGATCTTTCTTCTTTTCTAAAGTAAGCATTTAGTGCTATAAATTCCCTCTCAGCACTGCTTTAGCTGCATCCCATATATTGTGTTATATGGCATTTATATTTTCATTCTGTTCTACTTATTTTTTTCAGGTGTACATCAATAAATTCAATTTCGTTATAGATTACATCATGTTCACCACAAAAAACTAATTAAAATCCATCACCACACACATGTGCCTAATCATCCATTTCACCCTCCTCCCTCCCATCTTCCCCTCTGATAACCACCGATCCAGTCTCTGTCTCTATGTGATTGTTTGTTGTTGTTTTTATCTCCTACTTATGAGTGAGATCATATGGTATTTGACTTTCTCCCTCTAACTTATTTCATTTAGCATAATACCCTAAAGGTCCATCCATGTGGGCACAAACAGCTCGATTTCTTCCTTCCTTATGGCTGAGTAGTATTCCATTGTGTATATATACCACATCTTCTTTATTCATTCACAGCTTGATGGGCACCTAGGTTTCTTCCAAGTCTTGGCTATTGTGAATAACGCTGCAATGAACATAGGGGTGCAAGCATTCATGTTTTCATGTTTTTTGGATAAATATTGAACAGTAGAATAGCTGGATCGTATGGCAGTTCTATTCTTAAATTTTGAGGTATCTCCATACTGTTTTCCATAGTGGCTGCACCAGTTTGCACTCCCACCAGCAGTGTATGTGAGTTCCCTTCTCTCCACATCCTCTCCAACACTTGTTCTTTAGTGTCTTGTTAATTATAGCCATTCTGACAGGCGTGAGGTAACATCTCATTGTAATTTTGATTTGCATTTCCTTGATAGTTAATGATGTTGAACATCTTTTCATGTGTTTGTTGGCCATCTATATATCTTCTTTGGAGAAATGTCTGTTCAGGTCTTTTGCCCATATTTTAATCGGATTGTTAGTTTTTATGTTGTTGAGATGTATGAGTTCTTTATATATTTTGGATATTAACCACCTATCAGATATATGGTTTGCAAATATCTTCCCCCGATTGTTAGGTTGTCTTTTCATTTTGTTGATGGTTTCTTTTGCTGTGCAGAAGCTTTTTAGTTTGATGTAGTCCCATTTGTTTATTTTTTCTATTGTTTCCCTTGCCAGTCAGACATGATACTTTTAAAATATGTTGCTAAGACCAATGTCTAACAGTGTACTGCCTATGTTTTCTTCTAGAAGTTTCATGTTTTGAGCTCTTACATTCAAGTATTTAATCCATTTTTAGTGAATTTTTGTGTATGGTGTAAGATAATGGTCTACTTTCATTTTTTTGCATGTGGCTGTCCAGTTTGCCCAAGACCATTTATTGAAGAGACTGTCCTTTCTCCACTGCATGTTCTTGGCTCACTTGTGAAAAATTAGCTCTTCATAGATGTATGGGTTTATTTCTGGGCTCTCAATTCTGTTCCATAGATCTGTGTGTCTGTTTTTGTGCCAGTACCATGCTGTTTTGGCTACTATAGTTTTGTAGTATATTTTGAAATCAGGGAGTGTGATACCTCCAGCTTTGTTCTTTTTTCTCAGGATTCCTTTAGCTACTTGGGGTCTTTTGTTGTTCCATATAAATTTTAGGATCCTTTGTCCTCTTTCTGTAAAAAATGTTGGAAGTTTGATAGCAATTGCATTGAATCTATAGATTGCGTTAGGAAGTATGCATATTTTAACTATGTTACTTCTTCCAAACCAAGAGCACAGAACATCTTTCCATCTCTTTGTGTCTTCTTCAATTTCTTTCAGCAATGTTTTATAGTTTTCAGTGTGCAGATCTTTCACTTCTTTGCTTAAGTTTATTCCTAGGTATTTTATTCTTTTTGTTGCAATTGTAAATGGGATTGTATTCTTAATTTCTCTTTCTGCTACTTCATTGTTAGTTTATAGAAACGAAACTGGTTTTTGTATGTTGATTTTGTTTCCTGCAACTTTACCATATTCGTTTATTGTTTCTAAAAGTTTTTTGGTGGATTCTTTAAGGTTTCCTATATATAAAATCATATCATCTGCAAATAGTGACAGTTTCCCATCTTCCTTTCCAACTTGGATCACTTATATTTCTTTTTCTTGCCTGATTTATCTGGCTAGAACTTCCAATCCTATGTTAGATAGGAGTGGTGAAAGTGGGCATCCTTGTCTAGTTCCTGATCTTAGGGGGATAGCCTTCAATTTTTCACCATTGAGAATGATATTAGCTGTGGGTTTGTCATATATGGCCTTTACTGTGTTGAGGTAATGGTCTTCTATACCCATTTCATTCAGTGTTTTTGTCATAAATAGATGGTGTATCTTGTCAAATGCTTTCTCTGCATCTAGTGAGTTGATCGTGTGATTTTTATTCTTCATTTTGTTAATGTGGTGTATCACATTGATTGATTTGTGGATGTTGAACCATCCCTGAATCCCTCAAATAAATCCCGCTTCATCATGATGTGTCATCTTTTTAATGTATTACTGTATTCTATTTTCTAGTATTTTGTTGAGGATTTTTGCATCAATGTTGATCAGTGATATTGGCCTGTAATTTTCTTTTTTTTGTATTGTCCTTGTCTGTTTTTGGTATCAGGGTAATGTTGGCTTCATAGAATGAGTGAGGAGGCTTCCTTTTCTCTTCAATTTTTTGGAAGATTTTGAGAAGGATAGGTGTTAATTGTTCTTTGAATGTTTGGTAGAATTCACCAGGGAAGCCATCTGGTCTTGGACTTTTATTTTTTTGGAGGCTTTTGATTACTGTTGTGATCTCCTTACTGGTGATTGATCTATTCAAATTCTCTATTTCTTCTTGATTCAATTTGGAAGGTTGTATGATTCTAAGAATTTATCCATTTCTTCTAGATTATCCAATTTGTTGGCATATAGCATCTCGTAGTATTCTCTTATATCTTTTGTCTTTCTGAGATGTCTGTTGTAATTTCTCCTCCTTCATTTCTGATTACATTTATTCGAGCCTTTTCTCTTTTTTTCTTGGTGAGTCTAGATAAAGGTTTGTCAATTTTGTTTATCTTTTCAAAGAACCATCTCTCAATTACATTGATTTTTTTCTATTGTTTTTAATTCTCTATTTCATTTGCTTCTGCTCTGATTTTTATTATTTCCCTCCTTATTCTGATTTTGGGCTTTTTTTGTTCTTTTTCCAGTTCCTTTAGGTGCACTGTTAGATTTTTTATTTGAGATTTTTCTTGTTTGTTGTAGTAGGCCTGTATTGCTATAAACTTCCCTCTTAGAACCAATTTTGCTGTATCCCATAAATTCTGGCATGTTTAATTTTCATTTTCTTTTGTCTCCAGGTATTTTTTGATTTCTCCTTTGATTTCTTCATTGACCCAATCATTGTTCAGTAGCATTTTGTTTAATCTCCACATATTTGTGGCTTTTCTGATTTTCTTCCTATAGTTGATTTCTAGTTTCATACCATTGTGGTCAGAAAAGATGCTTGGTATTCTTTCAATCTTCTTAAATTTACGTAGACTTGTTTTGTGATCAATCCTGGAGAATGTTCCATGTGCATTTGAAAAGCATGTGTATTCTTTGGTTTTTGCATGGAATGTTCTGTATATATCTACTAAGTCCATCTGGTCCAGTGTGTCATTTAAGACCAATGTTTCCTTATTGATCTTCTGCTTGGGTGATCTATCCACCGGTGCAAGTGGTGTGTTCAAGACCCCTACTATTATTGTGTTACTATCTATTTCTTCTTTTTTGTCTGTTAATATTTGCTTTATATATTTAGGTACTCCTATGTTGGATACATAGATGTTTAAAAGTGTTATATCCTCTTGTTGGATTGTTCCCTTGATCATTATGTTGTGCCCCTTTTTGTCTCTTTTTAAAGTTTTTGTTTTAAAGTCTATTTTGTCTGATATAAGTATTGCTACCCCAGCTTTCTTTTCATTTCCCTTTGCATAAAGTATCTTTTTCCTCCCCTTCTCTTTCAGTTTCTGAGTGTCTTTAGGTCTGAAGTGTGTCTCTTATATGCATCATATATATGAGTCTTATTTTTTGAACCAATCAGCCATGCTAAGCCTTTTGATTGGAGCATTTAGTCCATTGACATTTAAAGTAGGTGTTGATAAGTATGTACTTATTGCCACTTTGTTACTTTTGTTCTGGGTGTTTTAGTAGTTCTTCACTGTTCGTGTCTTCTTTTCTTACTCTCTTCCACTGTGGTTGGATGGCTTTCTTTAGTATTATGTTTGGGTTCCTTTCTCTTAGTTTTTTGTCTATATATTATGAGTTTATGGTTTGTGATTACCATGAGCTTCATATATAATAACCTACGTATGTAGCAGTCTATAGTAAGTTGATGGCCTCTTTAGTTTGACCTCTTTCTAAAAGCTCTACTCTTTCGCTCCTCTCTTGCCACATTTTATGTTTTTGATATCATATCAAACCTCTTTTTTGTGCCCGTTTGTATCTGTTTTCCTCTTATCATGGAACTAGATATTTTTTTCCTATTTGTGGTCTTCTCTTTCCCCCTTAAATAATTCCCTTCAGCATTTCCTATAGGACTGATTTCTTGGTGAGAATCTCCTTTAATTTTTGCTTGTATGGGAAACATTTCTTCTCTCCTTCTGTTCTGAATGATAATCTTGCCAGGTAGAGTATTCTTGGCTGTAAGTTTTTTCCTTTTAGCACATTAAATATATGGTGTCACTCTCTTCTAGCCTGTATAGTTTCTGCTGAGAAGTCAGCTGATAGCCTTATGGGGTTTCCTTTGTATGTGACTTGTTGCCTTTCTCTTGCAGCTTTTAGGATTCTCTCCTCATCTTTAATTTTGGATATTTTAATTATGATCTGTCTTGGTGTTGGCCTCTTTGGGTTCATCTTGTTTGGTACTCTCTGTGCTTCCTTTAACTGGATGTCTGTTTCCTTCCTTAGGTTAGGGAAGTTTTCAGCTATTGTTTCTTCAAATAGATTCTCTGTCCCTTTGTCTCTCTCTTCTCCTTCTGGAACACCTATAACACGGATGTTAGTACACTTGAAGTTGTCCCAAATGTTCCTTAGACTTTCCTCACTCTTTTTAATGCTTTTTTTCTTTTATCTCTTCAGCTTTTTTCTTTTTATCTCTTTGATTTCCTCTAGTCTTTCATCCAGCTCACTGATCTGTTCTTCTGTATCCTCTACTCTCATCTTGAGTCCCTCTAGTGAATTTTTAATTTCCCATATTGTATTTTTCATTTCTGATTTGTCCATTTTTATATTTTACATTCTTTTTTTTTCTCCTTTTTCTTTTTCCCCAAGCCCCAGTAGATAGTAGTATGTTGTAGTTGCACATCCTTCTAGTTGCCGTACGTGGGACACGGCATCAGCATGGCCAGACAAGAGGTGCCTCAGTGCGTGCCCGGGATCCGAACCCGGGCCGCCAGCAGCGGCGCGTGCGCGCTTGACTGCTAAGCCACGGGGCTGGCCCAATATATTTTACATTCTTTGTTGACATTCTCACTGAGTTCATCCATTCTTCTCCCAAGATCAGGGAGCATCCTTAACACTCTTTGTTTGAACTCTTTGTTAGGTAGATTGCTCATTTCTGTTATATCTAGTTCTTTTTGTGGGGTTTTGTCCTGTTCCCTTACTTGGAATGTATTCCTTTGTCTCCTCATTTTGCCTCTGTCCCTGTGCTTGTATCTTTGTATTAGGTAGGTCAGCTATGTTTCCTGATCTTGGAGAGGTGACCTTATGTAAGAGATGCCTTATGAGGCCCAGCAGTGTGCTTCCCTCTCATTACCACTTCCGAATGTTCCAGGATTGACCCCCGTGTGGGCTCTGTATGTCCTTCTATTGTGGCAGACTTGCTCTTGCTGTAGGTGCCCAGTGAGGCTGAACTGTCCCCCTTGCCAGCTGGTTGTAATGCTCAGCTGTGTTTGGCTATTATGGATCCTTCAGTCTCTTAATTGGGTGTCGGGTGCCCCAGCACTGTTGGCTTCCAGGTCTAATAGCACATTCCTGTTGCAGTTTTGCTATTAAGTGAGTAGGCCCCAGCATGGCTGGTTATTAGGCTTAAGGGCTTATAATTGTTGTAGGCCTCTGGCCTGTATGTCTCTTCTCAGCTCTAAGGATTGCAGCTGGGTGGGTCTGGCCCCAGGCAGGGGATCACTGAATTGTTTCAGGCTTTGGAAGGTGGGGCCAATCCCCTATGTGGCTGTTTGAGAAATGCAAGTCTTCTGCAGCTCACAAGCCTCACTGCCCACAGGGCCACACATACAGTCAACACACTCCTGCCCCATGCATGTGCCCCAACACCCTGAAGTGTACCCAGTCACTCCAAGGCAGGAGCCCCACACACTCCAACAATGCCCCACACTCTCCACCCACTCCTCATGCACGTCCTGTTGCACAAAAGTGGACCCACTCGCCAGGCTGCAGAGAATCCTGGCAGCTTGTTTAGCAGGCCCACAAGTTGCCTGAGGGCTTGTTGTTGGGTGGGGCCAGTCCCTAGGGCAGGCTGCTTTCCTTGGCTGAGCTGGAGTAAATTGTTGCTCTAGTGGGTGGGGCAAAACCTAGGCTAGCACGCCACAGGGAGAACTCCAGTGGCATCTGCCAGTGTCTGTGTCAGCACCCCTACACCAGGCCACAACAATGGTTGCCACCGATGTCCAAGTCCCTCGAGAGGTCTCACCTCTCACCAAAATGCACCCAGAGCCTATCAGGTGAGTCTCTTTTCACCAAAGGACTGTGCCCCTTTCTTCCTGGTGATTTTAGGTTGCTTTCTGAAGTGGGTGAGTTTGTGCATTGGCCCTTTAAGAGTTGGCTTGTTTTTTTTTTTTCTTATGTCCAATAGCTTTTCTGGGGGTATTCCTCATTGTTGTTAGTAGCCAGCAAAGCCAGATATTATGACACTCATCTCGGTTGTGCTGGGTCTAAAAAATGCTTACAGCCCCAACAGTCCTTGCTCATGTCCTCCACTCCTCTAGGGAAAGCTGTGTACCTTTGGATTGCTCCTGGGCAGCCGTGAGGTGCTGCAGCTTGCCAAGATGCCTTTTATTCTCTCAAGAAGGGAATTTCTGTCTCTTCCACATCCATCAGGACGGTTGTGTGTTGCAGGGGATCTGCTTATCCAGTTGTCAGTTATCTCTCAGGGGTAATTGTTCCAAGATTAGTTGTCTGTTTTGTCCATGGGAGGAGGTGAGTTCAGAGTCCACCTACACCACCATCTTGACACCAATCTCACCAACAGTATTCTTCTGCTTATTTTTATTTCTTTTAGGTTTTCAATTTGACCCATTGATTATTTGTACATGTGTTGTCCATTTCCCAAGAGTTTAGAGATTTTCCTATTGTCTTTCTATTTTTTTCTAGTTTGATTACATTCTTGGCAGTCTACTCTGAATGATTTCAATTCTTTTAAAATTGTTGAGATTTGTTTTATAGCACAAGAGATGGTCTATATTTCCTATGCTTCAATGCATCTGTTCCTACTCATTTTATCTTCTCCCTGTATTAATTTGGTAATTGAGCATTTGCAAGGCAAGCCTAAGACTTCCCACTTCTCCATCTCCATTTTACTTCTGTAGCTACAGAGAAGAGAAGATTTCAAGAGAAGTATCAAGTTTCTTCTGCTCATTATTTATTTGGGATATGTCTGCTGCAGTGAGTTGCACATCAAGTGGATAGTGTCTTAATTGTTTTTAAAATAGTTTTCTATAGCTGGTAGCAGAGTGTCACAGAAAGAGAATCAACTCCTCTTCCATGATCCATTGTGTTAAAAAAAAAAAAAAGAAGTAGAAGTGGGCATATTTTTCCTGCCTTGAATACTGGGATACCCCCTTGAAAATTATCTTTTTAAAAAATCTTTGCCAATTTTAGAGATAAAAAGAGTTATTTTTTTAAGTGGCCTTTTAAAATTGTTAGGTTGAATTTTCTTTTGCGTGTTTTTATTGGCTCCTCCCTCAACTTATCTTTTCCTTTCTATTGTTCATTTTCCTGTTGAGAGTTTTAAAGGATATTTTACTACTTTTTCTTTTTTTTTGTGAGGAAGATTAGCCCTTGGATAACATCTGTTGCCAATCCTCCTCTTTTTTGCTGAGCAAGTTTGACCCTGGGCTAACCTCCATGCCCATCTTCCTCTACTTTATATGTGACACTGCCACAACATGGCTTGATAAGCGGTGCATATGTCTGTGCCCGGGATCTGAACCTGTGAACCCCATGCCACTGAAGTGGAGTGCATGAACTTAACTGCTATGCCACTGGGCAAGCCCCTGCTTTTTCCTTTTTATTATTAAAAAAATAATATATCTCATTATAAAAAAATTAGAAATTTCAGAGACACGTAAAAAAGAAATGAACACTCATAGGCTACCACCATTAACAATTTTGATACACTTTGCCCATTCCTATACTGGTGTTTTGGTGGGATTTTTTAGGATTAAAATTATATATTTTGTCTAGTTTTGCTTCTTAATTTTAAAATTAAATTATATTGTGACCTACTCTCTATATTGTTAAAGTTATTTCTGAACATCAATTAAAATATCTCAATTTAAATTTTAAAATAATAAATACCTAATCTTTTTATACGTTATTGATCATTTTTATATTTATTCCTCCAGATTAAATTTTGAATATTTTTGCCAATCCCTGCCCCATTTAGTATTTTTAAATTTTGTGTTTCCTGAAATATATATATTAATTTGAGAAGAGGTAACATCTTTAAAATAATTAGTTTCCCCATCCAAGAATATGGCTCATCTCTTTATTGATTTACCTCCTTTGTCTTCTCCAATAACATTTTGCCATTTTCTTGTTATAAATGCAGACTATTTCCCCTTAAGCATAAGGCCAGTATTTTCTATTTTCTTCATAGTGAATAGAAAGTGGTTTGACCATGAGTGGAGAAAATGAAAACCCATTAACTTCCTCATACAATGGAATGATTAACATTTCTTAATGTTATAATCCAGGAAACACTTTATTCAAACGTTTTTAAGTAATGCATGCTTATTGTTGAAACATTGGGCAATGCAGAAAAGCATAAAGAAGACAAAAATCACCCATGATCTCAAAACTCATTAATATCAACTATTGGTATATTTCCTTCTGGTCTTTTTTGTGTTTCTTTATTTTTGAGTTTGTGTTCATAATTGCACAAATATACATGAAGACATGCTTATTCTAAAAATTTCAAGTAGTTCAGAAAAATATAAAGATATGAAATAAAAAGTACTTTCCCAAACCTACTTCTTCATACCCTCACCTTCACCCAGGCAACGAGTATTGATAGTTCAATGAGTATCCTCACTTCTTCCTCTACATATTTAATGGAGTAATTCATAGTTATTTTTTGTGACTGTGTCATGTTTGTTCAAAAAGAATGTGCATTCTTTGTTTATTTAGTATGAAGTTCTCTATATAGCTATTATACCAAGATTGTTAAGTATGTTATTCAATTCGTTCTTATCTTTAATTATTGTTTTTTTCCACTACTCGATCCATTGATTTGTGAGAAAACTCTTTTTTTTTTTTTTTTTTTGCTCCTCAAAGTCCCAGTACATAGTAGTATATTCTAGTTGTAAGTCCTTTTAGTTCTTTTATGTGATCCACCACCACAGCATGGCCACTGACAGATGAGTGATGTGGTTCTGCACCTGGGAACTGAACCCAGGCCACCGAAGTGGAGCACTCTGAACTTTAACCACTAGGCCAGCAGGGCTGGCTCTGATTTGTGAGAAAACTCTTAATTCATTCAACAAATATTTATGGAGTGCCTATCACATGTTAGGCATTGTTCTAGCCTCTAGAGATGTAGAAGTGGACAAAGCAAACAAAAACCCTTGTCTTTATTGAACATACATCAAGAAGCAATTAACTATTTATTTCCACCAATGGTATATGAATGTGCTCATTTTATCCTTATTGACAATGGACCCACATGATAATAATAATTAACAATTATTATTTTTTAAAATCTTTGCCAGTTTGGTAGGAATAAATCCATGTTTCTTGTTGTTGTAATTTGCATATCTTTAATTATCGGTGAGACTAAGCTTTTTTATTTTTGCTGAGGAAGATTGGCCCTGAGATAACACCTGTTGCAAATCTTTCTCTTTTTGCTGAGGATGATTATCCCTGAGCTAACATCTATGCCCATCTTGCTCTATTTTGTGTATGGGATGCCACCACAACATGGCTTGATGAGCTGTGTGTAGGTCCATGCTCTGGATCCGAACTCAAAAACCCCAGGCTGCCAAAGTGTAGTGTGCAAACTTAACCACTATGCCACGAGGCTGGTCCTGAGATTAAGCATTTTTAATGTGTCTTAAAATTTGTACTTTCTCCTTATAAATTCTCTATTGAAAGTCCTTTGCCAACTTGTCATTTTGGACATGGTATCCTTGCCATTCTTTTACTGGAGTTAATTTTCCTTGTTTTTTGTTTGTTGGTTGGTTGGTTGATTTTGTTTGGCCTGTAATATTCAAGTCTGTCTATGGCCAACTTCTGGACCTTCTCTAACTATAAGACTTTTGCTGTATTAGACTATTATCATTTGGATTAATGTCTCATTTTAATAGTCAGATTTATTCATAATTTAATTATATTGTAATGAGTTTGGGATTTCATGAAAAATATTTGAAGGAATCAAGGTATTGAAGTAGAGCTAGACATAACTGTTGTGGTATGTGTTGATCCAGATGCCCTTGTAGCCTTTTAAAAGCCTTAACAGATTTTTTCAGGAAGATTTCAGTGTAGAAGAATCATGAACTCACCTCCTCCCATGGATAAAAATCATCTTTAAATACCTGTGGAAAAATTTCCTCTGAGAGACATCTGGAAACTGGATAAAAAGAACCCTCACAACAAGGGACAACACTGACAGGGGTGGAAGAGGCAGGAATACAGACCTGCTGAGGAGAAAACCATACCCTAGCCATGGTGCTTCAGGGCAGGGAGTGATCTCATAGGTATGGAGCATTTCCCAGAGGAGTGGGGGATCTGACCTACACATTAAGCATACCAGCCCTTAGATTCAGAACAGCTGAGAAAGGATTTCATAATATCTAGCTTTGCTGGCTTTGAAAACCAATGGGAAATATGCTCAGGAAAACTATAGAACTTCAGAGAAGGAAAAACATGCTCTTAAAGGGCCCATGTAGATTCACTTGGTCTGGAAACCAGCACAAAAACACCAGACAGAAAATCACATAGTCCATTGGTAAAAGAGACTCACTTACTATACTTAGAGCACATCTCAGAGAGACAGGAGATGGTTGGGCCTACCCCTCCAGGGAGTGAGATACTGGCAGCAGCCTTTAGCATGACCTAGTTCAGTCATGCTGACACAAATGCTGGCAGCCATCATTGGATCCCTTCCTCTAGCCTGTTAGCACAAGGGTCTGCCCCATCCACTAGAGCACCTGAGGCAATCGAGTGCAGCCAGGCAGCAGGCAGCCCACACCAGGGACTTGCCCTGCCCACCAGCAAGCCCACAGCAAATTTGTGATCCCACATAGGTGGGCATGTGGGACTTCTGTGGCAGGGTGAATGGGTGTGTGTCAGTGGGAAATGCATGCAAGCACACATTGGTGTGGTGTGTAGATCCATGGGCAACAGGGCCTCTGGGTCCACAGCAGACTTGTGCTGCTGGCCATCAGAAATAGCCACCTAGGGAATCTGCCCCACCTACCAATGCCTGAAATGATTGTGTGTTGCTGCACCTAGGGCTGACTCCACCCATCTGTACTCCTGAGGCAGCTGTATAATGCAGGGCAGCATAGCCAGGTCTAGCCAGAGGTCTGCCCCACCCAAAAGAGAGCCAACAACACTCGTACACTGCAGGGAGCTGCACAGGATGCCTGCAGCAATTGTGAGCCCCTGATCCTAGCAACCAAGCACACTGGGGGCCTGACTCACTTAACTGCAAAACAGCAGTAGTTGAGTGCTGTTAGACATTGCAGCCAGCCGTGCTGCAGCTTACCCCACCCAATAAAGTGACTGTAGCAGATACACGTGGCTGATCCTTACAAGGAGCTGGCCTTGGGGCCAGGCTAGCCTACCTGTGTGCCTACAGCAATAGCAACCCCACTGCCACAGAAGGGCACACACAGATCATGCAGCAAACACAGAGCATTTGGCAGGGGAGATCAAAGGGAAGCATGTTGCTAGGCCCCATAAAGCATCTCTTACATAACACCACGTTTACAAGATTAGGAGATGTAGCTGATCTACCTAATACCTAGATATAAGCACAGAAAACTAGGCAAAATTAGGAGACAAAGGAATATGTTCCAAATAAGGGAACAGGACAAATCTTCAGAAAAAGAATTAAAGGAAACAGAAATAAACAATCTACCTGATAAAGAGTACAAACTGATAGTCATAAGAATGCTCACTGATTTGGGGAAAAGAATAGACGAACACAATGAGAACTTCAACAAAGAATTGGAAAATATAAAAAAGAACCCATCAGAACTGAAGAATACAATAATGGAAATGAAAAAAAAAATGCTAGAGGGAATCAATAGCAGAGTAGATAACACAGAAGAATGGATCAGCAACCTGGATGAAAGAGTAGGGGAAATCATGCAAGCTGAACAGAAAAAAGAAAAAAGAATAAAAAAGGACAAGGGCAGTTTAAGGCGTCTTTTGGACAACATCAAGCATACTAACATCTGCATTATAGGTGTCCCAGGAAGAGAAGAGAGAGACAAAGGGGCAGAAAGTCTATTCGAAGAAATAATAGCTGAAAACTTCCCTAACCTAAGGAAGGAAACAGACATCCAGGTACAGGAAGCACAGAGAGTACCAAACAAGATGAACCCAAAAGGGCCCACAACAAGATACATAATAATTAAAATGTCAAGAATTAAAGATGAAGAGAAAATCCTAAAAGGTGCAAGAGAAAAACAACAAGTTACATACTAAAGAAACCCCATAAGGCTATCAGCTGACTTCTCAGCAGAAATTTTACAGGCTAGAAGGGATTGGCATGATATATTCAAAGTGCTGTAAGGAAAAAACCTACAGCCAAGAATACTCTACCTGGTAAGGTTATCATTCAAAATTGAAGGAGAAATAAAGAGTTTTCCAGACAAGCAAAAACTAAAGGAGTTCATCACCACTAAAGCAGCCTTACAAGAAATGTTAAAGGGACTTATTTAAGTGGAAAAGAAAATACCTCAAATAATGATAGGGAAATTATCAAAGTAAAAATATCACTGGTAAAGGCAAATATACAGTAAAAGTTGTGGTTCAACTGCCTATAAAGCTAGTATGAAGGTCAACAGACAAAACTACTAAAATTATTTCCATGAGAAGAGGTTAAGGGATACACAAAAATAAAAGAGGTAAAATATGACATCAAAAACATAAAAGTGTAGGGCTTTTAGTAAGAGGTCAAACTCAAGAGATCACCACATTAATATAGATTGCTATTTACATAGATTATTGTTTAGGAACCTTGTGATAATTACAAAACAAAAGCGTAAGGAACCCAAACATAACACTAAAGAAAGCATCAGGGCCGGCCCCGTGGCCTAGAAGTTGGGTGCGTGCAGTCCCCTGCTGGTGGCCTGGGTTCAGATCCCGGGTGTGCACCGACGCACCGCTTCTCCGGCCATGCTGAGGCCATGTCCCACGTACAGCAACTGGAAGGTTGTGCAACTGTGACATACAACTAGCTACTGGGGCTTTGGGGGAAAAATAAATAAATTAATTAATTAAAAAAAAAGAAAGCATCAAATCACAAGGGAAGAGATCAAGAGAAGAAGAAATGAACAGAGAAGAACTACAAAAACATCCAGAAAAATTTGACAAAATGGCAATAAGTACATACTTATCAATAGTTACTTTAAATGTAAATGGACTAAATGCTCCAATCAAAAGACATAGCATGGCCGAATGGATAAAAATAAGACCCATATATATGCTGCATAAGAGAGACACACTTCAGACCTAAAGAAACACAAAAAGTGAAGATACTCCATGAAAATGACAATGAAAAGAAAGCCGAGGTAGTAATACTTATGTCAGACAAAATAGACTTTAAAACAAAAACTGTAACAAGGGACAAAGAAGATAATTACATAATGATAAAGGGAACAATCCAACAAGAGGACACAACACTTGTAAATACTTGTGTGCCCAATATAGGAGCACCTAAATACATAAAGCAAATATTAACAGACATAAAAGGGGATATTGACATTAACACCATAATAGTAGGGGACTTTAAACACCACATACGTCAATGGATAGATTATAAAGACAGAAGTTCAATAAGAAAACATTGGCTTTAAATGACACATTAGACCAGTTAGACTTAGTAGATATATACAGACTATTCCACCAGCAAACTGCAGATTATACATTCTTTTCAAATGCACATGGAACATTCTCCAGGACAGATCACATATTAGGCCACAAAACAAATCTCAACAAATTTAAGAGGATTGAAATAATACCAAACATTTTTTCTGACCATAATGGTATGAAACTAGAGATCAACTACAAGAAGAAAGCTGTAAAAGCCATAAATATGTGGAGATTTAACAAAATACTACTGAACAATTATTGAGTCAATGAAGAAATCAAAGGAGAAATCAAAAAATACCAGGAGACAAGTGAAAATGAAAATACAACATACCAGAATTTATGAGATACAGCAAAAGCAGTACTAAGAGGGACATTTATAGCAATACAGGCCTATCTCAAAAAACAAGAAAAATCTCAAGTAAACGATCTAACAATACACAAAAGGAACTAGAAAGAGAAGATCAAATGAAGCCCAACATCAGTAGAAGGAAGGAAATAATAAAAATCAGAGCAAAAATAAATGAAATAGTGACTAAAAAAAACTTTATGAAAAAAATCAATGAAACCAAGAGTTGGTTCTTTGAAAAGATCAACAAAATTGACAAACCTTTAGCTAGACTCACCAAGAAAAAAAGAGAGGAGGCTCAAATAAATAAAATCAGAAATGAAAGAGGAGAAATTACAACAGTCACCAAGAAATGCAAAGGATGATAAGAGAATACTAAGAAAAGTTATACACCAACAAATTGGATAATCTAGAAGAAATTGATAAATTCTTAGAATCATACAACCTCCCAATACTGAATCAAGAAGAAATAGAGAATCTGAATAGACCAATCACTAGTACGGAGATTGAAGAAGTAATCAAAAAGCTCCCCCAAAATACAAGTCCAGGACCACATGGCTTCCCAGGTGAATTCTACCAAACATTCAAAGATTTAATACCTACCCTTTCAAATTCTTCTAAAATATTGAAGAGGAGGGCATGCTTCCTAAATCATTCTACAAGGCCAACATTACCCTGATACCAAAACCAAACAAGGACAAACACACAAAAAAGAAAGGTATAGGCCAATATCATTGATGAACATAGATGCAAAAATCCCCAACAAAATATTAGCAAATCGAAAACAACAATACATTAAAAGGATCATACACCATGATCAAGTGGGATTTATTCCAGGGATGCAAGGATCGCTCAACATTCTCAAATCAATCAACATGATACACCACACTAACAAAATGAAGAATAAAAATCACACGATCATCTCAATAGATGCAGAGACAGCATTTGACAAGAACCAGCATCCATTTATGATAAAATCTCTGAATAAAATGGGTATAGAAGGAAAGTAACTCAACATAATAAAGGCCATATACAACAAATCCACAGTTAACATCATATTCAATGGTGAAAAGCTGAAAACTATCCCTCTCAGAACTCGAACAAGAAAACAATGCCTATTTTCACCACTCTTACTTAACATTGTATTGGAAGTTCTAACCAGAGTAATTGACCAAGAAAAAGAAATAAAATGTATCCAAATTAGAAAGGATGAAGTAAAACTGTCACTATTTGCAAATGACATCATTTTACATGTAGAAAACCCTAAAGAATCCACCAAAAAATTATTAGAAATAATAAATACAGTAAAGTGCCATGGCACAAAATCAACATACAAAAATCATAAATTGTATTTCTATACACTAACAATGAACAAGCAGAAAGAGAAATCATGAATATAATTCTATTTACAGTTGAAACAAAAAGAATAAAACACCTAGGAGTAAATTTAACCAAGGAAGTGCAAGACCTATACCCTAAAAACTGTAAGACATTGTTGAAAGAATTTGAAGAAACAAGGAAACGGAAAGATATTCCATGTTCAAGGACTGGCAGAATTAACATAGTCAAAATGTTCAAATTACCTAAAGCAATCTACAGATTCAATGCAATCCCTATCAGAATCCCAACAACATTTTTCATGGAGATAGAACAAAGAATCCTAAAACTTTATGGCACAACAAAATTCTCCAAATAGCCAAAGGAATCCTTAGAAAAAAGAACAAAGCTGGAAGTATCACACTCCCTGATTTCAAAATATACTACAAAGCTATAGTAATCAAAACAGCATGGTCCTGACAGAAAAACAGACACACAGATCAATGGAACAGAATTGAGAGCCCCAAAATAAACTCACACATTTATGGACAGCTAATTTTCCACAAAGGAGCCAAGAAAATACAATGGAGAAAGAGAAGTCTCTTCAACAAATTGTGCTGGGAAAACTGGACAGCCACGTGCAAAAAGAATGAAAGTAGAAGATTTTCTTACATCACATACAAAAAATTATCTCAAAATGGATTAAAGACTTGAATGTAAGATCTGAAACCATAAAACTCATAGAAAGAAACATGTGCTATGCTCTTTGACAGAAGTCTTAGCAGTATCTTTTTGAATATGTCTCCTCAGGCAAGAGAACCAAATAACACAAATGGGACTACATTGAACTAAAAAGTTTATGCATGGCAAAGGAAACCATCATCAAAACAAAAATACAAGCTACCAATTCAAAGAAGATATTTACAAATCATATATTCGATGAGGGGTAAATATTCAAAACATATAAAGAACTCATACAACTCAACAACAAAAAACAAACAACTCAATTACAAAGGGGGCAGAGGATCCGAACATTTCTTTTTCCAAAGAAGATTACAGATGTCCCACAGGCACATGAAAAGATGTTCAACATCACTAATTATTGCCAATCAAAATCACAATTAAATATCATTTTATGCACACCAGATTGGCTATTATTAAAAAGATAAGAAATAACAAATGTTGCAGAGGATGTGGAGAAAATGGAACCCTTGTACACTGCTGGTGGGAATGTAAATTGGTTGAACCACCATGGCAAACAATACGAAGGTTCCTCAAAAAATTAAAAATAGAACTACAATTTGATCCAGCTCTTCCACTTCTGGGTATTTAGCCAAAGAACACAAAACCCTAATTTCTCTTTTTTTTTTTTTTAATTTTTGTTTATTGTGGTAACATTGATTTATAACATTGTATAAATTTCAGGTGTACATCATTATACTTCTATTTCTGCATGGATTACATCACGTTCTCATGTTCACCACCCAAATACTAATTACAATCCATCACCACACACATGTGCCTAATTATCCCTTTCACCCTCCTCCCTCCCCACTTCCTCTCTGGTAACCACCAATCAAATCTCTGTCTCCATGTGTTTGTTGTAGTTATTATGTACTACTTAATAAGTGAGATAATATGGTATTTGATCTTCTCCCTCTGACATATTTCACTTTGCATAATACCCTCAATGTCCATCCGTGTTGTCACAAATGGCTGGATTTCATCGTTCCTTATGGCTGAGTAGTATTCCATTGTGTATATATACCACATCTTCTTTATCCATTCGTCCCTTGATTGGCAGTTAGGTTTCTTCCATGTCTTGGGTATTGTGAATAACGCCACAATGAACACAGAGGTGCATGTATCTTTATGCATTGGTGTTTTCAAGTTCTTTGGATAAATACCCAGAAGTGGAATAGGTGGATCGTATGATAGTTCTATCATTAATTTTTTGAAGAAGCTCCATACTGTTTTCCGTAGTGGCTGCACCAGTTTGCACTCCAACCAGCAGTGTATGAGATTTCCTTTCTCTCCCCATCCTCTCGAAAACTTGTTTCCTGTCTTGTTAATTATAGCCATTCTGACGGGCGTGAGATGATATCTCATTGTAGTTTTGATTTGCATTTCCATGATAGTTAGTGATTTTGAACATCTTTTCATGTGCCTCTTGGCCATCTGTATATCTTCTTTGGAGAAATGTCTGTTCGGGTCTTTTGCCCATTTTTTAATTGAGTTGGTAGTTTTTTTGTTGTTGAGATGCATGAGTTCATTATATATTTTGGAGATTAATCCCTTATCAGATGTATGGTTTGCAAATATCTTCTCCCAATTGTTAGGTTGTCTTTTCGTTTTGTTGATGGTTTCCTTTGCTGTGCAGAAGTTTTTTAGTTTGAGGAAGTCCAATTTGTCTATTTTTTCTGTTGTTTCTCCTGCCCGGTCAGACATGGTGTTTGAAAAGATGTTGCTAAGACCGATGTCGAAGAGCGTACTGCCTATGTTTTCTTCTAGAAGTTTCACAGTTTCAGGTATTACATTCAAGTCTTTAATCCATTTTGAGTTAATTTTTGTGTATGGTGTAAGCTAAGGGTCTACTTTCATTTTTTTGCATGTGGCTATCCAGTTTTCCCAACACCACTTGTTGAAGAGACTTTCTTTTCCCCATTGTATGTTCTTGGCTCCTTTGTCAAAGATTAGCTGTCCATAGAAGTGTGGGTTTATTTCTGGGCTTTCGATTCTATTCCATTGATCTGTGTGTCTGTTTTTGTGCCAGTACCATGCTGTTTTGGTTACTATAGCTTTGTAGTATATTTTGAAATCAGGGAGTGTGATACCTCCAGCTTTGTTCTTTTTTCTCAGGATTCCTTTGGCTATTCGGGGTCTTTTGTTGTTCCATATAAATTTTAGGATTCTTTGTTCTATTTCTGTGAAAAATGTTGTTGGAACATTGATAGGGATTGCATTGAATCTATAGATGGCTTTAGGAAGTATGGACATCTTAACTATGTTAATTCTTCCAATCCAAGAGCACGGAATATCTTTCCATTTCTTTGTGTCATCTTCAATTTCTTTCAGCAATGTTTTATAGTTTTTGCTGTACAGATCTTTCACCTCTTTGGTTAAGTTTATTCCTAGGTATTTTATTCTTTTTGTTGCAGTTGTAAATGGGATGGTATTCTTAATTTCTCTTTCTGCTACTTCGTTGTTAGTGTACAGAATGCCACTGATTTTTGTATGTTGATTTTGTATCCTGCAACTTTACCATATTCGTTTATTACTTCTAAAATTTTTTGGTGGATTCTTTAGGGTTTTCTATATGTAAAATCATGTCATCTGCAAATAGTGACAGTTTCAGTTCTTCCTTTCCAATTTGGATCCCTTTTATTACTTTCTCTTGCCTGATTGCTCTGGCTAGGACTTCCAGTACTATGTTAAGTAGGAGTGGTGACAGTGGGCATCCTTGTCTGGTTCCTGTTCTTAGAGGGATAGCTTTCAGTTTTTCACCATTGAGGATGATATTAGCTGTGGGTTTGTCATATATGGCCTTTATTATGTTGAGGTACTTTCCTTCTACACCCATTTTATTCAGAGTTTTTCTCATAAATGGATGCTGTATCTTGTCAAATGCTTTCTCTGCATCTATTGAGATGATCATGTGAAATTTATTCTTCATTTTATTAATGTGGTGTATTACGTTGATTGATTTGCAAATGTTAAACCATCCCTGCATCCCTGGAATAAATCCCACTTGATCATGGTGTATAATCTTTTTAACGTATTGTTGTATGTGATTTGCTAGTATTTTGTTGAGGGTTTTTGCATCGATGTTCATCAGTGATATTGGCCTGTAATTTTCTTTTTTTGTGTTGTCCTTGTCTGGTTTTGGTATCAGGGTAATTTCAGCTTCGTAGAATGAGTTAGGGAGCTTCCCCCCCTCCTCAATTTTTTGGAAGAGTTTGAGAAGGATAGATATTAAGTCTTCTTTGAATGTTTGGTGGAATTCACCAGGGAAGCCGTCTGGTCCTGGACTTTTATTTTTGGGGAGGTTTGTGATTACTGTTTCGATCTCCTTACTGGTGATTGGTCTATTCAAATTCTCTATTTCTTCTTGATCCAGTTTTGGAAGGTTGTATGATTCTAAGAATTTATCCATTTCTTCCAGATTGTCGAATTTGTTGGCATATATCTTTTCATAGTATTCTCTTATAATCTTTTGTATTTCTGAGGTGTCTGTTATAACCTCTCCTCTTTCATTTCTGATTTTACTTATTTGTGCCTTCTCTCTTTTTTTCTTGGTGAGTCTAGCTAAAGGTTTGTCAATTTTGTTGATCTTTTCAAAGAACCAGCTCTTAGTTTTATTAATTTTTTCTATTGTTTTTTTGGTCTCTATTTCATTTATTTCTGCTCTAATTTTTATTATTTGACTTATTCTACTGATTTTGGGCTTTGTTTGTTCTTCTTTTTCCAGTTCTTTTAGGTGCATTGTTAGATTGTTTACTTGAGATTTTTCTTGTTTGTTTAGATAGGCCTGTATCGCTATAACCTTCCCTCTTAGAACCGCTTTTGCTGTATCCCATAAATTCTGGCATGTCGTATTTTCATTTTCATATGTCTCCAGGTAATTTTTGATTTCTTCTTTGATTTCTTCGTTAACCCAGTCATTGTTCGGTAGCATTTTGTTTAATCTCCACGTATTTGTGGATGTTCTGATTTTCTTCCTATAGCTGATTTCTAGTTTCATACTGTTGTGGTCAGAAAAGATGCTTGGTATTATTTCAAACTTCTTAAATTTATGGAGATTTGTTTTGTGGCCTAATATGTGATCAATCCTGGAGAATGTTCCATGTGCATTTGAAAAGAACGTATATTATTCGGTTTTTGGATGGAATGCTCTGTATATATCTAATAGGTCCATCTGTTCTAGTGTGTCGTTTAAGGCCCTGTTTCCTTATTGATCTTCTGTTTGGATGATCTATCCATTGGTGTAAGTGGAGTGTTAAAGTCCCCTACTATTATTGTGTTACTGTCTATTTCTCTTTTTACGTCTGTTAATAATTGCTTTATATATTTAGGTGCACCTACATTGGGTGCATAGATATTTTCAAGTGTTATATCCTCTTGTTGGATTGTTCCCTTGATCATTATGTAATGCCCTTCTTTGTCTCTTTTTACAGTTTTTGTTTTAAAGTCTATTTTGTCTGATATGAGTACTGCTACCCCAGCTTTCTTTTCATTGCCATTTGGGTGGAGTATCTTTTTCCATCCCTTCACTTTCAGTTTGTGAGTGTCTTTAGGTATGAAGTGTGTCTCTTGTATGCAGCATATATATGGGTCCTGTTTTTTTATCCAGTCAGCCACCCTATGCCACTAATTGGAGCATTTAGTCCGTTGACGTTTAAAGTAGCTATTGATAAGTATGTACTTATTGCCATTTTTTAACTTTTTTTTTTGGTCAGTGTTTTAGTAGTCCTTCTCTGTTCCTTTCTTCTTCTATACAGAATTGATGGTCACTTTAGTTTGACCTCTGTCTGAAAGCTGTACACTTTAACTCCTCTCCTCCCTCCTTTTATGTTTTTGATATCATATCTAACCTCTTTTTGTGCATTTGTATCCATTACGTTCTTATCATGGGAATAGATAATTTTTCCTATTTGTGGTCTTCTCTTTTCCCCTTAAATCAGTCCCCTTAACATTTCTTGTAGCACTGGTTTCTTGGTGACAAAATCCTTTAATTTTTGGTTATCTGGGAAAATTTTGATCTCTCCTTCCATTTTGAATGATAACCTTGCAGAGTATCGTATTCTTGGCTGTAAGTTTTTTCCTTTTAGCACTTTAAATATATCATGCCATTCTCTTCTAGCCTGTAAGGTTTCTGCTTAGAAGTCAGCTGATAGCCTTATGGGGTTTCCTTTGTACGTAACTTGACATTCTCTTGCGGCTTTTAGGATTCTCTCTTTATCTTTAATTCTGGACATTTTGATTATGATGTGTCTTGGTGTGGGCCTCTTTGGGTTTATCTTGTTTGGGGCTCTCTGTGCTTCCTGTACCTGGATGTCTGTTTCCTTCCTTAAATTAGGGAAGTTTTCATCTATTATTTCTTGAAATAGATTCTCTGCCCCCTTGTCTCGCTCTATTCCTTCCGTGACACCTATAACACGGATGTTAGTGCGCTTGATGTTGTCCCAGAGGTCCCTTAGACTGTCCTCACTCTTTTTAATTCTTTTCTCTTTTACCTGTTCAGCTTGGGTAATTTCTTCTAGTCTTTCGTCCAGCTCACAGATCCGTTCTTCTGTATCCTCTACTCTGCTTTTGAGTCCCTCTAATGAATTTTTCATTTCCAGTATTGTATTCTTCATTTCTGATTGGTTCTTTTTTATATCTTCCATTTCTTTGTTGACATTCTCACTGAGTTCGTCTCTTCTTCTCCCCAGGTCAGTGAGCATCCTTAACACTCTTAGTTTAAACTCTCTGTCGGATAGGTTGCTCATTTGTGTTTCACTTAGTTCCTTTTCTGGGGTTTTGTCCTGTTCCCTTACTTGGAATGGACTCTTTTGCCTCCTCATTTTGCCTCTTTCCCTGTGCTTGTGTCTACGTATTAGGTAGGTCAGCTACATCTCCTGCTCTTGGATAGGTGACCTTATGTAAGTGATGCCTTAGGAGGCTTCCAGTGTGCTTCCCTCAGTTCTCAATGCTCCAGGGGTGACCCCTATGTGGGCTACATGTGTCCTTCTGTTGTGGCCTGTTTGCTCTCCCTGTAGGCACCCAGGGAGGCCAAGTTATGCTCCTCGCCAGCTGTTGTAATGCTCAGCTGCTTGTAGTTTTTGTGAGCCCTTCAGTCTCTTTATCAGGTGTGGGGAGCCCCAGCACTGTTGGCTTCAAGTTCTAATACCACATTTGTGTTGCAGTATTTCTTTTAAGTGAGTAGGCCCCCAGCCTGGCAGCTTGTTAGGCTCAGGGCCTTACAATTGCTGTAAGCCTCTAGCCTATTAGGTCTCTTGTCAGCTCTCTGAGGATTGCAGCTGGGTGGGGCTGTCCTCAGGCACAGGAGCACCCAATTGTTTCAGGCTTTGGAAGGTGGGGCAAACCCCCTATGTGGGTCTTTGAGAAGCACAAGTCTTCTGCAGCTGACAAGCCCTGCCACCCA
Organism: Diceros bicornis minor; assembly: GCF_020826845.1. Lineage (NCBI taxonomy): Eukaryota > Metazoa > Chordata > Mammalia > Perissodactyla > Rhinocerotidae > Diceros > Diceros bicornis. Next base: position 68,926,976 of record NC_080781.1, on the reverse strand, counting down.
CAGGTCCACACACACAGTCAACAGTCCTGCCCTGTGTGCACTCCCCTACCTCCCCAAGCAGAACCAGTCTCTCCATGGCAGGAGCCCCACACACTCCGCCACCGCCCCACACTCTCCACCCACTCCTTGTGCACACCCTGCCCCACTACAGTCAGCTCAGTTGCCAGGCTGCAGAGAATCCAGTCACCAATCTATGTAGGCCCACAAGTTGCTTGAGGGCTTGTTGTTGGGTGGGGCCAGTCTATAGGGTGGGCTGCCTGACCTGGCTGAGCTGGATTAAATCGGTGCTCTAGCGGGTGGGGCAGACCCTGGGCTAGCAGGCCTCAGGGAGAACTCCAATGGCTTCTGTGTCAGCATGCCCACACCAGTCCTCAACAATGGCCGCTGCCAATGCCCCAATCCCTGGAGTGTTCTCACTCCTCACCGAGATGCACTCAGGGCCTATTAAGTGAGTCTCTTTTCACCCCAGCACTGTGCACCTTTCTTTCTGGTGATTTTAGGATGCTTTCTGAAATGGGTGAGTTTGCATGCGGGCCCTTTAAGAGCCGGTTTTAGTTTCTTTGTGAACCGGGTTTTCTGGGGGTACTCCCCAATGTTTTAGCAGCAGGCAAAGTCAGATATTATGCCACTGGTCTCTATTGTGCTGGGTCCACAAAATGCCCAAAGCGGGGGCGCTCCCCGGCTCAGGCCCCTGCGCCTCCAGGGAGGCTGCGTACCTGTGAGCTGCTCCTGGAGGCCGTCAAGCTGGCGGCTTGTGACTGCTGCGTTTTTCCTCTCCAGAAGGGAGTTTCTGCTTCTTCCACCTCAGTTAGGATTGTCCGTTGTTGCAGGAGTTCCTCTTATCCAGTTTTCAGTTCTGTCTCAGGGGTAATTTTTCCACGAGTAGTTGTAAATTGGCTTTGTCTGTAGGAGGAGGTGAGTTCAGAGTCTGCTTATGCAGCCATCTTGACTCCTCTCCCTCTGTTCATTTTTCTTAATATGTTCTTTTGGGTTTTTTTTTTTGGCTTGCATATTTTTTATTAACCTATCTTCAAGTTTGCTAATTCTTTTTTCTGCTAATTCACATCTAGTGTTGATCTCTCTATTGAATTTTTCACTTTTTTAAATTTTAAATCTTATCCTCTGAATTTCCATTTGGTTAATTGTATAATATATATCTTTTTATTGATATTCTATTTGATGAGACATTATCATCATAGCTTTCTGCACTTTTTAAAGCAGTTTTCTTTAATTCTTTTAACATTTTTATAATGGCTATTTTGAAGTATCTGTCTGTTAAGTGTAACATCAGAGCCCTCTAACACACAGTTTCTGTTGCCTGCTTTTCTTCTCTTGTGTATGGGTCACACATTCCTGTTTCTTTCCATGACTCATAATTTTTTTTGTTGAAATCTGGGCATTTTAGGTAATATATTATTAGCAACTCTGAATATTGTTTTTACTCTTCTCTCTCTGCAGTTGCTTATGTTGCTGATTTATTTGTTCAGTGACTTACCTAAACAATTTTAGTGAAGTCTATTTCTTCTGCAGTGTGAAGCATCTAATGCTATTCCTCAGATGGCCTTGAGTATACATGTAGTCACCCCGGGATGACAGTGGTTTTAGCTGTGCTCTCTTTGTCTGTCTCCTGCACTGATCTCTCTGATATGCTTCTAGCCAGTCTGCCTCTATTGGTATCTCACTTAGATGTTAGCATCCACAACTTGCTAGCTCGCTGCTTTACTGCTTTGACAATGTTCTGGGACATAAATTGCTCTTTAGACTGATCCAAGTAAATTTGGGCACCTTTACAGCTGTACTGTTGAGGCCATACTTTGAGGATTTTCCTGACACTAAAGGGGCTTTTCTTAGCTGTTTATTTCCCTGGTTCTCTCTAGAAAACTAGCTGGCCTAAGGTTTAGCTTGTTGTTCTCATGGAGCTACCAGCCTCCTTTTAATTGCTTACCACCAAAATCTTCATTATTTTCAAGAATGCCCTTAGGTTTGAATTCCTCCATACTCTGTTTCAAATATAGTCAGTTCCTTTATGGAGATCTTCAGAAATCTCAGTTTTTAAGGACTGTCTCTCCCCTAGGGAAAATCTATGAGTCGCTATTTTGGGCCTTGCGCAGGTAGTGGTAGCCTCTATTCTCCTTGGCTTGCCTCTCACCATGTGGAAACTTTGTTCTGTGTGCAAGCTGGTTCTGCAGTGATAAGTGCCCCAGTATTCTTTTCTTCAACCCTGAGGTAAAGCCTAGCCTATGAGTGGGGGGACATTGGAGGAAGAGAGTTCATTAACTCTTGGTCACACCCATTAGGAGTTTAACCTCTGTAATTCTGAGTTAAGGTGGATGAGAAATACTGGCAGCCTGCCCCTCCAAGTAAGAAGCCTTATCCATTTATTGAGAGCCTCATCCAGCTGGAATAGAGCCTCAGTCAAAGAGACCTAGGGGATGGAGGGAGTGAGCCATGGCTCAAGTGCCACAGACTCTCATGTTCTTACCAAGATTTAGTAGATTTTATTGAACAAATGTTTCTTCACTTGCTGTATGTCCTTGGCACAATTTCCAGAGACTCTAAATGGTTGTTTTTATAATTTTCACCACTTATACTTGTTTCATTAGAACGGTCTTCGAGACTTTTCATGCTGTATCCTGTCAGTGGAATTCATAATCCAGCCAAATATTTTGCACTAAAATTTCATTGTAATTTAAATAATAGTGACATAATAGCATAAAATTAAATGTCCAACAGCAAAAGAATAGTGAAATAAAGCATCAAACTACTCAAATAATGGTTTGAATACAGTTGTACAGGGATAATATTAAAAATCCATATATGAAAACATAAATATGGTGTGATCATAATTACATTAAATATATGTATATTTTTTTATATATAAAATATTTGTATAGATAATATTAAGGGACAAAAGGTCAAGTAGTTCACAATAGTTATCTGTATGTTGATAAATTATATTTTATTATTATTTGTAGTGCTCTAGGATTGCCAAGAAATGCACATGAGTTTCTTTTAAAACTCACAAAAAATCAAAGCTATTTAAGAAAAATATTTACATAGAGTTATTAATAACAAAGGAGAATATTTACAGTGTGCTTAATGTAAAAGACACACAGAAAACTGTTATCTACTGTGATCACAATTCTGTGAAGATATATGGGTATATATATATATGCACAAAAGAAAAGTCCTGGAAAATATACACTATATTGAGAATTAAATAAGAAAACATTTATTGAGTACCTTGGACGACACAGGCATTGGGGATAGTTTTTGTTTTCCAAATTATAAAATTAGCATGTGTTATTGTTACAATGACAATAAAAATAATTAAAGAAACTCCACTACCATCAAATAAAAATGGAATAAAAATACAATTCAGAGAAATAATACTAGTATCTAAAAAAACTATGAAAAAATTTTCTGTCTTAGTTGCAATTAAAGAATGCACATTAAAAAAATATATACCACAGTTCTCCAGTTGGCTTGGCAAAGGATTATAAAGGAACATTGAAAGGAAGATGGCTGTCAATTCAAGATCAGCTGCAGAACAGGACTTTTGTTCAATTTTTGCTAAATGAGATTTTTTCCAAGCACAAAAGGCAGAGAAAGAGCAGACTGTAGCACTTCCATGGAGCAATACTGCCCCCAAACGGCTAATCTGACAAGAATTAGATAATATAAAAAGATACTGCAAGATGATTTTGTACTTTTAGACCACTGAAACATATGCTAAGGAGCCTCAGCAGGCTGAATAAAAGGGAGGAAAACTGTGGTCCTTGGTACTCATTCTATTGGTATTCCCAGCCTCCCTGGAACCACAGCAGTAATGCAGGCAAGGCATTCATTCAACTGGTAATTATTGAGCACATATTACACATTATGTGTCAGGCACTCTTAGGTGAAGCAAAGTGAATAATAAATATGACAGACAAGGTGCAATTTTCATGGTAATTGAATTCTATTAGGGATGTAGGGCATAAAAACATAATTTCAAATAATAACTCCTTGAGAAAAATAAATCAGCGTATTATGTCACGTGTGATGGAGTATTAAAGAAAAAATTATTCTGACACTTGGTAAAATAGTAAGAAAGACTTTACTCAAGACTATGCAATAGGGGGGAGAGATTGAGCTCAACTCCAAATAAAGGAAAAACAGCTGGGTATTTACAGCCAATGAGTAGAGTGAGCTGGTCAATAGATGGAAAATTATTAAGAAGAGACTTCAAGTGTAGGGCAATTATTGCTAAACTGGCCTAACAGGATTCTTGGTAAAGGCAGGCAAAGGGTTTATACATCAAAGCTGGGGGATGAGAAACTTGATCAGCTATCACAAGTGATCAGATATCAAGGGTGGGATAATTCTTGCTAAACTAACTTAGAAGGATTCTTTGCTAAGAGTGGGCTGGGCAGTCCAAAGGCAGGACTGGGGCCAAGGTCAAGGCCTGCTAGAAAAGAGGGTTCAGAGGATCCTGACTGAAGTTTGCTCAAGGAGAGTGTCTTTCTCAGGGGAGAGCACTTCTACATAGGCTTCACTGAGGTGGTGATATTTAAACTGAGACGTGAATGACAAGAATGAGTGAGTTATGCAAAGATCTGTGGGCAGAGAGTTCTAAGCAGAGGGTACAGAAACTGTGACAGCCCTGAAATAGAAGCAGGCTTGACATACTCCCAAGAAACAGAAAGAAAGTTATAGTAGCCAAAGCACATTGAGCCAAGGATCTCTTAGCAGGAGGTAAGGGCAAAGATATAGCCAGGATCCAGAATATGTAAATCAAACTTAAGGGTTAAAGATTTATTTTAAAACGCTTGATGTATTTTAACTCAAAGAGTGATTTGATCCAACTTATGTGTTTTAAAAGATCACTCTGGCTGCTGTATGAAGAATGGAAAGGGCAGGGGAATAACTGAATAAGAAGAGGCTAGGGAACTTATCATGGGATATTATTGAAAGGGAGAGAGATAGTAATAAATGGCTATTAATTGCACATTTTCTCTGTGCTAGGCATTGTGCTAAGAAAGCTTTTACATTGGTTATTTCATTTACTCTTCACAACAGTCCTAGAAGGTTGGTATTATCAATATGCCCATTTTAAAGATGAGGAAACTGAGCCAGAGAGGGGTTAGAGAACATGCCTAAGGTTACGCACAGGTAATTGTTAAGGATTGAAACCACGATCTGAGTGTGGGAGTCTGACCTGCCCTAACAAAACATGCCATTGCATACCAACTTAGCTTCAATAGTATATAAAAACTCTGCTGGTATACAGTTCTGTCCCCCAATTTATGTTGTTATTGTTACAAATTAAATATTTATACATTCTGTGCCTAATAATACAGATTTGTAATTATTATTTTATATGTTTTTCTTTAAAATCCTATGGGAAAAAATGAGGAGTTAGAAAACAAAAATACAGACTTTTGTATTTAACAATGTAGTTACCTTTATTAATGTTCTTTATTTTTACATGTGGCTTTGGTTTCTCCCTTGTCCTTTCTTTTAAGATTAAATGACTCTATCATTTCTTATAGGGCAGGTCTACTATTGATGATTCCTTCAACTTTTGTTTTTCTGGGAATGTCTTAATTTCCCCTTCATTTTTGAAGGATAATTTTGCTGGGAACAGAACTCTTGGTTGATTTTTTTTCTTTCAGTACTTTATGTTTTCTTATTTTTTATTTTTTTGTGAGGAAGATTGGCCCTGAGCTAACATCCAGTGCCAATCTTCCTCTTTTTGCTGAGGAAGATTGGCTCTGGGCTAACATCCATGCCCATCTTCCTCTACTTTATATGGGACACCTCCACAGCATGGCTTGACAAGCGGTGCATCTGTGCGCGCCCGGGATCTGAACCTGCAAACCCTCAGGCTGCTGAAGTGGAGCGCACACACTTAACTACTACACCACCGGGCTGGCCCATCTTCCAGCACTTTAAACATGTCATCCCACTGCCTTCTATCCTCCATGATTTACAAAGGGAAATTGGCTGCTAATCCTAATGAGATTCTCTTGTACATAATGAGTTCCTTTTATCTTGCTGCTTTCAGGATTTTCTTTGTATTTCAACTTTTGATAGTTTGATTATACTGTGTGTTGGAGTGGAGTTCTCTGAGTTTATCTTACTAGGACTTCATTGAGCTTCTTGGATGTGTGGATTCATGTATTTCATCAAATTTGGGAAGTTTTTGGACATTACTTCTTCAAATATTATTTCTACCCCTTTCTCTCCTCTACCACAGGATCCATTTATGCCTATGTTGGTGTTTGATGGTGTCCCACGGGTCTCTTAGGCTCTTAATTAATTTTTCTTCCTTCTTTTTTTTTCTTCTACTCAGACTGGATAGTCTCAAATGACCTAGCTTCAAGTTTGCTTATTCTTTCTTCTGCCTCCTGAAATCTGCTGTTGAAGACCTTTCATAATTTTTTTTTCATTTCAGTAGCTGTACTTTTCAGCTGTACATATCTATTTTGTTTTCTTTTATAATTTCTCTCTCTTTATTGATATTCTCTATTTGGTGAGATATTATTTTCTTAGTTCCCTTTAGTTCTTTGTCCATGGTTTCATCTAGTTCTTTGAGCATATTTATGAGAGTTGATTTAAATTCTTTGTTTAGTAAGTCCAATATCTGTGCTTCCTAAGGGAAAGAAATTTTCTATCAATTTCTTTTTTTTCTTATGAATGATCCATACTCTCTTGTTTCTTTGTTGCTTCAAAATTTTTGTCAAAAATTGGACATTTTAAATATTATATTGTGTTGTATTAATAAAGAGTCTCCAGAGAAACAGAACCAATAGGATATATATATCTATAAAAGGAGATTTTTGGTAGGAGTTGGCTCATGTAATTATGGAGGATGAGAAGTCCCATTATCTGCCATCTCCAAACTGGAGAACCAGGAAAGCCAGTGGTGCAATTCAGTCTGTGTCTGAAAGGCTGAGAATGAGGGGAGCCAATGGTGTAAGTCTCAGTCTAAGTCAAAAGGCCCAAGAACCAAGAGCACTGATGTCCAAGGGCAGGATAAGATGGATGTCCCAGCTCAAGCAAAAAGAGCAAATTTATTCATTCTTCACTTTTTGGTTCTATTCAGACCCTCAACGGATTGCATGATGCCCACTTGTATTGGTGAGGGCAATCTTCTTCACTCAGCCTACTGATTCAAATGTTAATTTCTTCCAGAAACACCCTCACAAATATATACAGAATACTGTTTTACCAGTTTTCTGGCCATCCCTTAGTTCAGTCATGTGGACACATAAAATTAAACATCACATGTGGTACCTCTGAAAATTAGTCTCCTCTTTCCTTTGAGTTTTTGTTCCTTCCTGCTCTGGATTATAACTGTATGTTTGTTTAGTTATTTATCTAAAATGTTTTATAAAGAATATATTCTTGGGGCCAGCCCCGTGGCTTAGCGGTTAAGTGTGTGCACTCCGCTACTGGCGGCCTGGGGTTCAGATCCCAGGCACGCACTGACACACCGCTTCTTCGGCCATGCTGAGGTCGTGACCCACATACAGCAACTAGAAGGATGTGTAACTATGACATACAACTATCTACTGGGGCTTTGGGGAAAAAAAAAAGGAGGAGGATCGGCAATAGATGTTAGCTCAGAGCCGGTCTTCCGCAGCAAAAAGAGGAGGATTAGCACAATGTTAGCTCAGGGCTGATCTTCCTCACACACACAAAAAAAGAATATATTCTTTGTCATGTGTTCTCACTGAAGCTTCCATTTTATTAGGTTAGTGGTCAGTTAGTGATTTGACAGACATTTACTTAAATGCCTATAGCAAAAGAAAATAAAAAGCCCCTGGTCTTTGCATAGAGTTCTTGTTGGGGCACTCCTTCAATGGTTCACCAGGCTCTTTACCACTATGCCTTTGACTTCACTTTCTGCTTGCATGGAGCCTAAAGGTCAGCTACAGGTAAAAAATTTGTGTCTTATGAGGTCTTTTAACAACATGAATGCAGCCCTGGGCTTGTGTGTGGTCTTCCAGATACTCCAGTAAACACAGGAGCTTTACAAAGCCCTTATTGCCCCATGTGTCTCCTTCTCTTGCCTCGTTCTTTCAGGCTTTTTTGTCTGTCTACTGCTTAGTCTGTTATTCCTTGTGCCTGGTGGCTGTGCCTAGTATATTTGTCTTTTAATGTTTCAGACAAATGACACCTGTGAGCCCTGAGAATGCTCTGAGAAAGCAAGACCCTGAGCCAACCACTTAGAAAGCCACTAGATCTTCGACAAAGGAGCCAAGAATATACAGTGGAGAAAGGAAAGTCTCTTCAACAAATGGTGTTGGGAAAACTGGAAAGCCATGTGCAAAAAAAAAAAAAAATGAAAGTAGACCATTGTCTTACACCATACACAAAAATTAACTCAAAATTGATTAAAGACTTGAATGTAATACCTGAAACTGTGAAACTTCTAGAAGAAAACATAGGCAGTATGCTCTTCGACATCGGTCTTAGCAACAAATTTTCAAGCACTATGTCTGACCGGGCAAGAGAAACAATAGAAAAAAATAAACAAGTGGGACTACATCAAACTAAAAAGCTTCTACACAGCAAAAGAAACCACCAGCAAAATGAAAAGACAACCTAACAATTGGAGGAAGATATTTGCAAACCATATATCTGATAGGGGGTTAATATTCAAAGTATATAAAGAACACATACATCTCAACAACAAAAAAACTAACAATCTAATTAAAAAATGGGCAAAAGACCTGAACAGACATTTCTTCAAAGAAGGTATACAGATGGCCAACAGGCACATGAAAAGATGTTCAACATCGTTAACTATCAGGGAAACGCAAATCAAAACTGCAATGAGATATCACCTCATGCTTGTCAGAATGGCTATAATTAACAAGACAGGAAACAACAAGTGTTGGAGAGGATGTGGAGAGAAGGGAACTCTCATACACTGCTGGTGGGAGTGCAAACTGGTGCAGCCACTATGGAAAACAGTATGGAGATTCCTCAAAAAATTAAGAGTAGAACTACCATACGATCCAGCTATTCCACTGTTGGGTATTTATCCAAAGAACAAGAAAACACTAATGCATAAAGATACATTCACCCCTGTGTTCATTGCAGCATTATTCACAATAGCCAAGACTTGGAAGCAACCTAGGTGCCCATCAAGGGACGACTGGATGAAGAAGATGTGGTATATATACACAATGGAATACTACCAGCCATGGCAAATGATGAAATCCAGCCATTTGTGACAACATGGATGGACATTGAGGGTATTATGCTAAGTGAAATAAGTCAGAGTGAGAAGGTCAAATACTATATGATCTCACTCATAAGTAGTAGATAAAAACAACAACAAACTAACACATAGAGACACAGATTAGATTGGTGGTTACCAGAGGGGAAGGTGGGAGGGAGGAGGGCAAAAGGGACGATTAGGCACATGTGAGTGGTGATGGATTGTAATTATTATTTGGATGGTGAACATGATAACATGATGTAATCTATGAGGAAATAGAAGTATAATGGTGTACACCTGAAATTTATACAATGTTATAAACCAATGTTACCACAATAAAAAAAAAGAAAGCCACTAGACAGGCCAAAGCACACAACCACAATTCTTTGAGAATAAGGTGCATATTGTTCCCTTTGGCACCAGCAAGCTGCCCTAGGAATGCCGGCCATTGTTTTCGTGGCTAACCCCAAGCTGAGGAATGGGGTATGGTGCACAGGTAAGTTCAAATGCCACAGTGTTGTCTTACTTAAATTCAGTAGCTTCTTTCTTCATTAAAAAAATGTTGAGGGTGAGCCAGCCCTGATTGCCTAGTTGTTAAAGTTCAGCACACTCCACTTTGGTGGCCCAGGTTTGGTTCCTGGGTGCAGAACCACACCACTTGTCTGTCAGTAGTCATGCTGTGGCAGCAGCTCACACAGAAGCACTTACAATTAGAATATACAACTATGTACTGGGGCTGTGGGGAGGAAAAAAATGTTAAGGGTACCTCCTAGACCCTCCCAACTGGTGAGCCTGTTTGGGAAATTTAGAGTAGCCTAGAGCCCCTTCTCCCCCTCCTCCACAGGCAAAGAGGCTGAGAAATAGCCCCACCTACCCATAGAGAGAGTCTTCCAGCACCATTTGACCAAAAGGGCAGGTGATAACTCTGGGAAGCTGTGCATTCCAGTGGCACTTGAGCTGAGAGAAGGGCAGACAGAGACAATAGCTTGCAGAGCAAAACCAGTGACTCTGTTCGGCCAGGGAACTTGGGGTTCAGATCAACTTGAATTAAGACAACAAAAATAGAGCTTTATCATCTTTAGAGTTGCTTCTCCAGCTGTGCCAGGGTAGGGAATCTAATTTTTAGCCCTGCTCATCACAGAATACAGCCTTTACTCTGTCCAACCAGGCAGTCTAACCACAGCACACAGGAATAGCCCATTCAAAAGCCATATATACAGTGGCACTTGAACAAAGAGCACAGCCTGTGGCATCCCCATCTGCAGAGAAAAACCAGTGTCCTCACCTGACCAGGGAATTGAGTGCACACTCAGGCCTAATTTAGGCCCCCAAACAATGAACTATCTAGGCCATGGGCCCTGCCCTGCTGCCCTGCCAGTGAAGGGAAGCTAATTCATAGTCCCAGCTACTATTAAATATCGTACCCAGTCCTGACCATCTAGTAAGCCTGACCACAGAATTCAGGAAACCATGTATCTCATCCTATAGCCTCACTTGGATAGGGAACAAAGCCAGCAGCCCTATTCAACTGTTCTCAGCCAGTGGCACACCCTCATCCCCATTTACAGAGCTCAAACAGTTGCCTTGCCCAAAAATAGATCCTAATAGCAGGCCCCACCTACCCAAAGACATTACGAGCAAACTGACTCAGAAACCCAAACTGAGCTGACTGGTGAAGAACTGTCTCTGCCAAAGAAAATCTATAAAGTCTGGAAAAGAAGCCCCATTACTCCAATGCACAGATACCAATGTAAAGAATCAAGGATCACAAAAATCAGGTAAATATGACACCACCAAATGAAACTAATAAAGTTCAATAACTGACCCTAAAGAAATGGAGATCTAAGAAGTATCAGACAAAGAATTCAGAATAATTCTCTTAAGGAAGTTTAGTGAACTACAAGAAAACATAGAAAATGAAATTAGGACAATAATGCATGAACAAAATAAGAAGTTTGATAAGGAGAGAGCAACCATCAAAAAAAAAAAAAAAAACCGGGGCTGGCCTGGTTGTGCAAGTGGTTAAGTGCACACGCTCTGCTGCAGTGGCTCGAGGTTTGCCGGTTCGGATCCTGGGCGTGCACTGACTCATCACTTGGCAAGCCATGCTGTGGCTGCGTCCCATATAAAGTGGAGGAAGATGGGCACGGATGTTAGCCCAGGGCCAGTCTTCCTCAGCAAAAAAAGAGGAGGATTGGCAGATGTTAAGCACAGGGCTGATCTTCCTCACACACACACAAAAAAAACCCAAACAGAAATCCTAGAATTGAAAAATACAATAACTGGACTGAAGAATTCAATAGAGAGTTTCAAAAGTAGATTTAATTATGTAGAAGAAAGAATCAACAACCTGGAGTATAGGACACTGGAAATTACCCAGTCAGAGGAGCAAAAAAAAAAAAAAAGAATAAAAAAGAGTGAAGAAAGCCTATGGGGATTATGGGACACAACAAAAAGAAACAATATTTGCCTTATGGAAATTCCAGAAGGAGAAGAGACAGAGAAAGGGACAAAAAGTATATTTAAAGCAATAATGACAGAAAACTATCCAAATCTGGGGAAAGAAATGGCCATTCAGATACATGAGGCCCAAAGGACCACAAATAGGTTGAACCCAAATAGGGCTATACCAAGACACATTATAATTAAATTGTCAAATGTCAAAGACAGAAAAAGAATTTTAGGAGCAGCAAGAGAAAAGAGAGAAGTCACATACACAGGAACCCCCATAAGACTATCAGCAGATTTCTTAACAGAAAGTTTTCAGGCCAGGAGAAGATGGGAAGACATATTCAAAATATTAAAAGAAAATAACAGTCAACCAAGAATTCTATACTCAACGAAGCTGTCCTTCAGAGATGAAAGAAGGATCAAGACTCCAGAACAAACAAAAGTTTACAGAGTTTTAAACCTCCAGTCCTACTTTACAAGAAATGCTGAAGGGAGTTCTTTGAGTGGAAGTAAAAGAATACTAATTAACGTCATAAAAAAAGGAAGCATAAATCTCATTGGTAATGATAACTATATAGTCATAGTTATATTCTGCAATAGAGTAATAGTGGTTCATAACTCACTTACAACTCTAGTTTAAAAGTTAAAAAAATATTGTAGCAAAAATAACCATAAATACAATAATCTGTTATTAGTTACACAATATAAAAAACATGTAAATTTTACCAGCAATAACCTAAAATGTAAGGGGGACAAGAAGTAAAAGTGTAAAATTTACAAATTCTATTGAAGTTAAGTTGTTATCAGTTTAAACTAGGTGTTATCAGTTTAAGATATATTTTATGTAAGCCTCCTGATAACCACAAGGGAAAATGTTGTAGTAATTATATAAAAGAACACAATAAAGAAGTCAAACCATACTGATACTAAAAGACATCAAAACACACAAAAACAGCAGAGTAAGAAACAAGGAACAGTGGATCTACAAAGCAACCAGAAAACAATTAACAAAATGGCAATAGTAAGTCCTCATCTAGCAGTAATTACTTTAAATGTAAATGAATTAAATTCTCCAATCTAAAGACAAAGAATGGCTAAAAGGACAGAAAAAAATAAAAAACAGGATCCAACAATGTGCTGCCTACAAGAGACTCACTTTCACCTTAAAGACACATATAGGCTTAGAGTGAAGATACGGGAAAAGGCATTTTAAGAAATGGTAACCAAATGGAAAAAAAAAGCAATACTTATATCAGGCAAAATAGACTTTATCTTTTTCCATTAATTCACTGCTTACATACATTTTATTTTATTTTATTTCTTATTTATTTAATTTTTATTGTGGTAACATTGGTTTACAACATTATACAATTTTAGGTGTACATCATTATATTTCAATTTCTGTGTAGATTACATTATGTTCACCACCCAAAGATTAATTATAATCCATCACCATACACATGTGCGTAATCACCCCTTTCACCCTCCTCCCTCCCCCCTTCCCCTTTGGTAACACCAATGCAATCTCTGTCTCTATGTGTTTGTTTGTTGTTGTTTTTATCTTCTATTTATGAGTGAGATCATATGGTATTTGACTTTCTCCCCCTGACTTATTTCACTTAGGATAATGTCCTCAAGGTCTATCAGACAAAATAGACTTTAAACTAAAAATGGTAAAATGAGACAAAAAAGAACACTGTATAATGATATAGTCAATAAATCAAGACAATATAACAATTGTAAATATTTGTGCACCCAACATCAGAGCACTTCTATATATAAAGCAAATTCTAACAGAGCTAAAAGGAGAAATAAGCAGTAATACAATAATATTTTGGGACTTTAATACTCCAATCTCAACAATAGATAGATCATCCAGACAGAATCAATAAGGAAACAGAGGATTTGAACACTATAGACCAAATGGACCTAATAGACATATACAAAGCATTCCTTTCAACAAAAGCAAGATACATATTATTCTCAAATGCACACAGAACATTTTCTAGGATAGACAATATGTTAGGCCACAAAACAAGTCTTAGCAAATTCAAGAAGATTGAAATCAGGCCAAGTATCTTCTCTGACCACAATGGCATGAATCTAAAAATCAATAATAAGAGGAAAACTGAAAAATTCAGGAATACATGAAAATTAAACCACACTCTGCTGAACAACTAATGCATCAAAGAATAAACTAAAGAGAATAAAAATGTTTCTTGAGACAAAAATGGAAACACAGCATACTAGAACTTATGGGATGCAGAAAAAGCAGTTCTAAGAAGGAAGTTTATAGCTATAAACACCTACATTAAGAACCAAGAAAGATCCCAAATAAACAACCTAACTCTACACCTTAGGAAACTAGAAAAAGAAGAACTGAGCCCAAAGTTAGCCAAAGAAAGGAAATAACGAATATTAAAGCAAAAATAAATGAAATAGAGAACAAAAATCAATAGAAATATTAACCAAACTAAGTCGGTTCTTTGAAACGATAAACAAAATCGATCAACTCTTAGCTAGACGAACCACAGAAAAAAAAGAAAACACCCAAATCAACAAAATTATAAATGAAAAAGGAGACATTACAAATGATACCACAGAAATTCAAAGGATTGTAAGAGGCTACTACGAACAAGTATATGCCAACAAACTGGACAACCTAGAAGAAATGTTTCCTAGAAACATACAACTTACCAAGATTCAATCAGAAAGAAATAAAAAATTGGAATAGACCAGTTACCTAGTAAGAAGATTGAATCAATAATCAAAAGTCTCCCAACTTAGAAAAGCCAAGGATCAGATGGATTGACTGGTGAATTTTACCAAACATTTTCAGAAGAATTAACACCATTCCTTCTCAAATTATTCCAAAAAATTAAAGAGGAGGGAACACTCCCAAGCTTATTTTATGAGGCCATTATCTTGATATCAAACCATAAAAGGGCACTTCTAGAAAAGAAAACTATAGGCTAATATCCCTGATAAATATAGATACAAAAATTCTCAATAAAATACTATAAATCGAATTCAGCAGTACCGTAAGAGGATCATTCACCACAATCAAGTGGGATTTATTCCTGGGATGCAAAGAGGTTCAATATACACAAATCAATCAATGTGACACATCACATTAATAGAATGAAAGAAAAGAATCATATGATCATGTCAATAGATACAGAAAAAGCATTTGACAAAATTCTACATTCATTCATGATAAAAACTCTTAACAAATTAGTCATAGAAGGAACATATCTCAACATAATAAAGGCCATATATGACAAGCCCACAGCTAAAATCATACTCAATAGTGAAAGGCTGAAAGCTTTTCCTTTAAGATCAGGAAAAAGATAAGAATGCCTATTCTCATCACATCTATTCAATCTAGTACTAGAAGTCCTAGCTAGAGCAATCAGGCAAGAAAAAGAAATAAAAGTTTTCAGAATTGGAAAGTAAGAAACAAAATTGTCTCTATTTGCAGAGAACATGATTTTTATATAGAAAATACTGAAGACTCAACAAAAAAATGTTATATCTAATCAATGAATTTAGTAAAGTTTAAAGATACAAAATTAACATACAAAAATCAGTGTTTCTATATGCAACAACAAAATTTCTACAAAAGAAGTAAAGAAATTGATCCAATTTACAATAGCATCTAAAACAATAAAATACTTAGCAATAAATTTAACTAAAGAGATGAAAGTTCTCTACACTGAAAACTACAAGACATTGATGAAAGAAATCAAAGAAGACAAAAATAAATGGAAAAATATCACATGTTCATGGATTAGAAGAATTAATATTTTTTAAATGTCAATATTACCAGAAGCCATCTACATTCAATGCAATTCCTATCGAGATTCCAATGCTTTTTTTTTACAGAAGTAGAAAAAACCCTAAAATTTATGTGAAACAACAAGAGACCTCAAATAGCCAAAGAAATCCCAAGAAAGAAAAACAAAGCAGGAAGTATCACACTTTCTGAGTTCAAGCTGTACTGTAAAGATATAGTCATCTAAACGATATGGTACTGGCATAAAAAACAAATAGGCCAATGGAACAGAATTGAGAGCCCAGAAATAAACTCAATTATATACAGTCAATGAATGTTTGCCAAAGGAGCCAAGAATACTCAATGGAGAAAAGACAATCTTTTCAATAAATGGTTCTCAGATAATTGGATATTCACACATAAAAAAAATAAAATGACTCATATCTTACATCAGTCATAAAAACTAACTTGAAATGGATTAAAGACTTAAATGTAAGACCTGAAACTATAAAGCTCCTAGAAGAAAACATAGGCAGTAAGCTCCTTGACATGGGTCTTGGTAATGATTTTTTGGATATGGCACCTAAAGCACAAGCAACAAAATCAAAAATAAACAATAGGGACTACGTCAAATTAAAAAACTTCTGAATAGAAAAAGAAACTATCAACAAAATTAAAAGACAACCTATGGAATGGGAAAAAATATTTGCAAACTATATATTTGATAAGGGGTTAATATCCAAAATATGTAAATAACTCATACAACTGATTAGCAAAAAAGCCATATAAACCAATTTAAAAATGGGCAAAGGAACTGAATAGACATTTCTCCAAATAAGATAAACAAAAGGCCAACAGATACTTAAAAAGATGTCCAACATCACTACTCATTAGGGCAATGCAAATTAAAATCACAATGAGATATCACCTTACACCTGTTAGAATGGCCATCACGGAATATTGTTCAGCCATAAAAAAAAACAAAGAAATCCTACCATTTGCGACAACATGGATGGACCTTGAAGACATTATGCTAAGTGAGATAAGTCAGACAGAGAAAGACAAATACTGTATGATCTCCTTTATATACGAACTCTAAAACAAACAAACACCAAACTCATAGAAAAAGAGATCAGACTTCTTGTTACCAGAGGTGGGGGATGGGGGGAGGGGGAACTAGAGGAAAGTGGTCAAAATATACAAACTTCCAGTTTAAGATAAATAAGTACTAGGGATGTAATGTACAACATGATGACTATAGCTAACACTGCCATATGATATATAGAAAAGTTAAGAGAGTAAATTCTAAGAGTTCTCAACACAAGGAGAAAGATTTTTTTTCCTTTATTCTTTTCTTCTTTCTTTTCTTTTTATTATATCTATATGAAAAGATGGATGTTAGCTGATCCTGTTGTGGTAATCATTTCACAATATATGTAAATCAAACCATCATGTTGTACACCTTGAACTTACACAGTGATATATGTCAATTATTTCTCAATAAAACTTGAAAAGAAAACTGGTAAAATATGCATAACATAAAATTTACTATTTATGATGGTTAATTTTATGTGTCAACTTGACTGGGCCATGGTGCCCAGATATTTGGTTAAAACTTATTCTGGATATTTCTGTGAGAATGTTTTTTGATGAGATTAACATTTAAATTGGTGGACTTTGAGTAAAGCAGATTGCCTTCCATAATGTAAGTTGGCCTCATCCGATCAGTTGAAGGCCTGAATAGAACAAAAGGACGACCTTCCCCAGCGAGAGTGAATTTTGCAGCCAATGGCTTTTAGATTTGAACTGCAATATTGGCTTTCTCCTGGCACTCGTCCTGACAGCCTTTGGACTTGAGTTGTAACATCAGCATGTTCCTGGGTCTCCAGTCTACCTGTCCCCCCTGCAGATTTTGGATTTGCTAGCCTCTATAATTCCTTCAAATCTCTCTCTTTATTTACATATATATTCTAATGTCTGTTTCTCTGGAAAACTCTGATATTTTAATGAATTTTAAGTGAATAATTCACTACTTGCCTTAAGTACATTCATAATGTTGTGCAACTTTATTATCGTACCTTTCCAGAACTTTTTCGTCATTTCAAATAGAAACTCTGCACCTATTAAACACTAACTCCCCATTTCCTCCTCACCTAGCCCTTAGTAATCTCTTATATTTTCTGTCTATGAATTTGCTTATCCTGGGTACCTTATATAAGTGGAATCATATACAATGTTTGCCTTTTTGTGTCTGGCTTATTTCACTTAGTATGATGTCTTCAAGGTTTATCCATGTTGTGGCAAGTGTCAGAATTTCATTCCTTTCTACGGCTGAATAATATTCCATTGCAGGTATGTACCACATTTTGTTTATTCATTCTTTTGTTGATGGACATTTGAGTTGTTTCCTCCCTTTTGACTATTGTGAACAATACTGCTATGAACATTTATGTACAAATATCTGTTCGAGTTCCTGCTTTCAATTCTTTTGGGTTTATGCCTGGAAGTGGAATTGATGGATCATATAGTAATTCTACATTTACCTTTTTGAGGAAACTCCATACTACTTTCAACAGTGGCTGCTCCATTTGACATTCCCACCAGCAATACACCATGGTTCCAAATTCTTCACATCCTTGCCAACACTTGTTATTTTCCATTTTTAAAAAATAGTAGCCATCCTAATGTGTGCAAAGTGGTATCTAATTGTGGCTTTGCTTTACATTTCACTAATTACTAGTGACGTTGAGCACTTTTTCATGTGTTTATTGTCCCTTTGCTTATCTTCTTGCTATTCAAGTCCTCTTCCCATTTTTTAATTGGGTTGTTTGTTGTTAAGTTGTAGGAGTTAATTATGTATTCTAGATATCAATTCCTTATCATATATACGATTTGCAAATATTTTCTCCTATTCTGTGGGTTGCCTTTTCACTCTTTTAATAGGGTCCATTGAAGAACAAAAGTTTTAAATTTTGATGAAGTCCAATTTACCTTTTTTTTTTGTTTGTTTATCACCTATGCCTTTTATGTCATATCAAAGAAATCATTGCACAAATTTTATGTCATGGAGATATCACCCTATTTTTTTTAAGAGTTTTATAGTTTAGGTCTTATATTTAGGTCTTTGACTCATTTTGAGTTAATTTTTGCGTATGGTGAAGGTAAGAGTCCAACTCCATTCTCTTGCATGTGGATATCCAGTTTTCCCAGCACCATTTATTGAAAAGACTATCCTTTTTCCCAGTGAATGGTCTTAGCACCCTTGTCAAAGATTAATTGACCATATATGTGAGGGTTTACTTCTGAGTTCTCTATTCTATTCCATTTATCTATATTTCTGTCCTTAGGCCAAAAGCACTCTTTTTTGATTACTGTAGCTTTGTAGTAAGTATTGAAATCAGGAAGTATGACTCTTCCAATTTTGTTCTTCTTTTTCAACATTGTTTGTGTATTTAGTGTCCCTTGAGATTTCATGTAAATTTTTGGATGGGTTTTTCTATTTCATCAAAAAATGCCATTGGGATTTTTACAAGGATTGCATTGAATCTGTAGACCACTTTGGATAATATTGACATGTTAAAAATATTAAATCTTCCAATCCACAAACATGGGATGTTTCTCTATTTATTTATGTCTTCTTTCAATTCTTTTAGCATTTTTCTCTAGTTTTCTGTTTACAAGTCTGTGACTTATGTGGTTAAATTTATTCCTAAGTATTTTATTCTTTTTGATGGTATTGTAAATAGAATTGCTTTCTTAATTTCCTTTTTAGATTGTTCATTGGTAGTGTAAAGAAGTGCAACTGATTTTTGCATGTTGATTTTGTATTCTGTAATTTTGCTGGAATTTGGTTATTAGGGCTAACAATTTTTTGTGTGTGGAATATTTAATGTTTTATACATATAAGATCATGTCATCTGAACATAGAGATAATTTTACTTCTTCCTTTCTGATTTGGACCCCTTTTATTTCTTTTTCTTGCCTAATTGCTCTAAGACTTCTAATACCATATTGAATAGAAGTGGTGAAAGCAGGCATCCTTGTCTTGTTCCTGATCTTAGAGGAAAAGCTTTCACTATTGAATATGATGTTAGCTGTAAGGATTTCATACACAGCCTTTAACTTGCTGAGGATGTTTCTTCTATTCTTAGTTTATTGAGTGTTTTGTTATAGAATTATAACAAAAAAAGGATATAGAATTTTGTCATGTGCTTTTTCTTCATCTATTAAGATGATCATGTGGGTTTTCCATTAATACTATTATACTATATACTATTACTATTTATATTATACCATATACTATTAATGTGGCATATTTTATCAGTTGATTTTCATATGTTGAACCATCCTTGCATTAGAGAATGAAACCCACTTGGCCATGGTATACAACACTTTTAACATACTGCTCAAGTTGTTTTGCTAGTATTTTGTTGAATTTTTGCATGAATAATCATAAGGGATATCAGTCTATAGCTTTCTTTTCTTGTACTGTGTTTGTCTGTCTTTAGTGAGTCTATTCAAATTTTCTAATTTTTCATGAATCAGTTTTGGTAAATTATGTGTGTCTAGGAATTTGTCCATTGCATCTAGGTTATCCAATTTGCTGACATACAGTTGTTCATAGTACTCTCTTGTAATCATTTCTATTTGTATAAAATTGGCAATAAAGTCCCCAATTTCATTTCTAATTTTTATAATTTGAGTCTTATCTCTTTTTGTTCTTAATCAATATACCTAAAGGTTTATAAATTTTGTTGATCTTTTCAAAGAACCAACTTTTGGTTTCATTGATTTTCTCCAATCTTTTTTTTTTTTTTTTTGCGAGGAAGATCGGCCCTGAGCTAACATCTGCCAATCCTCTTCTTTTTGCTGAGGAAGACTGGTCCTGGGCTAACATCCATGCCCATCTTCCTTCACTTTATATGGGACACTGCCACAGCATGGTTTGACAAGCAGTGCTTGGGTGCATGCCTGGGATCCGAACCGGCAAACCCCAGGAACCCTGGCCCGCCACAGTGGAGCGTGCACACTTAACCGCTTGCGCCACCAGGCTGGCCCCCATCCAAACTATTTTAATATCACTGTTTTAATCTTTTTATTTTCTTCCTTCTGATAGTTTTATGTTTAGTTTGCTCTCCTCTTCTAGTTTCTTAAGGTGTAGTTAGGTTATTGATTTGACATCTTTCCTATTTTTTGATGTATGTGTTTCAAGCTATAAATTTTCCTCTTAGTACTGCTTTTACTTGATCAGATAAGTTTCGGTTTTATGTTTTTATTTTTATTTACCTCAAGGTATTTTCCAATTTTCCTCATAAATTTCTCTTTGACTCATTGGCTGTTTGAGTGTATTGTTTAATTTCCACATATTTGTGAATTTTCCAGTATTCCTTTGTTATTGATTTCTAGTTTCATTCCATTGTGATCAAAAAGAATATTTTGTATGATTTAAAACTTTCTAAATGTATTAAGAATTGCTTTGTTGCCTAACACGTGGTTTATCCTGGAGAATGTTTCCTGTTCACCTTAGAAAAATATGTGTTCTGCTGGTGTTGAGTGTAGTGTTCTATATATGTCTGGTATGTCTAATTAGATTATAATCTTATTAAATTACTCTATTTCCTTATTGATCGTCTCTCTGTTTGTTCTATCCAGTATTGAAAGTGAGATCTTGAAGTCTCCAAATGTTATTGTAGAGCTTTCCATTTTCTTCTTCAATTCTGTCAATGTTTCACATATTTTGGGGCTCTATTGTGGGGTGTTTATATGTTTATAATTGTTACACAGACAGTCCCTGACTTACAATGGTTCAACTTACAACTTTTTGACTTTACAATGATGAAAAACTGATATACATTTAGTAGAAACTGTACTTTGAATTTTGATGTTTTCCTAGACTAGTGATATTTGGTACAATACTCTCTTGTGATGCTGGGCAGCGGCAGCAAGTTGTAGCTCCCAGTCAGCCATGCAATCACAAGGGTAAACAACTGATACATGTACAATCATTCCGTACCCATATAACCATTTTGTTTTTTACTTTCAGCACAGTATTCAATAAATTACATGAAATAGTCAACATTTTATTATAAAATAGGCTTTGTGTCAGATGACTTTGCCCAACTGTAGGCTAATGTAAGTGTTCTGAGTACATACAAGGTACACTAGGCTAAGTTATGATGTTCAGTAGATTAGGTGTGTTAGGTGCATTTTTGACATGATATTTTCAACTTATGATGGGTTTATCAGGATGTACCCCATTTTAAGTCAAGGAAGATATTTATCTTCTTGATGAATTGCCCCCTTTTGTCAATATACACTATTTCTTTTTGTCTTTGTAACAGTTTTTAACCTAAAGTCTATTTTGTCCAATATTAGTATAGCCACCCCAGCTCCCTTTTGATTATTATTTATATGGAATACTTTTTCCCATCCTTTCACTTTCAACCTATTTGTGTCATTATATATAAAATGACTCTTTTGTAGACAGCATATAGTTGGAGTTTGTAAATCCATGTTGCCAATCTCTACCTTTTGATTAGAGTTATATCCACTTACCTTTAAAGTAATTACTGAGAAGAAACGATTTACTTCTGCCATTTTTCTATTTATTTTATGTATGTCTTTAGCCTTTTCCCCCTCATTTCCTCCATTAATGTCTTTTTTGTGTTTAGTTTATTTTTTCTAGTGACACATTTTGATACTTGTCTCATTTTCTTTTGTTTATAGTCTACAGATATTTTCTTAGTGGTTACTGTGGGGATTACATATAACACTTAAAGTTACAAAAATAAAATTTGAATTGATACAAATTCAATGTCACACAAAAATTCTTATTCTATACAGCTCTATCCCCCATTTGTGTTATTGATGTTCACAAATTACATCTTTATACATTGTGTGGCAAATAATATAGATTTTAATTATTATTATTATTTTTTCTTTGACTTCTAAATTTTATGGGAAATAAAAAATGGAGTTACAAACCAAAATTACAAGAATACTGGCATTTACCCTTACCACATATCTTTAATTCTTCATACAGCTTCAAGTTATTGTCTAGCATCATTTCATTTCAACCTGAAGGATTTCCTTTAGCATTTCTTGTAGGGCATGTTAGTAGCAATGAACTCCCTTAGCTTTTATTTATCTGGGAATGTCTTAACTTTTCCTTCATTTTTGAAAGAACGTTTTGCCAGAGAATTCTCAGTTGACACTTTTTTTCTTAGCACTTTAAATATATCATACCACTGCCTTCTTTCCTCCAAGATTTCTGCTGACATATTGACTGATAATCTTATTGAAGAATCCTTGTACATGAGGAATCATTTTTTTCTATTGCTTCTTTAAAGATTTTCTACTTGCCTTTGACTTTCAACAGTCTGATTA
The DNA here is from genome assembly GCF_020826845.1 of Diceros bicornis minor. Taxonomy (NCBI): domain Eukaryota; kingdom Metazoa; phylum Chordata; class Mammalia; order Perissodactyla; family Rhinocerotidae; genus Diceros; species Diceros bicornis. Next base: position 68,904,147 of record NC_080781.1, on the reverse strand, counting down.
TAATGGTCTCTTTGTGTTGATCCTACTTGGACTTCCTTGAGATTCTTGGATTTATAGATTCATATCTTTCCTCAAATTTGGGAAGATATCTGCCACTATTTCTTTAAATATTTTTTCTGACCATTCCTCTCTCTTTCTCCTCTGCCTCTGGTTATCACATAATGCATATGTTGGTCTGCTTGCTGGTGTTCTGCAAATCTCTTCAGCTTTATTTACTTTTCTTAGTTCTTTTTTTTCCTTTCTGTTCCTCAGATTTGATCATTTCAATTGTCCTATCTTCAAGTTCACTGAGTCTTTCTTTTGCTTGCTAAAATCTGCTGTTAAACTTTTGTAGTGAATTTTTCATTTCAGTTATTATACTTCTCAGCTACAGAATTTCTGTTTGGTTCCTTTTTATAATTGCTATCTCCTTGTTAATATTCTCATTTTGCTCACACACAATTTCCCTGATTTTCTCTAGTTCTTTGTGTATGCTTTCCTTTAACTTTTAAGCATATTTAAGACAATCATTAAAGAGTCTTTGTCTGGAGTGATGTCAGCAAGATAGCTAAATAAAAAGTCCCTCACCCCCCCAAATAAAACAATAATTCAACACGCATCCATGGACAAAATTGCCTTTGTAGGAGCTAGAGGATCCAAGAAGGAGATTGTGAAATCCTGGTGCAGTCCCAGACCATGAAGAGATATTTTAAGAGGGCAGACTCTCACCCAGGCAGCCGACTCACTGACTATGGTCCCAGTTACAGACTGATAAACAGCTCCATACCCATGAGAACTTGGCTACAGCTCCATTTGGCTTTGGGTCTACGACCAGTAAAATATACCAAAAGACTTGGGAGGATTCATGCCCACTATGTATTGGGTAATAGGCATACAGATCTTGGTCCTAGCTGTGGATCCTGAAGTGGCCCATGAACTGACTACAGCCTCTCTCAGCTACAGTCTGGGGGCCCCTGGAGGTAAGCCCACCAAACTCAGTCAGACTATAGATTTTGAAAGTGCTCTGTACCAGCTCCAGCCCATCCAGCTGCAGTCCACAAAGAGTCCTGGTAGAACAAGGACTCTGCCAGAGACAATCCTATCTGTGCCCCCAGAGGTCCTGAAGGGGCCCTATACTCAATTCTGGGCATTTCCAAGCAGCCATCCACCAGTAGGCTTGCTGGCACAGGGATCCAGCAAGAGAAATTCCTGTCTGAATCCCTGGAGATCATAAAAGGGCCCTATATGTAACACCAGCTTCCTCACAGCCACAGTATTCCAGTCACCAGCAGACTTGCTAGCCTAGGGACCCAGTAGATGACACTGCTATCTGTGCTCCCAGAGATCTGAAAGGGTTCTATCTCAGTTCCAGCCCCTCTCAGAACCAGTCTGTGAGCAATCCTGCTGACACAGTGACTAGGTGGTAAGTACCCATGTCTATACCAGAGGATACCCTGAAAGGGTCCCGTATTTGGCTCAAGCCTCTCCATCAATGGTCAATGACAAGTCTAGCTCACCCAGTGATCTGGCAGGAGACATACCCATCCATGCCTCCAGATCCAGGACTAGAGACCTCAATCTTGGCTGTAGAACCTGAAGCAGCCCTGGGAATCTGTTCCAGCCCCTCTCATCCATGGTCTCAGGCCAGTCTTGCTGACCCAGAGACCCATCCAGTGACCAAGGAGTAGCTCTCCCAGGTATCTAGTGGGAGCCACACCCATCTATGCATCTGGTAATAGGCCCACTGTATGAGAACCTAACTGTGGACCCTGAAGTAGACCCTTGTCTCAGTACCACCCTAATGACAAGGTACAAGAGGTCCATCTACCCAGGGAACAGACAGGGCCCACACCTACCTGAGTCCCTGATAACAAGCCTACCAACTTCAGAATTCATTGCAGACCCAGCTACAACCTCATAACTGGCTCCAATCCAGCATTACTGTGATTCTAGAGGTAATCCCATTGCCTGTGGAAAAGGCAGGAGAGGGTCTTTACATGCTGAAACCAGTTTGTAAAGACTGGAAGAGGTGTTTGCTCCTTCAGATGCACAGACACTGATGCACACCTACATGGATCATGAAGAATCAGGCAAATATGCACCACTAAAGGAAACTAATAAAACTCTAGTAACCTATCGCAAACAAATGGAGATCTACACTTTGCCTGACAAAGAATTAAAAATAATCATCTTAAAGTAACTGAATGCAATGCAAGAAAACACAGATAGACAACTAAACAAAATCAGAAAAACGATGCATGAACAAAATAAGAAGTTTAATAAAGAAAAAGAATCATTACAAAGGAACCAAACAGAAATCCTGGAGCTGAAGAATACAATGACAGAGCTGAAAAATTCAGTAGAGAGCTTCAACAAGAGATTGATTATGTAGAAGAAAGAATCAGTACACTTGAAGACAGATCATCTAAAATTAGCCAGTCAGAGGAACAAGAAGGAAAAAAGAATACAAAAGTGAAGAAAGCTTATGTGAATTATAAGACACCATCAAGCAAATGAACATTCACATCAAGGGAGTCTCAGAAGGAGAAGAGAGAGTGAGAAAGGGACAGAGAGCTTATTTAAAGAAATAACAGCTGAAAACTTCCCAAATCTTGGGAGTTATATGGATGTCCAGGCACAGGAAGCTCAAAGGACTCCAAGAAAGATTAATCCAAAGAATATCACTCCAAGACACTTTAGAATAAAAGCATTAAAAGTCAAAGACAAGGAGAGAAGTTTGAAAGCAACAAGAGAAAAATAACTCATCATGTACCAGGGTTTCCTCTCCATAAGATTATAAGTGGGTTTCTCTGCAGAAATCTTGCAGGCCAAGAGGGAATGGGATGATATATTCAAAGCACTGAAAGAACAAACTGCCAACAAAGATTATTGTAACCATAAAACTTTTTCTTCAGATATGAAGGAGAGATACATTCCCAGACAAATAAAAGCTAGGGGAGTTCATCACCACTAGCCCTGCCTTACATGAAATGCTAAAAGGAGTTCTTCAAGTTGAAATAGAAGTACACTAAGTAACAATATGAAAACATGTAAATGTATACAACTCACTGGTAAAGGTAAATACATAGTCAAATTCAGAATACCTCAATACAGCAATGGAAGTATATAAATGACTTTTATCTCTACTATGAAAGTTAAAAAACAATACTATTAAAAATAACTATGGCTACAATAATGTATTAATAGATACACAATATAAAATATGTAAAGTATGACATAAAAGGCATAAAATGTAGGGGAGAGAAGTAATATAAATATTTTTTGTATGCAATTGAAGGTAAGCTGTTAGTTTAAAATAGACTGTTATGTCTATAAGATGTTTTATGTAAGACTCATGGTAACCATAAAGAAAAAACCTATAGTAGATACACAAAAGGTAAATAGAAAGGCATTAAATCATACCATTACAAACAATAAAACACAAAGGAAGACAGCAAGAGAGAAAGGAACAAAGGAACTAAAAAAAAAAATTGTCAGGAAACAATTAACAAATTGGCAATAAAAAGTCCTTACCTATCAATAATTACTTTAAATATAATGGACTAAATTCACCAATCAAAAGACACACAGTGGCTGAATGGATAGAAAAGATAACATCCATCGATATGCTGCGTACAAGAGACTCACTTTGGCTTTAAGGACACACATAGCTTGAAAGTGAAGGAATGGAAAAAGATATTCCCCGTAAATGGTAACCAAAAGAGAGCGTAAGTGGCTACACTTATGTCATATAAAAGAGGCTTTCAGTCAAAATAATTCACAGGAGACAAAGAAGGTCACTATATAATGATACAGAGGTAATTCATCAAAAGGGTATAACAAATGTAAATATAGATGCAACCAGCATTGGAGCACCTAAATATTTAAATCAAATATTAACCAAACTTAAGAGAGAAATAGAAATACAATAAGAGTAGCAAACTTCAATACCCCACTTTCAACATTAGATAAATCATCCAGAAAGAAAATTGATAAGGAAATAGTGGACCTGAATAACACTATAGACCAAATGACCTAACAGATGTATATAGAACATTCCATCCAATAGCACCAAACTACAAATTCTTCTCAAGCACACATGGAACATTTTCCAGGATAGATTGTATCTTGGTCCACAAAGTGAACCTTAACAAATTTAAGAAGATTGAAAACATACCTGGTATTTTTTCTGGCCACAATTGTATGAAACTAGAAGTCAACAACAGGAGAAAAACTGAAAAATTCACAAATACATGGAAATTAAAAAACATTCTCCTGAACAGTCAATGGGTCAAAGAAGAAATCAAAGGGAAATCAGAAAGTATCTTGAGACAAATGAAAACAAATATACAATATACCAAAACTTATAGGATGCAGGAAAAGAAGTTCTAAGCAGGATGTTTATAGTAATTAATGCCTACATTAACAAAAGAGAAATATCTCAAAGAAATAACCTAACTTTACACCTCAAGGAATTAGAAAAATAAGAGCAAACTAAGCCCAATATTAACAGAAGAAAAGACATAATAAAGATTAAGCAGAAATAAATGAAATAGAGTCTAGAAAGACAATTAAAAACATCAAGGAAATTAAGAGTTGGTTTTTTGCAAAGATAAACAAAATTGACAAAACTTTAGCTAGACTAGCCATGAAAAAAAGAGAGAGATGACTCAAATAAACAAAATTATAAATGAAACAGGAAACATTACAACTGACACCACAGAAATACAAAGGATCATAAGAGGCTACTATGAACAATTATACATCAACAAATTAGATAATCTAGAAGAAATAGATGAATTCCTAGAAACACACAAACTACCAAGACTAAATCACAAAGAAACGGAAAACCTGAACAGACCAATAATGACTAAGAAGATTGAAGCAGTAATAAAAATCCTCAGAACAGAGAAAAACACAGGACTAGATGGTTTCATGGGTGAATTCTACCAAACATTTAAAAAAGAATTAATGCCAATACTTCTCAAACTCTTTCAAAAAATTAAAGAGGAAGGAACACTCACTAACTCCTTTTATGAAGCCAGCATTACCCTGATACCAAAGCCAAATAAGGACATTATAGGAAAAGAAAACTACTAGGGCCAATAAACCTGATGACTATGATGCAAAAATTCTCAACAAAATTCTAGCAAACCAAATTCAACAGCTCATTAAAAGGGTGATACACCATTTTCAAATGGGATTTATCCCTGGGATGCAAGCATGGTTCAACATATGTAAATCAATAAACGTGATACATCACATTAATAGAATGAAGGATAAAAATCACATGATCTTTTCAATAGATGCAGAAAAAGTGTTTGATAAAATTCGACACCAAGTAATGATAAAAACTTTCAACAAAAAACATACCTTAACATAATAAAAACCATATATGAGAAACCCACATCTAACATCACACTCAATGGTGAAACATTGAAAGCTTTTCCTCTAAGATCAGAAACAAGACAAGGGTGCCCACTATTACCAATCCTATTCAAAACAGTACTGGAAGTCCCAGCCATAGCAATTAGGTAACTACAGGAAATAAAAGGCATCCAAATCAGAAAGGGAAAAAGTAAAATTTTCTCCATTTGCAGATGAAAATCTTATATACGGAAAACTCTAAAGACTCCACCAAAAAACTTTTAGAACTAATAAATGAATTCAGTAATGTTGCAGGGTACAAAATCTACATACAATAATCAGTTGCATTTCTGTACAATATCAATGAAACATCTGAAAGAGAAATAAAGAAAACAATCCCATTTATAATAGTATCAAAAACAAATACTTAGGAATAAATTTAACCAAGGAAGTGAAAGATCTGAAAACTATAATAGATTGATGAAAAAATGAAACAAGACACAAAAAAGTGGAAAGGTGTCCTGTGTTTATGGATCAGGGGAATTAATATTGTTAAAATGTCCATACTACCCAGAGATATCTATAGATTCAACATAGTTCCTATCAAAATTACAATGGCATTTTTCATAGAAATGGAAAAAACAATCCTAAAATTTGTATGGAACCACAAAAAACCCCGAATATACAGAGCAATCATGAGAAAGAAGAACTAAGCTGGAGGGATCACACTTCCCGATTTCAAACTATACCACAAAGCTATAGTAATCAAAATATTATGGTACTAACATAAAAAGAGACACATAGACCAATGGAATAGAATCAAGAGTTCAGAAATAAACCCATACATATAATATCAACATATATGTTGATCAATATAAGATCAATATTTGACAAGGGAGCCAAAAATACTCAGTGGGGGAAAGATAGTCTTTTCAATAAATGGTATTGGGAAAACTGGACATTCACACACACAAGAAGGAAATTGGACCCCTATCTTACATCATTCACAAAAATTAATTCAAAATGGATTAAAAACTTAAATGTAAGACCTGAAACAATCTTACATTTAGAAAAACATAGGGAAAAAGCTCCATTGGTCGTGGCGAGAATTTTTTGGATATTACACCAAAAAAAACAAGAAACAAAAGCAAAAATCAACAAGTGGGACTACATCAAAGTATAAAGCTTATGCATACCAAAAAAAATAATCAACAGAATTAAGAGGCAACCTACAGAATGGGAAGGCATATTTGCAAACCATATATCAGATAAGGGATTAATATTCAAACTGTTTAAAGGACTCCTACAACTCAATCACAAAAAAACCAACAATCTGATTAAAAATGGGCAGAAGACCTGAATAGATACGTTTTCAAAGAAGACATCCAAATGGCCAACAGGTACATGAGATAATACTCAACATCACCAATCACCAGGGAAATATAAATCAAAGCCACAATAAGATATTAACCTATACCTGTTGAAACGGCTATTATCAAAAAGACAAGAGATAACAAGTGTTGGTGACAACGTGGAGAAAAGGGAACCTTAGTGCACTGTTGGTGGGAATGTAAATTGGTAGAACCACTATGGAAAACAGTATGGAGTTTCCTCAAAAAATTAAAAATAGAGCTACCACATGATCCAGCAATCCCACATCTGGGTATATATTGGAAGAAAGGAAATCAGTGTTTTGGAGAGGTATCTACACCCCACATTTATTGCAGCATTATTCATAATAGACAAGACATGGAAATAATCTAAGTGTTGATACACGGATGAACTGATAAAAAATATGGTATATATACAATAGAATATTAAGTCACAAAAAAGAAGGAAATCTTGCCATTTGTGACAACATGGATGGATCTTGAGGGCATTATGCTAAGTGAAATAAGTCAGACAGAAAAAGAAAAATATTGTGTGATCTCACTCGTACGTGGAATCTAAAAAAATGCCAAACTCAGAAACAGAGAGTAGCGTGGTGGTTGCTAGAGGCTGAGGAATGGGGGAAATGGGGAAATGTTGATTAAAGAGTACAAACTTTCAGTTAAGATGAATAAGTTTTGGGGATTTAATATTCAGCATGATGACTACAGTTAACAATACTGTATTATACACTTGGACATTGTGAAGAGAGCAGATCTTAAATACTCTCACCACAAAAAATATTGTAATTATGTGAGGTGATGGATGTTAACCAACTTTATCATGGTAATCATTTTGCAATATATATGTGTGTCAAATCATCATGTGTACATCTTAAATGTTCACAACGTTATATGTCAGTTATATCTCAATAAAGCTGGAAAAAAAATAAAAGTCTGTCTAGTAAGTCCTATGTCTGGGCTTCCTCAGGGATAGTTTTTGTCAATTTATTTTGTCCCTTTGAATGGGCCATATTGTCCTGTTTGTGTGGTTTGTGATTTTTTTTTAATTTAAAATTGAGCATGTGACTGCTATAACATCTTAACTTTGGAAATCAGATTCTCCCTTTTCCCTAGGGTTTTTATTATGATTATTATTATTGTTGTTGTTGTTGTTTTTTAAGGCTGTAGTTGTCTGTTTTGAGAATTTCACACTATTTTTGCAAAGATTATTCCTTGTCATATATGACCACTGAAGTCTTTGTTCCTTTAGCTCATGTTAAATTAATGTATCGACAGAGATTTCCTTGAGTGCCAGGAGCTCACCAAGTCTGCAGATTGGCTCTGTGATGGGGCTCTCTTTCAAGACTTAGCTAGGCTTGCTCTGAGCCTAGAGATCAGCCCAAGCAAAAGGTTAAGGTCTTCTAAGATCTTTTCTGAGCATGTGTCTTGCCTCATCATACATATGGCTTTCTAAGTATACATGGCTGCTTTTGAATGTCCTAATTTCCCAAAAAGTCTCATTTCAGCTTCTTGTTCAGGCTTTAGTCTATTGTATGTCTCCACCCATAAGCTCTTGCTCCAGGTGTCTGTGGTTCTATAGTTGCCTTGGAGCTTTTATGAGCAGTACCTGTCACTTTTCACTACTCAGCTCCAAGTTAGGCAAAACAGAGATGAGCACCTTGCATGTTTTTCAGGTAGCCCCCAGACAGAATAGAACAGATGTACACAATAATTTGCAAATAAAGTGTTCTCTGTTCCTTCCAGTTTAAAGAAGGGAACTGAAAACCAGGCTGCTTCCTCTTTTAAACTAAAACCACCACTTCAATGGAGAGAGTGTGGGGTAAGGGTGAGTAAAACACCACAAAAATTTCCTACGTTTTGAAGACAGCTTTTTCTTGATTGGGTGTTTGCATGCTTGCTGTAAACCTTTGACTGTGTTCCAGACTCTGGCAAAATTGATTAGGACAGTTCTTGCTTGTTTTTTTTTCCCTTTGATGTTTCTCTTGGGGAAGAGGGCTTGGAACTTCTGAGTCCACCATTTTGCTGACATTAATCAATACTTCTACTATTGTACTGCATTTAAAACTTCTACTCTCTGGATTCTTCTTCCATTAGTGTAACTCCCTTTGTGCTTTGCTTCCTGAGTTACCATTGACTGTATAGTCTTGACACTTCAATCATTATCATGTTATCATCCTGGAATTGGCAGAGGAGCAGAGGACCTAGGATAGAATCCTTATGCACACCAACCTTTGCAGAGGAGGAAGAGGAACATGTGGATATATTGAAAATGAGTCATCAGTCGACCTTAATTGTATCATAAACAAAGTACTCTACATCTCCTTGACTTAACAAAAATCTAGTTCTTCCCTAAGGATACCTGAATTACAGCTCTTTCAGTCACCAGGGTAAACATCTTAACAAAGGCCTTTATGTCTATGAGTAGTCAACTGAAAAAAATGTGTATCATTAATTTCATTAGCTTCCTGAAGATGGCAGCAGTGCTATATGAAATATAACTTTCTCCACTTCCTCCCTGCTCCTCCTTCCTCCAAACTTAGAGGAAAACATGTTTCCAAGCAAAGTAGATATAAAATGTTTTTCTGCATTCTTGCCTCCATTGATTTTATGATATTTTAAATAATTGTTTCTCAATGTGATAGGTGAAAATTTGCATTTCAGAATTGTTTTAATATGCATTTCTTTGATAATTAGGAGGCTAAACATATTACTATATGTTGCATAGAATTCTTATTGTTTTTCTTCCCTGAATGGTATTCATATCCTTTACCCTATATTTACTTTGATATTTTATTTTATAGCCTTTATTTTTTCTCATTATAAGAATAATATATATGCATTGTAGAGATTCAACTGAACATAGAAGAAATTGAAAATGCTCACATTCACATCACCAGAGACAACAACTTTAATGTTTAGATGCATTTTACTAGCTTTTCCCCATCTGTGTAGTTATTTGCATTTTCACATTTAATATCATTTTGCTCTATATTCCTGCTTTTTTCATGTAACTTTACAGTGAGATTTTCCCATGTCATTAATAATCCTTATGTATATATTTTAAAAGCTTTTGTTTATAATTTACAAAGCAATTCTTGAGCACTGTCAAAAACTTGGTAAATTTAGAAAAATTTAATAAGAAAAATCATATAAAATCCCTCAACCTGGAGATAACTATTATTAAACTTTTGGTGTATTTTCCCAACCATTTTTCTATGCAAGTTATTATACACTTTCATGTCATTGAGATCATATACTAATGTATGGTTTTACATAATTATTATTTCATTTTATATTTTACATGCCACTGGAACTGTTTTTAAAAAGTTATTTTATTGGCTATATAAAATCCATTGTTTAATCACTTTAACATTCCACTGCTATTGACCATTAAAATTTTCCCCACTATTTCACTTTTAGAAACTATGGTATAATAAATTTTTGAGGACAAAAATCTTCTACATTTCTGATTCTTACCTTATTAAAGCGCCCAAGAAATGGATTACTGAGTAAAATGTTATCACCATTTTATAAAACACCACAGTAGTTTAGTTTTATGTAAATGGCTCTTTCCTTGAGCCCTAGATAACATTGAATGGTTTTATTTTAACCATTTACTCTTTTTTAAGGTGAAAAAAAGGTACCCTAATATTGTATTAATTTTTTTGTGTGTGTGTGAGGAAAATCAGCCCTGAGCTAACATCCATCCTAATCCTCCTCTTTTTGCTGAGGAAGACCGGCTCTGAGCTAACATCTGTTGCCAATCCTCCTCCTTTTTTTCCCCAAAGCCCCAGTAGATAGTTGTATGTCATTTGCACATCCTTCTAGCTGCTGTATGTGGGATGTGGCCTCAGCATGGCCGTAGAAGCGGTGCATCGGTGTGCACCTGGGATCCGAACCCAGGCCGCCAGTCGCAGAGCACACGCACCTAACCGCTAAGCCACAGGCCCGGACCTATTGTATTAATTTTAATTTTAAAATTATTAATGGGTATTTTTCAAGTTTATTGGTAATCTGATTTTCTCTTTTGTGAATTATTTGTTCACATCTTTTACCTGTTTATTTTATCTGATAGTTCTTTTAATTCAAAATCTTTTGAATCTTTTTCAAAATTATTTTATATATTTTAAGCTTTAATTAGAGATGTTTCTTTCCAGATTGCTTTAGAATGCAATTTCTTCAAAATTGTATTGCTGTATTCTTCTCATTTTGGCTGATTATAAAGATAATTAATGATTATTGTTAAAAACATTAAAAATATAGAAATGTTTAAAGAAGGCAATGAAAATTAACAGCAACCCAACCTGTCACAGGTAACTAATGTTAATATTTAAGTATACTTCCTTTCACTGTTGAAAGAATGAGAAACATTGGAAATAGAAGTCCTGGTCTAATTCAATGAGATAGGACTTAAGTTCTTTATGGCCTAGGAATTTGACTCGTGGCTTCTGAAATGTGGAAAGTCAAGTCCCCTCCCCAAAATCAGATATACTCCCAAGCAATATCTGAGGCCGTATGTGACACCATACCCTCAGAATTCTGCCACTAATGCTGTGGAGATAGGAGTAATCATGTCAGCTATAGAGAACCTCCTAAGGCTGATAGTAATAACAACAAGAGCAAACATTTATTGAATTCTTATTTTATGTTGGGCCCTGAAATCATCATATAATCATCACAACAACTCTATGAGGTATATATTATTGTTATCCACATTTTATAGATAGGGAAACTGAGGCATAGTAGGAACTGCAAAGAGATCCTAGGGACTGGAACTGTCCAGATATACTTCTGAGATCTGACAAAACTTTATGCCCATCACATTTTGGAGAAAATTATTCTTATCGCAATATATGCTTCTTTCTGCCAGGAGACATAATAGTATATAAGAGGCCTAGGCATCAGATGGAGAAGAGAAGAATAGAGATAATGGTATGGGAGTTGAAAATGTTGAGAAAAGGGAGGAGGGAATTCAAAGACAAACTTTACATTTACTGCTCAGATCACTGTTTTTTGAAATGAAAAATGAAAACAAGAAAGGAGTGTCCGACACTCAATTCTGGCCTGTGTGCTTCCTCACAGAAAAGATCAAAGCCTGCTGTTTGAGGACAATGGGAGGATGCTGGTTAAGGACAGAAAAAATAGAATTCCACATTGCAGAGTTTCCTTCTGTCTTTTCTGCCAAACAAAATTCTCTTGAGTTTGAAAAACATGGAACAAATACTGTTGAGGAGAAACTGAAACCCAAGATTGCTGAGGAGCCTGTAGGAGAAGAAACAGGTGTTCTAAATGTTTTTCAGTCTCCTGATATGGAGGGTGTTATGATCCTGAGAGAACAGACACCGCATTTCTTAAACAGGGGTGCGGAGGGTATTCCTAATCAATGACAGAGGTCCTGTTACTCTCAGATTAGACATAGTGTGGATGTAGAGGATGTGTGCAATAATAGTAATGGATTATTTTCTGACCCAATTCAAGTAGGCTTTGGCAAAAGGTTGAATTTCTGTCCTTTCAGGTTTTTGTGAGCTTTTCAGTTATCCCTGTTTACACAGGCATTTTGTTGTGAAGCTTAGTTGGGTGGAGGAAGCAGATAAATAGACGGATGAGAACATGGGAGAGGATACTCAAAACATGATTCTTAAGAGAGAAACAGTAAGGATATTACTATGCTACTACTACTAACAACAACAGCAGCAGCAGCGTTAATAATGATAGTTAACATCTTTTAAGTACTGAACTTGTTCAAGACACTCTTCTGAACACTTTACATATATGATTTATTTCTTACAAAAACATGAATTTAGCACTATTATTAACCTTATTTTATGGACAAAGTAACTGAGGCACAAAGAGATTAAGTAAATACACCCATGGTTGTAAAGCAGTAAATGACAGAGCTAGGATTTGAATGGAGGCAGTCTAATTCCATAGTCCATTTTTTTGTGTGTGAGGAAGATTAGCCCTGAGCTAACATCTGTTGCCGAAATCCTCCTCTTTTTGCTGAGGAAGATTGGCCCTGGGCTAACATCCGTGCCCATCTTCCTCTATTTATATGGGATGCTGCCACAGCATGGCTTGACAAACGGTGCATCTTGCCTGCATCTGGATCCAAACCTGCAAACTCTGGGCCGCTGAAGCAGAGCACGCGAACTTAACTGTTATGCCACCAGGCCGGCCCCCCATAGTCCATGTTTTTAAACACTGTGGTACACCAGATAGATTTAGCTATATAAAAATTTTAAATGTCTGAGCATAAAACAATTTAAAAGGATTAAAAACCAATCGGCAAGTGGGGAAATATTTGCAACATATATATCTGTCAATAAATCTCTCTCTCTCTAACTCTATATATGGACGTATGTATGTGTGTATATATATAATAGTCAATATACATATAGTCAATATATATATCTATATTTATATGTATGTATATATGTATACGTGTATGTATATATATTGACTATATATCTATGTGTATGTGTAGGAGGAGAGAGAATTGTTACAAATTAATAAGCGATGACAAACTCTAATTGAAAAAGTGAGAAAAGAGCCTTCACAGAAAATTCAGAAAATAAGAAATAAAAATCCTCATTATACACATAAAAATTGAACCTCAACAGCAATTCAAAAAGCAAATCAAAAAAACATAGAGGTATACTCTTTCTAACAGATTATTTAAATAATTATTAATTAAAGATTAAAAATTATAACTAAAAAATTAAAAATAATTTTAAAAATTAAAAAAATTGATAACTACTGCCCATGAGACTGGGGAGAAATGGACATTCATATGCTGATAAAAAGGAGTATTAAGTTGAAATGAAATCTCTCAAGCTAATATGTGGCAAGATACCAAGAGCACAAAAATGTTCATTCAACATTTATTGAGTACCTACTAAGTGCCAAGCAATATGCAAACCAAATTGAAAATACACTGATATCTTTTTAATGAATCAAATTGGCAAAGATCTGAAAATCTGATGTAAGCGTGGGGGAAGCTTATGCTGCTGGTATAACTTGGCACAACCTCTATGGAAGACAATTTGTTTCTTTCAAAATTACAAATGTGCAAATCCTTTGATCATCATTTTTACTTGTAGGGATTTATTCTACAGATAGATGTAGATAGATGGATGTAGATATATTTTTCAAGTGACCTATGTTCAAGTTATTCATTGCAGGATCTTTTAAAGTATAAAATGTTAGAAAACAGGTTTTAAGTGAAAAAAATTTATAGAGCTTTGTGTTTTACTGTTCATTTAATAAAGGGATGAGGTTAAATACACACATATGTATATATTTGGGTATTTATATACTATATGTGGGAATTAAAACATAGAGACTAATACAAGTTGAATGAAGTCCTTTCTCTTTTACGTTCTATTTGAGGATTGCTTTATGGGATTTATGATGTATACTATATAATCAGAAAAGGATTAGGATGCTGAGGGTGAGACATGGGAAAGATCCAGCTCCAAATCAAAAAGGCATCTGGGAAGCTAGAAACAAAAGACCACATATTGTATTATTACATTTATAAATGTCTAGAAAAGGCAAATCTATAAAGACAGAAAATAGAAATACAAAGTGGTTGCTTGGGGCTGGGGATGGGAACATGGAGTAGCTGAAAATAAGCACTAGGGATCTTTCCGAGGTAATGGAAATGTTCTAAAACTTCATAGTGTTTGCATGACTCTGTAAGTTCACTAAAAAATTAGTAAATTGTACAAAGTGGGTGAATTTTATGATATGTAAATTTTACCTCAATAAAGCTGTTAAAAATAAATAAACAAAAATATTTAAGAAAATAGTTTTAAATAGGACTCTGGACTGTTAAAGAAGTTAAAGAAAGAACCAATTGTGAGAGCAGCAGTGGCACCAGAAACACCTATTAGTAAAAATAACCTCATGATCCACAGAGAGGGCTTTTGGTTTTGGAAAGACTTGCAGGGGTCCAGGCAGCTGTTCTAATGATCAAACCCACACTCCTGCTCTTACTCACAAATATCCCCAGCCCCAGAAGTTATACTTAAGTATAAGTAAAGGAACAAGGTGCAATATTTTGTGGTGGTATGTGCTTAGAATTGTGCCTAATACAAAGTAATTATTATTATATAATACTTGTTATTATTCTTTCCAGCCACACTATTAAAACAGACACTTTACTCAATTTTCTTGTGTCAAGTCTCTCTAATTCTCTAAGCCCATCTTCTTATGGTGACATTATATACCTGAAGGACTCATCACTGCAGTAGGCCATACATAGGTGGGATTTCTCCCTGGACAAGCTGCTATCTGGATCACTAAGGTAGTCTGGGGAAATGCTTGGAGACTCTGCTTCTCACCACTCAGGAGGTTTACAACCACCTCTGAGTTTCTCAGTGACTAATATCATTTATCTTGAACAAAAGAGGGGACTGACAATGTTGAATTTTACCTAAGCTTTGTACTCCTAGAAAATAGGAACAATTAAGAAATCTTCCACACTTTTGTGCTCCAGGAAATGACTTATTGCAAAGAACCACTCTTCCCCATATGACTTAGATAGGACTCATGGATACCCCACCCTTGTTTACCTATAACAAGGTTATATATCGATCCTCCTAATTCCCATTCTTTGCCTCATAAAAGATTAACTGAACTCTTTGAACCCATCGGCCAATCTGGACAATATATTTGCTACCTTGACTTGATCAAACTTTAGTTAAGCTTCTTTCCTCCCCTAAGGCCCCTTAACTTTGATACATTCTCAGCCTGAGCCTCCTTCATGGCCCCTTAATGGCATTGACTGATCTCAGGGAAAAATATTTCATGATCGACAGTTCAATCTCGCTACCTTTTTATCTCACTTCTCCAAGGCCAGTTCTTCCTAGCCTTGTTTACTTTTTCCTATAAGACAGTCCTTTTCTGCCTGACCTTTGACATACTTGCAGAGGTTCTCCGAATTGCAATAGTCCCTTTCCCCTCTTTTGACAAAATCTGTTGGAATAAAGTCTCATCTTACCTAAATCCAAATTTGTTTTTTATCTGAAAGGTTTAATAAAGTTTAGGTGGTACCCAAATGGATGTTATAATGTATAATCCCTTTTCTGATTTCTTATTCAACTACCCACACTCCCAGAAATTTTACTTGAGTATGTTTAAAATAAAGCTGCTGCATTTGCTAGGAATGGGTGGGAGGGGGCAAAATAAGACCTTTTCTTCTTGCTGTCCTTTTGTTTTAAGGTGGTTTATGGAAGCAGTAACAGTCTGGAAACCAGATCTAATTATAAATCAGAAGGCACTTAGTTGCAGTGGAAGGATAAAGGAGAAAGAATCAATACTAAGAAGCACAATAGCAGTCAAAATGGAAACAAAACAACCTCTTGACTCAGAGACAGATTCTAGATAGCAAACACCTACCAGCCACATTGATGACTTTAATGCACAATCTATATGCCTCTCTCCTAGGCAAGTGCCAGCCCCAATCACCCCCAGGAATTGTACTTGAAAATAAACAAGCTGATGTAAGTTCTTGGAGGGGGTACATGTGTAAGGGGCTTTCAGGTTTGGTAAATGTCAACCTGCCATAATCACAACATCATGGTGCATGCCCAAAGCTCTTCATTCCTACTCCTAGAAATTGTTCTTGAACGTGCATGGGAGAAACAATCTGAGATTATTTTTCTGAATGGGAAGGGTAGAGGGAGAGGTCTTTAGGTTGCAACATGAGTTCCATACTGCCAGGTGATCAGCTTTATTGTGTGAGGTACCACTCCTGCCCCCCCCAGATAACCACCCCATCCCTACTCCCAGGCATGTGAAACTTGAGTGTTATTAGAAAGCATATCAAATTACTAGAATTGCACATCCTGAGAAGGGAGAAGAAAAGTCTTGTCTATTTCTGCCTGTGCCTCCAGGAGGAGATCAGAATCACCTTCAGAATGGGTACCCAAACTAGCATTTTCCTCATTGTTCTCCCATTTTTCCTGGTTAAGTCCCTTAGCAAATCTGAACTAAAAAGTCATTCTCCAAAATATTCTTAACACTTAGAAATGGAAAGGGATCTAGGAATTCCTCATGTCTTCCCTTATTCATCTCCACCCCACTTTTTTTGGTACCCTCAGAGTTTTCAGCTTGTGTCCCTTCTAGATTTTACTGAATGCCTACCTTCCAACCTCCATCACCCCCCCAGTGCTCTGCTGCCCTGAACTATGAGAGTGCAAAGGATATTAAAACCACGTGAAAAAGCAGGGAGTTTTCATGGGGACAGGCTTGTCTGCTTGTTAAAGCTGTCAGGAATGCCAAAGTCTGCCACTATTTAGAAGTCTCAAAGTTATTTCTGTACCTGTGTCTATTGTTCAATTTTTGCTACAGAATGTGACAGAATGAATGATGGAACAGAAGACCACTGTCCCTGTGGAGTAAATTCAGAATGGATGCACTCCCAGGCTCTCGCTCATCAGGAAACTAAGCACCAGCAGTGGAATTCTCCTAAGCAGGCTCAGATAGCCCAGCACTTTGGAGAGTGTGTTGACCATGACCTGTGGTTAGAAGTTACATTTTTTATCTGTATTATATATGTATAACTGAAGGAAATGTTTGTGAAGGCATTCTTACCCTTCTACTTGCAATGTACTCTCACATTTTCTATTCTATTCTATTCTACATTGTTTCTTTCTAAAATTCTGTTCCTGATTTACTAAAATATTTCACCACCAGTGGGTAACTGCAGTTTGAAAAACCCTGGCCTGGTAGATCAGGAGTGTGGGATTCTGCATTAAATCTGCTAGCAATCCAGGCAGACCTTTGCTAAACCTGGAGCCCCTTTCTGATGCAAGAGGTTATTTTCCCTTTTTCTCCGCTACTGTTTCCACGATTCTTTGCTCTTCTCTTCAGTCTATTGATTTGTAACTGGATCTTCTGATCAGACCTTTACAGTCTTGTTTTTCTATTTTTTTTTAGCCTAGCACACACTATTAACCTTAAAAAGCAATCCTGCGTTCTCCCCATCCCCAACCCCAAACAATATCACAGCTTTGTCTTTTTCCTAAGCATACTTAAGTATAATTCCTGAGAAAGAGGGATTTGCATGGGATAGCAGGAGTGTGAGATTGGTCATTAAATTAGCTGTCTTGGCTCCTACAAGTTTTTCTAACACCTAAAGCCCTTCTCTCTACCTAAGCCCTGAAGCACTACTTTTCTCCTTTTACAAAGTATTAACCATACAAAACCACCCAGAAAAAAGGAGACAAAAGAAAGGGGTTTCTCCCCACAACTCCCAGTATAGACTGTGGGGTTTTTAATAACTGTGTTCAAGTATATTTTCTGTGGGGTGGGGATATTCATGAGAAAGACCTGGAGTATGAGGTTGGGCTTTAAAGCATAGTCCCTTGCTAATCTTTCCTAGATCTAAAGCTCCTCTGTGAGGCATGAGGTTATTTTTACAATTGCTACTGCTATTTCCATCATCATTAGTTCTCTGAGGTTCTCTTTATCAGACTACAGGCTTTAAAAAAAATACTTTAATGTTTTTCTTACAGATATACGAGGGATGACTAGCCAACTTGACATTTGTTAATATAAATTTATAATATACAGAAATATGCAACACAATCACTAATATATATCATTCCAATATCCTTATTTTACAGATATTGAAATGTAGATTCAGATTAGTTAAGCAATTTACCTAAAATCATGCAGTTTATTAATGGAAAGGGTGAAACATCATAAGTCATTGTTTCCTTGAGCTTTTTAATCATTTTTGATACTCATGTTAGTCTCATAGAGTGGAATGAAATGTCTAATATCCAGAGGGCTACATCCCTACCCCTTGAGAATCACTGATACTCAGAAAGTAGTCTATTTTCTAATATTCCTACATATCAATAAGATGTGGTTGACCTTTATTTCATATAAAGCTCTGTATTAGTTTTCCAAATATAAAATACAAAATTATATCATATATTGGTTGTTGGATCATCCCAAATATAAAACTAAATCATAATAGTGAAAATATTTATAATATCTTCTGGACATTCTTATTCTCTTATTACCTTTTCTTCCATTGTATACTTTAAATAGTGTTTTTGTGTGTATGGTTTCATTTAAAGTATGATTTTATTTAAATATATGGAATACTATTTATTACTGGCTGAATTGTGTCCCCGAAAATTCATATGTTGAAATCTTAACCTCTAGTGCCTCAGATTGTGTCTCTATTTGGAGATAGGGCCTTTGTGTGTGTGTGTGTGTGTGAGGAAGATCAACCCTGAGCTAACATCCATGCCAATCCTCCTCTTTTTGCTGAGGAAGACTGGCTCTGAGCTAACGTCCATTGCCAATCCTCCTCCTTTTTCCCCAAAGCCCCAGTAGATAGTTGTATGTCATAGTTGTGGAGATAGGGTCTTTAAAGAGGTAATTAAGGTAAATAAAGTCATATGAGTGGACCCTAAACTAATATGACTATTCACATGGGGAATAATGGAGACAGTGGCATGGATTGGTAGACACCATAGCTATTCTCACCTGCTCAGCATGGAGCAAGTGGATGACCAATCCAAGCACTCAGCTTACCCTGAGGAGAGAAAGAGTTTATTCCTACAACCAGCACCCCAGCTTCTCTGCGGCTGCCCAAAGAACTAAAATCTGCCTTTCCCGTCTTGGAACTCTGATAGGTACAGCACAGTCTAGCTGCCTGGGGGAGTACAGATATTAGGGTATTATAGAAACCATAGCTCTTGCCCTCAGCTCATCACAGAGCAAGCAGACAAAAACCACAGCTTCCTACTTCTCCATGCAGAGAAAAAGAGTTGGTCTGGGTACCCAATGCCACAACTTTTCCAGGGGCAACCCAAAGGACTGGTTTCTCACTTGTCTGTCTCAGACTGTTGATGACACCTGGCATAATCTAGCTGCCTGAGGAAAGTGAGGATAGTGATGGATATTTGGGTGGGCATTTGCCTTAGTCTCCATCTTCCTGACTTGCTACAGAGCGAATGGATGAAAAACTCTAATAATCAGCTTCTCCCTAGGCAGAGAAAGAGTTGGACAGAGTGTCCAATGATCAAAGTTTTCTGGCAGCCTCATGAAGAACTGGTTTCAGTCTTGCTTGTCCCAGTTCACTGATTGATAGAACCCAGCATACACTACATGCATGAGAACTTCAAAGAACAAAGAAAGTGGGTTGGACTAGCATAAAGGTTTAAGAGGCCCACAGAATCTTTGACTGGGCTGATAGGTGGGGTTCTTCTCCCATATGAGGCCAGTCTGTGAAGAGTAGGAGAGGTGGCTGCTTTGTCTAATGTTAAGACATCAACACAGAGTGTCAAGGAAAATCAAGAATAAGGTAAAGATGCTCCAAACAAAAGAGCAAGATAAATCTTGAGAAACTGAACCTAATGAAATTGAAATATATAACTTACCTGATAGAGAATTCAAAATAACCATCATAAATATGCTCACTGAGGTCAATAGAACAATGCATGAACAAAGTGAGGATTTTAACAAAGAAACAGAAAATATTTTTAAAAGTACCAAATATAAATCATGAAACAGAGGAACACAATAATTGAACTGAAAAAATGTCTAGACGAGTTCAATAGCAGACTAGATCAAGCAGAAGAAAGGATCTGTGAACTCAAAGACATGGCATTGGAAATAATTTATTCAGAGGATCAAAAAGAAGAGAATAAAAAAAAGTGAAGAAACTTGAAGGGACTCATGGGACACCATAAAGTGGACCAATATGTGTGTTATGGGAGTCACAGGAGGAAAAGAGAGAAATTACCAGAGAACTATTCAAAGAAATAGTGGCTGAAAATTTCCCAAATCTGGAGAAGGAAATAGACATCCAGATTCAAGAAGCCCTAAAGATAGCAAATAAGAAGTACTCAAAGAAATCCACACTGAGACACATAATCAAATTGTCAAAAGTCAAAGACAAAAGGAGAATTTTGAAAGCAGAAAGGGAAAGGTGACTTGTCACATATAAGGGAGTCCCTTAATACTACAAACAGATTTCTCAGCAGAAACCTTTGACGGTCAGAAGGAGTGGGATAATATATTCAAAGTGCTAAAAGAAAAGAACTTCCAACCAAGAATGTTATACTTGGCAAAACTGTACTTCAAGAATGAAGAAGAGATAGACATTCCCAGACAAACAAAAACTGAGGGAGTTCATCACCACTAGACCTGCCTTACAAGAAATGCTAAACAGAGTTTTTCAAGCTGAAACAAAAGGATGCTAAACAACAACACAATAGCATAAGAAAATGTGAAACTTGTTAGTAAAGGTGAATATGTAGACAAATACAGAATACTGTATTACTGTAATGGTGGTGGGTAAATCACTTTTAACTCTAGTACAAGGTTAAAAGACAAAAGTCTTAAAAATAACTATAACTAAAAATATGTTAAAAGATACACAATATGAATGGATATAAATTGACATAATAACACAAAGTGTGTATGTCTGGGGAGAAGTTAAAGTGTGGAGTTATTGTATGCAATTGAACTTAAGTTGTCATCAGATTAAAATAAGCTGTTATGATATGATATTTTAAGATAGACCCAAGATAACCACAAAAAAGTTACCTATAGAAGTTACAAAAAAGAAAAAGAGAAAGGAATCAAAGCATATCAATACAAAAAAAAATCAACAAAACACAAAGGAAAACAGCAAGACAGGAAAAGAGAAGAACTACAAGACTAAGACAAAACAGCTAACAAAATGGCACTAGTAAATCCTTCCCTATAAATAATTACTTCAAATGTAAATGGATTAATTTTCCCAAACAAGAGACATATAGTGGCTAAATCAATAAGAAAAAGAAGGCTCAATTGTACACTGTCTACAAGAAACTCACTTTTGATTTGAGGATGCACATAGGCTGAAATTGAAGAGATGGAAAACTTATTCTATGCAAATGGTAACTTAGAGAGAGAAAAGATGGCTATACTTGTAATCAGAAAAAATAGACTTTAAGTCAAAAACTGTTATAAGAGACAAAGAAGGATGTTGTATAATAATAAAATAATAACATTAGAGTGGAGAAACCTGAAAACATTACCTCAGCCAGGTGATCAAAGTCAACATCAAGAATGACAAGTCATGCTGATAGTGAGTACCCTTGATATGATGTAATAAGAATGGCACTTTATGTCTGTGGTCTTCCTCCCCAAAGCCCATGATCCCAATCTACTCATGAGAAAAACATGAGAAAAATCAAAATTGAGGGACACTATAAAACATTTGACCAAGAATCTTCAAAACTATCAAAATAATCAAAAACAAGGAAATCTGAGAAATTGTCGCTGTCAAAGGAGCATAAGAATACATGATAGCGGAACGTAATGGGTATTTTGGATGAGATCTCGGAATAGAAAAATGTCATTTGATAAAAACTAAGAATAAAATATGAACTTTACTAATAATGTATCAATATTTGTTTATTAATTGTATAAAATGTACTATACGAATGTAAAATATTTACCAGAGAAGAAATGGGGTGTGGCATATATGGGACCTCTCTACTATCTACGATTTTTATGTAGATCTAAAACTGGTCTACAAATAAAGTTTATCAAAAAACATTAGAAAGGTAAAGATGTAAAAAAGTACATTGGAAGGTGCCAATGAAGGCTGGACTCACATTGCCAGAAATTAAGACCCTTATAAATAAGGATCTTGCTCTCCATCCCTACCTGTGTGTTTTCCAAAGCTGCTCACTGCAACTTCTATGTGAAGCCTTACCCTTACCTTAGGAATGTCTCTACTGAAAGGCTTTTATCCCAATTAAGTCTCCAATTTTCCAGAGACAGAGCAGGGAACAGGAGTTTAAAATAGAATTTTAGTCAACAAGAGGAATTATCAAAGTATTCTCATTTCAGCCTCCCCCTTATCCTTATGTTGTCCCCTCACACCTCAGATCCCCTCTTATTTTAACTTAGTGAGCAGACTACCTGGTTGCATAACCATAGCCACCAGCGGCTAGGGCCAATTAAGCTATAGCCGTGTCATTAGACACCTGAGTTGATTATAGAGTGCAGAATATTGGATGGAGGACAGAGGCTAACAGGAAGGAAAACAAGGCAGTTCTTAGCTAGAGAGATGTGGGGCAGCTGAGTAGCTGAGCGCCAAAAACTATTCCCCATATCGAGTCCATGGGATCCATGGGCCTGGGTGTGGACAACATGGCATGTGGCCTCAACCAGCAGGCCAGAGGGAGAAGAAAGAAAGTGCCAGGGGATACCTCCCCACACCCATGTGTGAGCATTCTTTCCCAATTTTTTATTTCCAGAGCTGTATGCCCAGTGTCTAGAGCAATGTTGGGCCCATAGTAAGTGCTCTTACTGCTGACTGGCACTCCTGCTAGACAGAGCCCTGTTATAGTCAACATGAGTTCTGAGATCCACTCATTGCTCTATCAGTAACATACTCTATGATCTGGGACTGGATCTTCCTCACTGTAGGACTTAATTTTCCCATACTTACAATGGTAAAATATTTCCAGTCCTGACTGACTGGTCTAAGATTCTAAGATCCTGTAAATAAAGACCTTGCCCTCCTCCCACGATCCCTTGTACCTTGCTAAAACCCACACTATGACAAGATGCTGGGCTCTAATTAGGTGAAGCAATTTAGGATGAATAATTGAGAGACACACACACAGTGAAACTAGGAGACCAGGGAAATATGACTTTATGGAGGTAGAGTTAACTGGAATGCAAATGCAGGATGGAGTTTTAATTTCTCTCTTTCATATGTATCAAGCCTCATACAATTCCTTCATAAGGCAAGAAGAAAAATAATTTACATAAAATATAAATCACTTGTTTAAAGTGTGCAATTCAATGGTTTTGAGTATATTCACAGAGTTGTAAGACCATCACAACAATCAATGGTAGAACATTTTATCACTCCAGTAAGAAATCATGTATCTTTTAGCAGTCACTGCCCATTTTCCCCTAATTCACCTAGGCATAGGCAAACACTAAACTACATTTACTGTTTAAGGATTTGCTTATCATAGACATTTCATATAAATAAAATAATACAATATGTGATCTTTCATGACTGGCTTCTTTCACATAGCATAATATTTTCAGCATTCATCCATGTTGTAGAATGTATCAGTTCTTCATTTCTTTTTCATATCCATATCCATACAATAGATATCCATTTTTTCATATCCATAAAATATTCAATTGAAGGAAGGAATATTCCACTGTATGGATATACCACATTTTATTTATCCATTCATCACTTGATGGACGTTTGAGTTGTTTCCACTTTTTGTCAATTATGAATAATGCAGCTATAAACATTTGTGTACAAGTTTTTGTGTAGACATATATTTTCAATTTTCTTGGGTACATACCTAGGAGTGGAATTGCTAGGACATATGGTAACTATATATTTAACATTTGAGGAACTGCCAAACTGTTTTAGACAGCAGCAACACCATTTTACAGTCCTACCAGCAATGAATAAGTGTTCTAATTCCTCAATTTCCTTACCAACACTTTTTATTATCTGTCATTTTGATTATTGCCATTCTAGTGAATGTCAAATGATATCTCATTGTGACAAATGATATACAGCATCTTTTTATGTGCTTATTGGCCATTTGTTTTTCTTCCTTAGAGAAATATCTATTCAGACTCTTTGTTCATTTATTAATTATTTGACTTTTTATTATTGAGTTATAAGAATTCTTTATGTATTCTAGATAAAGTCCTTCATAAGATATATGGTTTGCAAAAAAATTCTCCCATTCTTGGGGTTCTCTTTTCAAATTGTTGATGGTTTCTTTTTTTTATTTTTGGTGAGGAAGATTGGCCCTGAGCTAACATCTGTGCCAATCTTCCTCTATTTTGTATGGAGGACACCACCACAGTATGGCCTGATAAGTATGTAGGTCCACGCCTGGGATCTGAAGCCACGAACTCCAGGCAGCTGAAGCAGAACATGTGAACTTAATCACTACACCACCAGGCAGGCCCCAATGGTTTATTTTGAAGCACAAACCTTTTAATTTTGATGATCATTTATGTGTTTTTCTTTTGTTTTCTGTGCATTTGATGTCATGTCTAAGAAACCATGGCCTAATCTTAGAACATGAAAATTCGCTCCTACGTTTTCTAAGAGTTTGACAGTTTTAGGACTTGATGTTTAGGTTTTTGATCCATTTTGAGTTATTTTTGTATATGGCATAAGATGAGGGTCTAATATTATTCTTTTGCATGTGGGCATCCAGTTTTCCCAACACTATTTGTTTAAATGGAGAAAAAATGGAATGTTCTTGGCACCTTTGTTGAAAATCACTTTACCATATATGCAAGGGCTTATTTCTGGCCTCTCTATTATATTCCATTGTTCTATATGTCTGTCTATATGTCAGTACCACACTGTTTTGATTACAGTGGCTTTGTAGTAAGTTGTAAAATCAGGAAGTATAAGACTTCCAAGTTTATTATTTCCAAGAATGTTTTAGCTATTTGTAATTCCATATAAATTTTGGAATGAATTTTTTTGCATTTGGAAAAAAAGTCATTGGGATTATTATAGTGATTGCATTGACTCTGTACATAATTTAGAGAGTATTTACATCTTCACAGTATTAATTATTCCAATCAATGAACATGGGATATCTTTTCATTTGTTTGTGTCTTCTTTAATTTCTTTCGGTGTACACAAGACTTTCCTTGTCATCCCTGGAATAAGACCCATTTGATCATGGTGTATTATACTTTAAATATATTGTCAATTTCACTTTGCTAATATTTTTTTTGAGGATTTTTGAATCAATGTTCATCAGGGATAGGGATATTGGCCTGTAATTTTCTTGTGGCATCCTTGTCTATTTTTGGTATCAGGATAATGCTGGCCTCATAAAATGAGTTTGGAAGTGCTCTTTCCTCTTCTATTTTTTGGAAGAATTTGAAAAGGATTGGTATTAATTCCATTTTAAATATTTGGTAGAATTCACCAGTGAAGCTGTCTGGTCCTGGATTTTTGTTTGTTGGGAGGTTTATGATTACTGATTCAATCTTCTTACTAGTAATCAGTTTGCTCAGATTTTCTACTTCATGATTCAGTCTTGGTAGACTTTATGTTTCTAGGAATTTATCCATTTCTTCTAGGTTGTTTAATTTCAGGGGGATAATTGTTTATGGTAGTCTCTTATGAAGCTTTGAATTTCTGTAGTATCAGTTGTAATATCTACTTTTTAATTTCTTATTTTATTTTTTTTATTGATGTTTTAATGGTTTCTAACATTGTGAAATTTTGGGTTGTACATTTTTGTTTGTCCATCACCATATATATGACTCCCTTCGCCCCTTGTGCCCACCCCCCACCCCCACTGCCCCTGGTAACCACAGTCCAGCTTTCTCTGTCCTTGTGTTGGTTTATATTCCACATATGAGTGAGATCATACAGTGTTTGTCTTTCTCTTTCTGGCTTATTTCACTTAACATAATACGCTCCAGGCCCATCCATGTTGTTGCAAATGGGGCGATTTTGTCTTTTTTATGGCTGAGTAGTGTTCCATTGTATATATATATACCACATTTTCTTAATCCAATCGTCAGTCGAGGGACACTTAGGTTGCTTCCACTTCTTGGCTATGGTGAATAATGCTGCAATGAACATAGGGGTGCATAAGCCTCTTTGGATTGTTGATTTCAGGTGCGTTGGATAGATTCCCAGTAGTGGGATGGCTGGATCATAGGGCATCTCTATTTTTAATTCTTTGAGGAATCTCCATACCGTTTTCCATAGAGGCTGCACCAATTTGCATTCCCACCAGCTGTGTATGAGGGTTCCTGTTTCTCCACATCCTCTCCAACATTTGTTGTTTTTTGTCTTGGTGATTATAGCCATTCTAACGGGCGTGAGGTGGTATCTTAGTGTTGTTTTGATTTGCGTTTCCCTGATGATTAGTGATGTTGAGCATCTTTTCATGTGCCTATTGGCCATCTGTATATCTTCCTTGGAGAAGTGTCTGTTCATTTCCTCTGTCCATTTTTTGATCGGGTTGTTTGTTTTTTTTGTTGTTCAGTTGTGTGAGTTCTTTATATATTATGGAGAACAACCCCTTGTCAGATGTATGTTTTGCAAATATTCTCTCCCAGCTTGTTGGTTGTCTGCTCATCTTGATTCTGGTTTCATTTGTCTTATAAAAGCTCTTTAATCTGATAAAGTCCCACTTGTTTATTTTTTCTTTAGTTTCCCTAGTCTGGGTAGGCATGTCATCCGAAAAGATTCCTTTACACCAATGTCAAATAGTGTGTTGCCTATATTTTCTTCTATGAGTTTTATAGTTTCAGATCTCACCTTCAGGTCTTTGATCCATTTTGAGTTAATTTTTGTGAATGGCGATAGCACATGGCCCACTTTCATTCTTTTACATGTGGCTGTCCAGTTTTACCAACACCATTTATTGAAGAGACTTTCCTTTCTCCATTGCATGTTCTTAGCACCTTTGTCAAAAATTAGCTGTCCATATATGTGTGGTTTTATTTCTGGGCTTTCAATTCTATTCCATTGATCTGTGTGTCTGTTTTTGTACCAGTACCATGCTGTTTTGATTACTATTGCTTTGTAGTATGTTTTGAAGTCAGGGATTGTGATGCCTCCTACTTTGTTCTTTTTTTTTTAGGATTTCTTTAGCTATTCGGGGTCTTTTGTTGCCCCATATAAATTTTAGTATTCTTTTTTCTATTTCTCTGAAGAATGTCATTGGGATTCTGATTGGGATTGCATTGAATCTGTAGATTGCTTTAGGTAATATAGACATTTTAACTATGTTTATTCTTCCAATCCATGTGCATGGGATATCTTTCCATTTCTTTATGTCATCATGGATTTCTTTCAATAATGTCTTGTAGTTCTCATTGCATAGGTCCTTCACGTCCTTGGTAAGATTTATTCCTAGGTATTTTATTCTTTTTGATGCAATTGTAAATGGTATTATCTTTTTGAGCTCTCTTTCTGTTAGTTCATTATTAGCATATAGAAATGCAACTGATTTTGTACCCTGCAACTTTGCTGTAGTTGTTGATTGTTTCTAATGGTTTTCCAACAGATTCTTTAGGGTTTTCTATATATACAATCATGTCATCTGCAAATAGTGAGAGTTTCACATCTTCGTTACCTATTTGGATTCCTTTTATTCCTTTTTCTTGCCTAATTGCTCTGGCCAAAACCTCCAGTACTATGTTGAACAGGAGTGGTGAGAGTGGGCAGCCCTGCCTCGTTCCTGTTCTCAGAGGAATGGCTTTCAGTCTTTCCCCGTTGAGTATGATGTTGGCTGTGGCTTTGTCATATATGGCCTTTATTATGTTGAGGTACTTTCCTTCTATTCCCATTTTATTGAGAGTTTTTATCATAAATGGATGTTGTATCTTGTCAAATGCCTTCTCTGCGTCTATTGAGATGATCATGTGGTTTTTATTCTTTGTTTTGTTGATGTGATGTATCACGTTGATTGATTTGCGGATGTTGAACCATCCCTGCGTCCCTGGTATAAATCCCACTTGATCATGGTGTATGATCTTTTTAATGTATTGTTGTATTCGGTTTGCCAATATTTTGTTGAGGATTTTTGCATCAATGTTCATCAGCGATATTGGCCTGTAATTTTCTTTCTTTGTATTGTCTTTGTCTGGTTTTGGTATCAGGGTGATGTTGGCCTCGTAGAATGATTTAGGAAGTGTTCCATCTTCCTCTATTTTTTGGAATAGTTTGAGGAGGATGGGTATTAAATCTTCTTTGAATGTTTGGTAAAATTCACTGGACAAGCCATCTGGTCCTGGACTTTTATTTTTTGGGAGGTTTTTGATTACTATTTCAATCTCTTTATTTGTTATTGGTCTATTCAGATTCTCCATTTCTTCTTGGTTCAATTTTGGGAGGTTGTATAAGTCTAAGAATTTATCCATTTCTTCTAGATTGTTCAATTTGTTGGCATATAATTTCTCATAGTATTCTCTTATAATCCTCTGTATTTCCATGGTATCCATTGTAATTTTTCCTCTTTCATTTCTAATTTTATTTACTTGAGCCTTTTCTCTTTTTTTCTTAGTAAGCCTGGCTAAGGGTTTGTCGATTTTGTTTATCTTCTCGAAGAACCAACTCTTTGTTTCATTAATCCTTTCTACTGTTTTTTTGGTCTCAATTTCATTTATTTCTGCTCTGATTTTTATTATTTCTCTCCTTCTGCTGGCTTTGGGCTTTGTTTGTTCTTCTTTTTCTAGTTCTGTTAGGTGTAATTTAAGGTTACCTATTAGGGCTTTTTCTTGTTTGTTAAGGTGGGCTTGTATCGCTATGAGTTTCCCTCTCAGGACCGCTTTTGCTGCATCCCATATGGTTTGATATGGCATATTATCATTTTCGTTTGTTTCCAGATAGTTTTTGATTTCTCCTTTAATTTCATCAATGATCCATTGGTTGTTCAGTAGCATGTTGTTTAATCTCCACATTTTTGTCACTTTCCCAGTTTTTTTTCCTGGTTCATTTCCAGTTTCATAGCCTTATGGTCTGAAAAGATGCTTGTTATGATTTCAATCTTCTTAAATTTATTGAGACTTGCGTTGTTTCCCAACATACGGTCTATCCTAGAGAATGTTCCATGCGCGCTTGAGAAGAATGTGTAGTCAGCTGTTTTTGGATGGAGTGCTTTGTATATGTCTACTAGGTCCATCTCGTCCAGTTTTTCATTTAAGTCTACTATTTCTTTATTGACTTTTTGTCTGGATGATCTATCCATTGCTGTAAGTGGGGTGTTAAGATCCCCTACTATTATTGTGTTGTTGTTGATGTCTCCTTTTAGGTTTGTTAATATTTGCTTTATGTACATTGGTGCTCCTATGTTGGGTGCATATATATTTATAAGTGATATGTCTTCTTGATGGAGTGTCCCTTTTATCATTATATATTTCCCTTCTTTGTCTTTCTTAACCTGTTTTATCTTGAAGTCTACTTTGTCTGATATGAGTATGGCAACACCTGCTTTCTTTTGTTTGCCATTAGCTTGGAGTATTGTCTTCCATCCTTTCACTCTGAGCCTGTGCTTGTCTTTAGTGCTAAGATGTGTTTCCTAAAGGCAGCATATTGTTGGGTCTTGCTTTTTAATCCATCCTGCCACTCTGTATCTTTTGATTGGAGAGTTCAATCCATTTACATTTAGGGTAATTATTGAAATATGAGGGCTGAATGTTGCTGTTTTGTCACTTATTTTCTGGTTCTTTTGCATTTCTTTTGTTTCTTGTCCCATTTGTTTTGGACTGCCAATTCAGTTTGTTTGTTCTGTCTTATGACTCTTCTAGTTTTCTCTTTGTTTATCATATGTGGTTTTGTCTTGATTGTTTGTTTAGTGGTTACCTTGAGGTTTGGGCAAAAAATCTTGTGTATGAGATAGTCCACTATCTGATGGCCTCCTATTTCCTTATACTAAGTCAATTCAGTCACTTTCCTCTTCCCCTTCTAAGTTTTTCTTGTTATACTTTATTCTATCTTGTGTTGTGGCTGTGTGTTTACAGTGATGAGGTTAAATTTATTTTTAGTGAATTTCTTCCTTTGATCTTTGAATTTAGTATTTAAGTGGTTGCTAACATATTCCGGTAAAGATCTACTATTTTTCTGAGTTTGTCTACGTACTTTTCTCCTTGCTCTAAGCTTTGTGTTCCCTTTCTCTTCCTTTTTTCAGGCCTGAGGGCCTAGTTGAGTATTTCTTGTAGTGGGGGTCTCGTGGCCATGAACTCCCTTAGCTTTTGTTTATCTGGGAGAGTTACTATTTCTCCATCATATTTGAAGGATATTTTTGCTGGATAGAGTATTCTTGGCTGAAAGATTTTGTCTTTCAGTATTTTGAATATATCATTCCAGTCTCTTCTAGCCTGTAAAGTTTCTGTTGAGAAATCTGGTGAGAGCCTGATGGGAGTTCCTTTGTACGTTATTTTTTGTTTTTGTCTAGCTGCCCTTAATATGGTTTCTTTGTCGTTGACCCTGGCTAACCTTACCACTAGGTGTCGTGGTGAAGGCCTTTGTCTGTTAATATATAAAAATATGGAACGCTTCATGAGTTTGGGTGTCATCCTTGCGCAGGGGCCATGCTAATATTCTCTGTATCGTTCCAATTTTAGTATATGTGCTGCCGAAGCGAGCACTATTTCTTATTTTATTTATTTGAGTCTTCTCTCTTTTTTTCTTGGTGAGGTGAGCTAAAGGATTGCCAATTTTGTTTATCTTTAAAAAAAACAGCTCTTAGTTTCATTGATCTTTTCTACTGTCTTTTTAATCTCTATTTCATTTATTCACTCTAATCTTTGTTATTATCTTTCTTCCACTAACTTTGAGGTTTGTTTGTTCATCTTTTTCTAGTTTCTTGAGGTGAAAGTTAGGTTGTTTATTGAGACTTTTGTTGTTCTTGCTGTAGGCATTTATCACTATAAATTTCCCTCTTAGAACTTCATTTGCTGCATCCCATAAGTTTTGGTATGTTGTGTTTGCATTTTCATTTGTCTCAAGGTATTTTTTCATTTCTCTTTTGATTTCTTCTTTGACCCATTGGTTGTTCAGTAGCATGTTGTTTAATCACCACATATTTGTGAATTTTCCAGTTTTCTTTCTGTAATTGATTTCTAATTTCATACTGAGTGGTCAGAAAGATACTTGATATGATTTCAATCATTTAAATTTATTTTATGTGATCTATCCTGGAGAATGTTCCATGTGCGATTGAGTAGAATGGGAATTCTGTTACTATCAGATGGAATGTTCTGTATACATTTAAGTACATTTGGTCTAATGTGTCATTTAAGGCAAATCTTTCCTTATCAATTTTCTGTCTAGATGATCTATCCACTAATGAAAGTGGGTTATAAAATTATTCTACTATTACTGTATTGCTGTCTTATTCTCTCTCTATGTCCATTAATATTTGTTTTGTAGATTCAGGTGCTCCTATGTTAGGTACATAAATATTTACAAATATTATATCCTCTTGCTGGACTGACTTCTTTATCATTATGTAATGACCTCGTTTGTCTCTTATTACAGTCTTTGTCTTAAAGTCCACTTAGTTTGATATAAGTATAGTTACCACAGCTTTCCTTTGGTTTCTATTTGCATGGAATATCTTTTTCCATCCCTGTACTTGCAGTCTGTGTGCATCCTTACATCTGAAGTGAGTCTCTTGTAGGTAGCATGTAGATTGGTCTTGGTTTTTATCCGTTCAGCCACTCTGATTGGAGAATTTAGTTCATATACATTTAAAGTAATTATTATTATTATTTTTTTTTGAGGAAGGTCAGCTCTGAGCTAACATCTATGCCAATCCTCCTCTTTTTGCTGAGGAAGACTGGCCCTGGGCTAACATCTGTGCCTGTCTTCCTCCACTTTATATGGGATGCCTCCACATCATGGCCTGACAAGTGGTGCCTTGGTGCACGCCCAGGATCTGAACCCAGGCGGCCAGCAGCAGAGTGTGTGCACTTAACCGCTATGCCA
The DNA here is from genome assembly GCF_020826845.1 of Diceros bicornis minor. Lineage (NCBI taxonomy): Eukaryota > Metazoa > Chordata > Mammalia > Perissodactyla > Rhinocerotidae > Diceros > Diceros bicornis. Next base: position 68,871,912 of record NC_080781.1, on the reverse strand, counting down.
TGGGGCTGGCCCCTAAAGTAATTATTGTTAGGTACGTACTTATTGCTATTTTGTTAATTGTTTTCTGGCTGTTTTGTGATTTCTCTGTTCCTTTCTTCTCCTCTTGCTCTCTTTCTTTGTGATTTGATCATTTTCTATATTGGTATGATTAGATTACATTCTCTGTCTCCTTTTTGTATGTATTATAGGTTTTTGCTTTGTGGTTACAATGAGGCTTACATAAAACAACTTACATTTATAACAGTCTATCTTAAGTTCATAACAACTTAAGTTTGAAATCATTTTAAAGCTCCATATTTTTACCACCCCCCATGTTTTATGTTATGGATGCCCCAATTTGCACCTTTGTATCCTGGGTATTCTTTAAAAATTTATTATAGTTATAATTATTTTGACTATTTTTGTCTTTTAACCTTCATTATCTTTATAAGTGATTAATCCGCCATCTTCACAACATTAGATTATTTTGAGTTTTACCATAAATTTACTTTTACCAGGGAGGTTTATATTTTCATATATTTTCCTGTTACTAATTAGAATGCTTTTATTTCAGCTTAAAAAATTTCCTTTAACATTTCATCTAAGACCAGTTTAATGGTATTGAACTCCTTTAGCTTTTCCTTGTCTGGAAAACTCTCTTTCAATTCTGAAGGACACCTTTGCCAACTAGAGTATTCTTGGTTGGATTTTTTTTTTCTGTCAGCACTTTGAATATATTGTGTCAGTCCGTCCTGGCATACAAAATTTCTGCTGAGAAGTCTGCTGATAGTCTTATGGGGGTTCTCTTAAAAACAAAACAAGTTATTTTTCTCCCGTTTCTGTTAAGATTATCTTCTTGTCTTGAGCTTTTGACATTTTAATTATAATGTGTCCTGGTGTGAGTTTTTCTGGTTTCGTCTTATTTGGAACTTACTGGGCTTCCTGGATCTGGATATCTGTTTCCTTTCCCAGGTTAGGGAAGTTTTTAGCCATTATTTCTTCCAATAAGTTTTCTACCTTTTTCTCTCTCTCTTCTCCTTCTGGGATCCCTATAATGCAAACATTGGTCTGTTTGATGTTGCCTCATAAGTCCCTTAAGCTATCTTCACTTTTTTCATTCTTTTTTCTTTTTGCTACACTGATTGGGTGAATTTTTACTGCTCTGTATTTGAGTTCACTGATCCTTTCTTGTGCTTCATCTAGTCTGTTGTTGAACCTCTCTATTGTATTTTTCAGTTCAATTATTGTATTCTTTAGCTCTGTGACTTTTTTCTTATACTTTCTTATATTTTCTATCTCTTTATTGATATTCCCACTTTTTTCATCCATTCTTCTCCCGAGCTCAGTAAGCATCTCTATGGCTGTTTTTGAAATCTTTATCAGGTAAATCACTTATTTCCATTTTATTGAGGGTTTTTTTTCTAAGATTTTATCTTATTTTTTGTTTGGAACATATTCCTTTGTCTCTTTATTTTCCTTGACTCTCCGTGTTGGTTTCTATGCATTAGATAAAATAGCTACCCTTCCCAGTCTTGAAGGAGTGGCCTTGTGTAGGAGATGAACATTATCATTCGACCCTGCTCTAATCTTGGTTGTCTCTCAGAATTTTGATTGTCCAAGCAGCTTATTTTATTTTTAGTGGCTTCCAGTAGTTGAGGGTGTGCCAAGACCTGTTAATGTCCCTGTGGGGAGAGTCTCAGTCAGCACCTATATTCAGGCTGATTGAAAGCCTGCCCCTCAGGCCACAGCCATGAAGATAAGCTAGTAGGCTTCCTTCATAGAAAGAGGGGGTACCTTAGTCTGCTTCCTCCATGCTATGCCCTGTGGGTGGAGGAGAGTTAGGAACTCTTTCTCTGTTCATTACAGTCCTGTAGGACCCATAAGCAAAAGCCCTGCTGGCCACCAAATACAGACAACCCAGAGGTATACCCTGGATGGCAGCTGCAAAAATTGGGGTGCCAGATGAGGGCACAAGCTCCTTTCCAGGAGATACTGGTGACCTGGATCAAGGAATAGGTAAAGTGCAAAGGTGGTATCTACCAGCCTCTGTCCCCAGAGACCACCTCAGTAGGTCTCTAGATGTGTGCCAAATCAGAAGCCTGTCCCACAGGCTGAAGCTCAAGGACAATCAAATAGGCTTCTTTCATAGAAATACAAGGTATGTTTCAGTCTGCTGTCTTCACTGTACCCTGGGGGTGGTAGCCAGCCAAGAACTGTCTCTCTTATTGTTACAGTCCCATGGGACCCAGGCACAGGCCATACTGGCCATCAGGGCCACAGGATCAAAGGGCATCCTCTGGATGGCAGCCACAAAAACCAGGGCACCAGATGTCTGTATAAGCTCCCCTCTGGGAGACACTGGTGCTCTGGAGATTGGCAGAGGAAGAGTGTGAAGATAGCACCCACTTTCCAAGGTCTCTGCAGAGGATTACATTCAGCCTTTAGATATACGTTTAATTAGAAGCCTGCCTCTCAGGCCACAGCTATGAAGATAAACTAATAGGACTCTTTCATAGAAAGACTGGGCACCTCAGTCTATTGCTTCTTGCTGTGGCCTATGGGGGGTAGCTAGTTAAGAACTCTTTCTCCATTCATTACAGCCCTGTGGGATCACAAGCATAAGCTCTGCTGGCCACCAGAGTCAGGCAACCTAGAGGTATCCCCTGAGTGGCAGTCACAAAAATTGCATTTCCAGTCAAGGGCATAAGCTCCTATCTGGGAGACACTGGTGAGCCAGAGTGAGGCAGAGGGAGAGTGCAAAGATGGTATCTGCTGGCCTCTATCTCAAAGAGTATTTCATTAGGCCCTTAGAGGTGTGTTAAATTAGATGCCTGCCCCTCAGGCCAATGTTTTAAGGTAAGAAAATAAGCTTCTTTCACAGAGAGTCTAGACTCTTTCAAATTGGCTGTCTCTGCGCTGGGCCAAGGGATTCATGAGTCTGTGTACATAAGCCCTTTAAGAACTGTTTCTTAGTTTGCCATAGCCTTATGGGTTGTGTGGATGCAAGCCCTGTTGGCTTTCAAAACTAGACGTTTTGGTGGCTCATCTCTCAGGTCCAGATCTTAAAAGTTGGGGTGTCCAATGTGGAGTTTAAACTCTTTGCTCTTCAGGGAGAAAGTTAGGGTTTTGTGTTCCCTCACTATTGTGGGTTGCCATGGAGGGGGTGGGGTTTATGGCAAGATTGTGTCTCAGTCTCTCCTATCCGCTTTGATGTGAGTTGTTTTCTGTTTGCCCTGATGCATAGGAATTACTCAGCTAGTTTTTTGTTTTTGTTTTCCAGAGGAAATTGTTCCATATATAGCTGTACATTTGGTGTGTCTATGGGAGGAGATGAGTTCAGGATCTTCCTACCATCTTGAATCACAACCCCTGTTTTATTCTTTTTGATGATATTGTAAATGGAATTGTTTTCTTAATTTCCTTTCCAGATTTTTCATTGTTAGTGTATAAAAATGCAAGTGATTTTTGTATGTGAATTTTTTATCCTATAATTTTGCTGAATTGGTTACTAGTTCTAACAGTTTTTCTTATGTGAAAAATCTTTAGGATTTTTTACATATAGGATCATGTAATCTGCGAATATAAATAGTTTTAATTCTTCCTTTCAAATTTAGATACCATTTATTTCATTTTTTATTGAAGTATAGTTGGCATACAATATTACATTAGTTTCAGGTGTACAACATATTGATTTGACATTTATATACATAATGAAATGATCACCATGACAAGTCTAGTAACCATCCATCACCATACAAAGTTATTACAATATTATTGACTATATTCCCTATGCTGTACATTACATCCCCATGACTTATTTATTTTATAACTGGAAGTTTGTATCTCTTAATCTCCTTCACCTATTTCATCCATCCTCCCACCCCTTCTCTTCTGGTGACCATCAGTTTGTTCTTTGTATCTATGAGTTTGCTTCTCTTTTGTTTTGTTTGTTCACTTGTTTTGTTTTTTATATTCCACATATAAGTGAAATCATATGATATTTGTCTTTGTCTGACTTATTTCACTTAGTGTAATACCCTCTAGGTCCATCCATGTTGTCTCTAATGGCAAGATTTTATTCTATTTTATGAAAAAGCTGAGTAAGATTCCATTGTATATATTTATCACATCTTTGTTATCCATTCCTCTATTGATGGACACTTAGGTTGCTCCCACATCTTGGCTATTGTAAATAATGCCACAATGAACAAAGAAGTGCATATATCTTTTCAAATTAGTGTTTTCATTTTCTTTGGATAAATACCCAGAAATGAGACTGCTGGATCATACAGTAGTTTCATTTTTAATTTTTTGAGGAACCTCTATACTGTTTTCCATAGTGGCTGCACCAATTTACGTTCCCTCCAATGGTGTATGCAAGTTCCTTTTTCTCCACATCTTTCCCAACACTTTGTTGTTATTTGTTGTCTTTTTAACAATAGCCACTCTAAGAGGTGTGAGGTAATATCTCATTGTGGTTTTGATTTGCATTTCCCTGATGATTAGTGATGTTGTGTATCTTTTCATATGTCTACTGGCCATTTGTATGTCTTCTTTAGAAAAATGTCTATTTAGGTCCTTTTCCCATTTTTTAATCAGATTGGTTTTTTTTGATATTGAGTTGTATGAGTTCTTTATAACATTTTTATATTAATGCCTTATTGGATATATCATTTGCAAATATCTTCTAGCATTCAGTAGATTGCCTTTCATTTTGTTAATGGTTTCCTTTTCTGTGTCAAAGCTTTTTAGTTTAATATAGTCCCATTTCTTTATTTTTGCTTTTGTTGCCTTTGCCTGAGGAGACAGATCGAAAAAATATTGCAAAGACTGATGTCGAAGAGTGTGCTGCCTATGTTTTCTTCTAGGAGTTTTATGGCTTCAGGTCTCACATTTAAGTCTTTAATCTATTTTGAGTTTATTTTTGTATATGGTGTAAGAATTTTTGCACAGTTTTATTCTTCTGCATGTAGCTGTCCAGTATTTCCAATACTATTTATTGATAAGACTGTCTTTTCCTCATTGTATGGTCTCACCTCCTTTGTCATAGTTTAATTGACCATATAAGCATGGGTTTATTTCTGGGCTCTGGATTCTGTTCCATTGATATATGTGTCTGTTTTTCTGTCAGTACCATACAGTTTTGATTACTATAGCTTTGTAGTATACTTTGAAATCAGAGAGCATGATACCTCCATCTTTGTTCTTCTTTCTCAAGATTGCTTGACTATTTCGGGTGTTTTGTGGTTCCATGCAAATTTTAGGATTATTTGTTCTAGTTCTGTGGAAAATGCCATTGGTATTTTGATAGGGATTGCATTGAATCTGTAGACTGCTTAGGTTATATGGACATTTTAACAATATCAATTTTTTCAATCCATGAACACAGTATGCATTTCCATTTATTTGTGTCTTCTTCAGTTTCTTTCATCAACATCTTATAGTTTTCAGAGTACAGGTGTTTCACCTCCTTTGTTGAATTTCTTCCTAAGTTTTTTTTTTGATGTCATCATAAAAGGGCTTGTTTTTTAATGTACCTTTCTGATTGTTTGTTATTAGTATGTAGAAATGCAACATATTTCTGTATATTGATTTTGTATCCTACAACTTTACTGAATTCATTCATTAGTTACAATGTTTTTTTCAGTGGAGTCTTTAAGCTTTTCTATATATAGCATCATGTCACCTGCAAATAGTGACAGTTTTACCTCTTCCTTTCCAATTTGGATGCCTATTTCTTTTTCTTGTCTGATAACTGTGGCTAGGACTTTCAATACTGTGTTGGATAAAAGTGGCAAGAATGGGCAGCCTTGTCTTGTTCCTGATATTAGAGGAAATGCTTTCAGCTTTTCACCCTTGAGTATAATGTTAGCTGTGGGTTTGTCATATATGGCCTTTATTATGTTGAGATATGTTCCCTCTATACCCACTTTATTGAGAGTTTTTGTCATAAATGGATGTTAAATTTTGTCAAATGCTTTTTCTGCATCTATTGAGATGATCATGTGATTTTAATCCTTCATTTTGTTAATGTGGTGTATCACATTGATTTGTGAATATTGTATCATTGTTGCATCCCTGGGGTAAATTCCTCTTGAGAGTGGATCTTTTTAATGTATTGTTGAATTCAGTTTCCTAATATTTTATTGAAGATACTTTCTTTTATGTTTATCGGGGATATTGGCCTGGAATTTTCCTTTTTTTTTTGTAATGTCTTTGTCTGGTTTTGCTATCAGTGTAATTCTGGCCTCACAGAATGAGTTTGGAAGTGTTCCTTCCTCTTCAATTTTTTTGGAATAGTTTGAGAACAATAACTATTAACTCTTTAAATATTTGGTACAATTTACCTGTAAACCTCTCTGGTCATGGACTTTTGTTTGTTGGGAGTTTTCTGATTACTGATTCAATTTTGTTACTAGTAGTCAGTCCATTCAGATGTTCTATTTCTTCCTGATTCAGTTGTGAAAGATTGTAGATTTCCAGGAATTCATCCATTTTTTTCTAGGTTGTTCAATTTTTTGGCATGTAATTGTTCATAACAATATCTTATAATCCTTTGTATTTCTGTGGTGTCAGTTGTCACATCACCTTTTTCATTTCTGATCTTATTTATTTGGTCCCTCTTTTTTTTGATGAGTCTTGCTAAAGGTTTATCAATTTTGTTTATCTTTTCAAAGAACTAGCTCTTAGTTTCATTGATGTTTTCTATTACTTTTTTAGTCTCTATTTCATTTGTTGCTGCTCTGATCTTTATTATTTCCTTCCTTCTACTAACTTTGGGCTTTCTTTCTTCTCCTTTTTCTAGTTCTTTTAGTTGTAAGGTTAGATTTTATTTTATTTTATTTTTGCTGAGGAATATTCACCCTGAGCTAATATCAGCTGCCAATCTTCCTCTTTTTGTATATGAACTGAACACAGCATGGACACTGACAGATGAGTGCCGTAGGTCCATGCCCAGGAACTGAACCTGGGCCACTGAAGTGGAGTGTGCTGAAAACCACTAGACCACTGGGACTGACCCAAGGTTAGATATCTTGAGATTTTTCTTGTTTCCTGAGGTAGGCCTGTATTGCTATAGCTTCCCTTGTCGAACTGCTTCTGCTATGTCCCATAGATTATGGAATGTTGTGTTTCTATTTTCATTTTTCTCAAGATATTTTGTATTTCCTCTTTGATTTCTTCATTAATCCATTGGTTGTTTAGTAGCATGTTGTTTAGCCTCCATGTGTTTGTGTTTTTTCCAGTTTTCTTGTGATTGATTTCTAGTTTCATATCATTGTGGTTGGAAAAGATGCTTGATATGATTTCAATCTTCTTAAATTTATTGAGACTTGTTTTGTGGCCTAATATGTTTTACCACTACCTTTTATATCTCCTGGAGAACATTCCATGTGTACTTGAACAGAATGTGTTTTCTGCTATTTTTAGATGGACTGTTCTGTACATATCTATTAAGTCCATCTGGTCTAATGTATTGTTTAAGGCCAATATTTCTTTGTTCATTTTCTGTCTGGATGATATATCCATTGATTTAACTGGGATGTTAAGGTCCCCTACTATTATTGTGTTACTGTCAGTTTCTCCCTTTATGTCTGTTAATATTTGCTTTATGTATTTGGATGCTCCCATGTTGGGTGCATAGATTTTAAGAAATGTTGTATCCTCTTGTTGGATTTATCCCGTTATCATTATGTAATGCCCTTCTTTGTCTCTTGTTACAGTCTTTCTTTTGAAGTCTATTTTGTCTGATATAAGTATTGCCACCATGGCTTTCTTTTTGTTTCCATTTGCATAGAATATCTTTTCTTATCCCTTCACTCTCAGTTTGTGTGTGTCTTTAGATATGAAGTGAGTATCTTGCGGGCAGCATATATATAGGTCTTGTTTTTTATCCATTCAGCCATCCTATGTCATTTAATTGCAGCATTTAGTTTATTTACATTTATTTAATTATTTATAGGTATGTACTTATTGCCATTTTGTTCATTGTTTTCTGGGTGTTTTGGTAGTTCCCTTCTCTTTTTCTCTTCCCTTGTGATTTGATGACTTTTTTTAGTGTTATGTTTATATTCCTTTCTCTTTGTTTTTTGTGTATCTATTACAGGTTTTTGGTTTTTGGTTACCATGAGGTTCATATATAACAACCTATGTATATAGCAGTCTATTTAACATTGATGGTCGCTTAGGTTCAAGTACATTCTAAAAGGACTACATCTTTACTCCCCCCTCCATGTTTTATGTTTTTGATGTCATATCTTACATCTTTTTATTTTGCATATCCTTTAACTAATTATTGTAGATGTAGATGATTTTACTACTTTTGTCTTTTAACCTTCAAACTAGTATATGGATGGTTAATCCACTACCTTTACTATATGTTTGCCATTTTCAGTAAAATTTTTGCTTTCATAGTTTTCTTATTTCTAGTTATGGCTTTTTCTTTTATGTTTAAAGAAGTCCCTTTAACATTTTTTGTAAGGCCAGTTTAGTGTTGTTGAACTCCGTTAGCTTTTGCTTGTCTGGGAAACTCTTTATTGCTACTTCAATTCTCAGTTGTGACTTTGCCAGGAAGATTATTCTTGGTTGTAAGATTTTTCCTTTCAGCACTTTGAATATATTGTACTCTTCCCTTCTGGCCTGCAGTTTCTGCTGAAAAATCAGCCGATAGGCCTATGGGGATTCCCTTGTATGTAACTAGTTGCTTTTCTATTGATGCTTTTAAGATTCTCTCTTTATCTTTAAATTTTGACAGTTTTAATTTTAATGTATCTTGGTGTGGGTCTCTTTGTGTTCATCTTATTTGGGACTCTGTGCTTCCTGGAGTTGGGTGTCTGTTTCCTTTGTCAGGTTGGGGAAGTATTCAACTATTGTTTCTTCAAATAGGTTTTCTGTCCCTTTCTCTCTCTTTTCTCTTTCTCAGACTCCTATAATGCAAATGTTAGTTCTTTTGATATTGTCCCGATGGCCCCTTAAGCTATCCTCAATTTTTTTATTGTTTTCTGCTTTTGCTGTTCTGATTGAGTGATTTCTGCTACTCTGTCTTCCAGATTGCTGATTCGCTCTTCTGCATCATTTAATCTGCTGTTGATTCCCTCTAGCATATTTTTCATTTCAGTTATTGTATTCTTAAACTCTGATTGGTTCTTTTTTATATTTTCTACGATTTTGTTGAAGTTCTCACTGTGTTCATCCACTCTTCTCCCGAGTTCAGTGGGTATCTTTATGACTATTACTTTGAACTCTTTATCTGGTGGAATTCTTATCTCCATTTCATCTAGTTCTTTTTATGAGGTTTTGTTTTGTTCTTTCATTTGCAACATAGTCATCTGTCTTCTCATTTTACCTAACTCTCTATGTTTGTTTCTATGTATTAGATCAGCTATGTCTCCTGGTCTTGAAGGGATAGCCTTAGGTAGAAGGTGTCCTGTGGGGTCTAGTAGTGCAATCTCCCCTTTTCACCACAGCCAAGTGCTTTAGGTGTGTCCCCTGTGTAGCTTGGGTGTGCCCTCCTTTGTGCTTGGGCCATGATTGCTGTGAGCATGCTGGTGGGTGGAGCTGTTGCCCCAGGGAGGGAGCCACTTGAGAGGGGCCCTGGTGATGGCCAGGGCCACCCACTGGGTGTAGCAGGCCAGGAGCTGCTTTGGGAGGCTCTGGTGATGGCCAGGGCTTCCCACTGGGTGGAGTGGGGTAGAAGATGCTTTGAATGTCTGTGGTCCTGGCTGGGACTGCTTGCCAGGTGGGGCAGGGTGGGAGATGCCCTAGAGGGGCATCAGCTAGGGTGGTTCCACAGGGGAATGCCTGGGCAGGGTGAGCAGTGTTAACAAAGTAGATAGAAAGTGTCAGAAATGGCATCTGCCTGGGCTGACCCAGGTAGGTAGAAGCAGAGCAAAAAAATGGCATCCACCAAGGCTCCTGTCCCCAGAGGAAGTTCCAACAGATCCTGCACACACCCTAAAATTAATCAATGAATCTCCTGTATGTATAACCCAGGCACTTTTCAAGCTGCTGCCTCTGTGCTGGGACTCAAAGCGAGTGAGTTTGTGCATGCACCTTCTGAGAGCAGAGTCTTGGTTTCCTATAGCCCTCCAGCTCCCCCAGACATAAGCCTCTGGTTTTCAAAGCCAGACATTACGGGGGCTTGTCTTCCTGGTGCAAGTCCCCTGGGCTGGGGAGCTCAATGTGGGCTTAAGCCGCTTGCTTGTCCAAGAGGACCTCCATGGTTGTTATATCCCTTCCACTATGTGTCACCCCACTGTAGGCAAGCATCCTGCCTAGACCACATCTTTGCCCCTCCTAACCATCTCAATGTGGCTTTTTCTTTGTGTCTTTAGTTGTGAAAAATTTGTTCTGCTATTTTTCAGGTTGTTCTCAGTGATAGTGGTTCTATATATAGGTGTAGTTTTGTGTGTCCATGGGACAAGGTGAGCTAAGGATTTTCCTACTCTGCCATCTTGATCTAACTCCCTTTTTATTTCTTTCTATTGCTCAATTGTTCTGCCTAGAACTTCAAATGATACGTTAAATAGAAGTTGCCAATGCGGGCATCCTCGTCTTGTTCCTGATCTTAGAGGAAAAGCTTTCAGACTGTCACAATTGAGGATGATGTTAACTGTGGATTTTTATAGATAGTTTTTATTATGTTGGAGAAGTTTCCTTCCATTTATTTCTAGTTTGTTGAGCATTTTTATAATAAAAAGGGTGTGATATTTTGTCAAATGTTTTTCAGCATCAGTTGGAATAATCATATGTTAATTTCATCTCATTTTGTTAATGTGGTGTATTACATTGATTGATTTTTATATGTTGAATCACTGTTGCATTCCAGGAATAAATCCCACTTGGTCATGGTGTATAATATTTTTAATATGCTCTTGAATCTGGTTGGCTAATATTTTGTTGAGAATTCTTATGTCAATATTCATAAGGGATATTGGTTTGTAGAGGTTTTTTTTTATTTTTTTTGTAAATCTGGCTTTAGTATCAGGGTAATACTGGCCTCAGAAAGAGTTAGGAAGTGATTGCTTCTCTTCAATACTTTTGGAAGAGTTTGAGAAGTATTGACATTAATTATTTTCAAAATGTTTCATAAAATTCACTAGTGAAGCCATGTAGTTCTGAGCTTTTTTCTTTGTTGGGATGTTTTAGATTACTGATTTACACTCATTACTAGTTAAAGCTCTAGTCAGGTTTTGTATTTATTCATGACTCAGTCTTGGTGGGTTGTATATTTCTTGGAATTTGACCATTTCATCCAGGTTATCCATTTTTTTGGCATACAATTATTCATAGTACTTATCTATAATTATTTTTTATGTGCATGTAATTTATTTTATTTTTAAAATTGTTTTATTGAGGTCACATTGGCTTATAACAATGTGTAAATGTCAGTTATACATTATTATATTTCAGCTTTTGTGTAGACTGCATCATGTTCACCACCAATAGTCTAGTATTTATTCACCAGCACACATAGGTGCCCCTTTACCCCTTTCACCCTCCCCAAACCCCCTTACCCTCTGCTAACCACCAATCTGTTCTCTGTATCTATGTGTTTGTTTGCTTGTTTATCTTCCACATATTAGTGAAATCATATGGTATTTTCCCTGTCTGACTTATTTCACTTAGCATAATACCCTCAAGGTCCATCCATGTTGTTGCAAATAGCACAATTTTGTCTCTTTTATGGATGAGTACATATTCCATTGTATATATATACCACCTCTTCTTTATACATTCATCCATTGATGGGCACTTGGGTTGCATCCAAGTCTTGACTATTGTGAATAATGCTGCAATTAACGTAGGAGTGCATATATCTTTTTGAATTATTTATTTCACGTTCTTTGGATAAATATCCAGTAGTGGAATAGCTGGATCATATGCTATTTGTATTTTTAATTTTTTGAGAAGTCTCCAGTTTTCCATAGTGGCTGTATCAGTTTGCATTCCTACCAGCAGTGTATGAGGGTTCCCTTTTATCCACATCCTCTCCAACACATTTCTTGTCTTGTTAATTATAGCCATTCTGATGGGTGTAAGGTGACATCTCATTGTAGTTTTGATTTGCATTTCCCTAAAACTAATTCAAAATGAATTAAAGACTTGAATGTAAGACCTGAAACCATAAAACTCCTAGAAGAAAACATAGGCAGTATGTTCTTCGACATCTGTCCTAGCAGTATCTTTTCGAATACCATGTCTACTCAGGCAAGGGAAACAAAATAAAAAATAAACAAATGGGACTACATAAAACTAAAAAGTTTCTGCACAGCAAAGAAAACCATCAACAAAATGAAAAGACAACGTACCACGGGGGAAAATACTTGCAAATCATATATCCAACAAGGGGGTAATTTCCAAAATATATAAAGAACTCATAGAGCTCAACAACAACAAAATGAACAACTCAATCAAAAAGTGACCAGAGGATATGAACAGACATTGTTGCAAAGAGTATATACAGATAACCAATAGACACATGAAAAGATGTTCAAAATCACCATAATCATTCTTTAATTAAATCAGTAGTAAGTTCCACTTTCATTTGTGATTTTCATCTTTTGAGCCTTCTCTCCTTTTTTCTTAGTCTATTTAAAGGTTTGTCAATTTTGTTGTTCTTTCAAAGTACCAACTCTTGGTCTTATTGGTGTTCTCTATGGTTTTTCTATTTGATGTTTTGTGATTTCTACTGTAATATTTTTTATTTCCTTCCTTCTGCTAAGTTTGAGTTTAGTTTGTTCTTTTTCTAGTTCATTAAGGTGTAAATTTAGGTTGTCGACTTGAGATTTTTCTTCTTTTTTAATGAAAGTATTTACTGCAAAATATTTCCCTCAGTACTGCTTTTGCTATGTCCATAAGTTTTGGTATGTTTGGCTTTCATTTTCATTTGTCTCAAGATATACAATAATTTCCCTTGTGATTTCTTCTTTGACTCTGGTTGTTTAAGAGTGTGTTATTTAGTTTACAGATATTTGTAAATTTTCCAGTTTTCCTTCTCCTATTGATTTCTTCTTCCCTTCCATTGTGGTTGAAAAAGATACTTTGTATGGTTTCTAACTTTTTAAATTTATTAGGACTTTCTTTGTGGCCCAATATGTCTATCCTTGAGAACATTTCATGTGCACTTGAAAAAAATATGTATTCTGCTGTTTTTGAATGGAGTGTTCTGCATATGTCTGTTAGGTTCAATTGATTAGAGTGCTGTTCATGTTCTCTATCTTCTTATCTATATTCTATCTGGTTGTTCTCTCCATTTTTGGAAATGGAGTATTGCTCTAGTCTGAATGTTTGTGTCCCCTCAAAATGTATAGGTTGAGACTCTAATGCCCAATGTCTTGGTATTAGGGTATAGGGCCTTTGAGAGGTGATTAGGTCATGAGGGCAGAGCTGACATGAATGAAATTAATGCCCTTATAAAAGAGGCCCAAGATACCTCCCTCATCTATTCCACCACGTGAGGATACAATGAGAAGTCTGCAACCTGGAAAAGGGTCCTCACCCAACCACGCTTGCATGCTGATCTCAAATTTTCAGCCTCCAGAATTGTAATAACTAAATTTCTATTGCTTATAAGCTTTGCAGTCTGTGGTATTTTGTTATAGCAGCCAAAATGGACTTAGAAAAGTTTCAGTCACTTACTATCATTGTTGAGCTATTTCTCCCTTAAGTTCTGTCAATGTTAGCTTTATATATTTTGGAGCTCTGATGTTTTGTAAATATATTTTTATAATTGTTATATCTCCTTGGTCAATTGACCCTTTTATCTTTATGTAATGACCTTCTTTATCATTTGTAACAGTTTGTGACTTATATTCTATTTTTTTCCTGACATTAGTATAGCCAACAAAACTCTATTCTGGTTACACTTTACATAGAATATCTGTCTCCATCTTTTCACTTTCAACCTAAGTATGTCTTTAGGTATAAAGAGAGAATCTTGTAGATGGCATATATTTGTATCCTGTTTTTTTTATTCATTCTACCAATCTATGTCTTTTTATTGGAGAGTTTAATCCATTTAAATTTAAAGTAATTACTGATACTAAAGAACTTATTTTGCCATTTGTTATGTGTTTTCTGTATATCTTACAGCTTTTATGTCCCTCATTTCCTCCATTGTTTTCCTTTGTGTTTAGTGCATTTTTTGGTAGTGATGTGTTTTGATTCCTTTCTCATTTCCTTTTGTGTATATTCAATACTTATTTTCTTTATGGGTACAATGGGTACTCTATATAATATCATAAAGTTATAACATTCTGTTTTAAATTGATACCAACTTAACCTCGGTCATATACAAAAACTTTACTCCATCCTTACTATGTAATTGATATCACAAGTTGCATCTTTATATATTGTGAACCCATTAACACACGTTTATAGTTTTTACGTTTTCATCTTTTAAGAATTGTAGAAAATAAAAAGTGGAGTTACAAACCAAACTTACAATGAGTGGCTTTTATATTTATCCATATATTTACCTTTACCAAAGATCTTTATATTTTTATATAGCTTCATGTTACTGTCTAGCATCCTTTCATTTCAACTTGAAAGACTCTCTTTAACATTTCTTGCAGGGCAATTCTAGTGATGGTGAATTCCCTCAGCTTTTATTAATCTGGGAATGTTTTAATTTCTTTCAGTTTTGAAGGACAGTTTTGCTGAATATGGAACTCTTGGTTGACACTTTTTGTTTCTTTCACCATTTTAAATATATTATTCTACTCCTATGACATGTAAGGTTTCTGCTGACAAATTTGCTGATATTATTATTGAGGTTCCCTTGTGTGTGAAAATTTACTTTTCTCCCATTCATTCATGATTTGCTCTTCGTCTTTTGGCAGTGTGATTAAAATATGTCTTTGTGTGGTTCTCTTTAGATTTTCCTACTTGGAATTTATTGAGTTTCTTGGATTATTAGATCCATACCTTCCCTCAAATTTGGGAATTTTTTAACCACTATTTTTTCAAATAATCTCTCTGCCCCTTTATCTTGCTCTTCTAGTTCTAAGACTCCCATAATTCATATATTGATGTATTTGATAGTGGCTGGTAATTTCCTTAGGCTCTGTTCACTTTTCTTTGTTTTTCCCCCTCATACTTGATGATTTTAAATGACTTGACTTCAAGTTCACTGATTCTTTTGTGTGTTTGTTGTTAAACTCCTCTACTGTATTTTTCAATTCAATTATGGTACTTTTCAACTCCAGAATTTCTGAGGTTCCCTTTTTTAATTTCTAGCTCTTCATTGATATTCTCATTTTGTTCCTATATTATTCCAGATTTCCTTTAGTTCTTTGTTCATGTTTTCCTTTTGCTCTTTGAACATATTCATGATAGTGGTTTTAAAGTTTTCCTATAGTACATCTAATGACTATTTCTTCAGGGAAAGTTTCTACCACTTAATTTTTTTCCTTTGAATTGAGCATGTTCCCTGTTTCTCTGCATGCTTTGTGTTTTTTGGTGAAAATTGGGCATTTGGAAAGACATCCACCTCTTACAGTCTTTGCAGAGTTGCTCCATGTCTGGGAAGTCCTTAACTAGTTAGCAAGGTGTGTTCTGAGTCTTAGGATAAGCCTGAGGTAAAGGCTTAAAATCTTCTCAGGTATTTTCTAAGGATATCTCTTGCCTGGGCATGTGCATGTGCTTTTTTCAACTCCCACATATACATTGCTGCTTTTAAATATCTTAAATTCCCAAAACGTCTCACCCCAGCTTCTCCTCATGGCTTTAGATATTCTATTGTATTTCTCCACCTGTAATCTCTTATCCTAGGCATGTGAGGGTCTGTAGTCTCCCTACAGCTTTTATAAGCAGTGTCTGACATGTTCCCTGGTTTTACCCAGCATGATATTGGACTTATGCTGACTTTTTTCATCTGAGCTCTTATTTGGGCAAAACAAAGTTCAGTCCTTCAGGCAGTCTTCTGATTATAATGTAAATAAGATCTCTGCTCCCTCTGGTTCTAGAAAAAGACTTAGGGACTGGGCTACTGATTCCTCCAGACTGCACTGTGCCATGTCAGGGAGGGCTGAGACAATGGTGAGTAAAAATGCCAGGAATGTTCTTATTGTTTTGAATGTGTTTTTTCTTGATTGGGCATTTGATTGGTTGCTGTAAGCCTTTGACTGCTTTACAGAGCCCTTATAAAGTTATTTTATTCAGTCTCTAGTTGTTTTTCTGTTTCCATGGAGAAATGAGTGCCTACAGTTTCCTAGTCTGCCATTTTCTGACTTTACCCCTAAATTATTAATTTTTTTTCTTTTTGCTATGTCTTGGTACCATAGTTATGGTGGCTCCATAAAATGAACTGAGAAGATTTTACCTTTTCTGTGTTTGGGGAAAATAATTATACCCTTAGAATTAACTTCTTGTTTTTCAAAAATATTCATCTGTCAAATTATCTGTCCATTGAGCCTTTTTGCCATTTCTCTTGACTCTTTCAACATGTTAATTTATCACTGATGTAGTAAGATAATATATTTTCTGCATTAAAAACAAAGGGTATAAATCAAATATTACATGAGTTTTACAAATTCTACATAAAATTGAAGTAATTGGAATTTTTGTGTGTGTGTGAGGAAGACCAGCCCTGAGTTAACATCCTATGCCATTCCTCCTCTTTTTTTGCTGAGGAAGATTGACCCTGGGCTAACATCCATGTCCATCTTCCTCTACTATATATGGGATGTCACCACAGCATGGCTTGATAAGTGGTGTGTCAGTGCACACCCAGGATGTGAACCTGTGAACCCCAGGCCGCCGAAGCAGAATGCGTGCACTTAACCACTGCACCACTGGGCTGGCCCCAAAGTAATTGGAATTTAACAGTATATTACAAAATATATGCTTAAATCAGAATAACAAGAACGGTTATATATTAAGAAATCTATAAATTAATTTAATTGTTTTATTAGAAATTTTGCTCATAAAATTGTGACTAAGAGTATAATTGGATGTCAGCTTCATGGTTCAGTGAGTTGTTCCCTTTTTCTCTCCCCTCTAAGTTACAAATAAACAGACATCCATTAACAAACAGAGTATACCCTACACAGCACAACAGGATGCCTGACAGATTCATGCAGCTATACATCTGAAACAGGTGGACTGGATCCCCAGGAAACAGTGGAACTAGGGGTGCGCCCCCCCAGTGACAGCAACCCAGTATGTGGATCCTCAAACAGTGGCCAGAGTGACTATGAGTGGAGGTGGGGGCAGCCCAGCCTGTGAATGGACGCTTGCAGAGTGGCAGTCGCCTGGCACATGGGAGAGCACACCATGACACAGCAGCCCCGCATGCATGAATGCTCCCCCCCAAGTGGCAGTGTCTCAGTCTGTGTGAAGATGCCATGCTGGGTGGCAGCCCCACACATTCAAATTCAACAAACCCACTGAGCAGCTGGATCCCAGCCCATGCAAACGGAGAGAGGCTGACTAGCACCACTATGAGCAGATGCAACAGGAACAGAAAAAACAGCCACTGCCCCTCCAATGGTGGCAGGGGAGTCTGCAACCACAGGCAACAGAAACCACAGCAAAACTAGTGACCCAGCTCCGAGTGACAGCAACCCTTACACCAGCTACACCAGCAGTGGGGGCTGTATATAAGTCCCTATGTCCCCAGGCCCCCACCAGTGACAGTGACAGTGACACCTGTGAACCCAACACCTCTGCCAGAGGTGCAACCAGCACCCTGAGACAACCTGGGAACAGCAGCACAGGTGGTGCATGGGACAGCAGCATCTGAGCCCACAGAGAGCCAGTGGAGGAACATGACACCCAGGTGAACAGAAACAAAGTAACCAAAGCTGTACCCAAATAAGAAAATGTGATTACTATGACAGATGCACCAGCAGAGGATCAATTCATTGAACACCATGAAGAACTATAGTAACACTGCAGAACTAAAGGAAAATGCAACTCTCCAGTAACCAAACCTGAAGTCATAGAAGACTACAATCTAACTGACAGAGAATTAAAAATGGCTCTCATAAAGAAACTTACTTAATGAGTTACAGGAAAACTCAGAAAGACAGTTTAATGAGCTCAGGAATAAAATTAATGAACAGAAGAAATACTTCACCAAAGAGATTGAAGCTCTAAGAAAAACCAAACAGAAGTTCTGGATTTGAGGAATGCAATTAATGATATAAAAATAATGTAGAAAATGTAAAAAATAAAGTAGAGATTTTAGAGCAGAGAATTAGTAACCTTGAAGATATAAACCTAGAAATGCTTCAGGTGGAGGAGGAGAGAGAACTAAGATTTAACAAAAATGAAGAAATTCTTTGAGTAAATCTGACTCAATTAGGAAAAGCAACATAAGGATAATAGGTATCCCAGAGGGAGAAGATAGGGAGAAAGGAGCAGAGTGCTTGTTCAAAGAAATAATAGCTGAGAACTTCCCAAACCTGGAGAAGAAACTGGACATACAAGTACATGAATACAATAGAATTCTTAATTACATCAGTGCAAAAAGACCTTCTCCAAGGCATATAATATTAAAACTGTCAAAAGTCAATGATAATGAAAAAATATTAAGGGGGGCAAGAGAGGAGAAAATAGCCTACAAAGGAACTCCCATCAGGCTTTCAGCACATTGATCAGCAGAAATGTTACAGGCTAGGAGATAATGGAATGAAATATAGAAAATACTGAAAGACAAAAACTGTCAGCCAAAGGCCAGCCCTGGTGGCCTATTGGTTAAGTTTGGTGTGCTCCACTTTGGCAGCCCAGGTTCGGTTCCCAGGCATGGACCTACACCACTCATCTCTCAGTGGCCATGCTGTGGAAGCAGCTCACATACAAAAAGAAGAATATTCACAACAAGGTGAATCTTCCTCAATAAAAAAAGGAAAATAACTATTAGCCAAGAATACTCTATCCAGCAAAACTTTCCTTCAGATATGATAGAGAAATAAAAGCTTTCCCAGCTAAACAAAAGCTGAGGGAGTTAATCGACACTAGACCTGCCTTAGAAGAAATGATAAAGGAAGCCCTCCTACCAGAAACAAAAATGCAAAGGTTTACAAAGCTGTGAGCAAGGAGATAAATAGATAGGCAAAATCAGAAAATTGCAGCTCTCTATCAGAATAAAGTAGCAAACATTTAATTTTATCATAAAAGATAGGGAAAGAAAGCATCAAACATAACTATAAACACTTCAACTTAGTCACAAACTGACAACACACAAAAAAATAATTTGCGACAATAAAAACATAGAAGGGTAAGAGAAATGGGATGGAACCTGCTTAAGCTAATGGAGATAAGAGGCTATCAGAAAATGGGCTATCTCATCTATGAAATCTTTTATACAGACCTCATGGTAACCACAATACAAAAAATGAAAACAGAGTCACAAAACATAAAGAGAAAATTGAGAAAACCGTCCAGAAAACCACGAAACTGAAATGGCAGTCAGAAATATGAGGGAAAAGAAACAAGTGAAACACAGAAAAAACAGAAAACAAGAGATAAAATGGCAGTATTAAGCCCTCATATATCAATAATCACTCTAAATGTAAATGGATAGAATTCACCAATCAATCAAAAGACACAGAGCAGCTAGACGGATTAAAAAACAAGACTTGATGATATGCTGCCTGCAGGAAACACATCTCAGCTCTAAAGAAAAACATAGGCTGAGAGTGAAGGGATGGAAGATGATACTTCAAGCAAATAGCATGCAAAAGAAAGCGAGTGTTGCCCTAATTATATCAGACAAAGCAGACTTCAAGATACAAAAGATAATGAGAGACAAAGATGGGCATTATATATAATGATAAAAGGGGAATTT
This sequence comes from Diceros bicornis minor, assembly GCF_020826845.1. Lineage (NCBI taxonomy): Eukaryota > Metazoa > Chordata > Mammalia > Perissodactyla > Rhinocerotidae > Diceros > Diceros bicornis. The sequence goes on along the minus strand of NC_080781.1, from coordinate 68,852,141 downwards.
CACCAAGACGACATAACACTTATTAATATATATACACCTAACACAGAAGCAACAAAGTACATAAAGCAACTATTTAAAGACCTAAAGGGAGAATCTGATAGCAAAACAATAATAGTAGAGGTCCTCAACACCTGACTTACATCAATGAATAGATCATCCGGAAAGAAAGTCAACAAGGAAATAGTGGATTTAAATGAAACACTTGGTCACATGGACTTAATATATATATATAGAGAGAGCATTCCATTCAAAAGCAGCCAAATACACATTCTTCTCAAGTGCACATGGATCATTCACAAATATAGACCATATGTTGGGAAACAAGGCAAGCCTTAATAAATTTAAGAAGATTAAAATCAAATCAAGCATCTTTTCCAACCACAATGCTATGAAACTAGAAATCAACTACAAGAAAAAGGCTGGAAAAACCACAAATATGTGGAGACTAAACACAAAGCTAATGAATAACCATTGGATCAATGAAGAAATCGAAGGACAAATCTAAAGATACCTGGAGACAAATGAAAATGAAAACACAACTCTTATGGCAGGCAGCAAAAGCGGGCCTAAGAAAGAAATTCATAGCAATATAGGCCCACCTTACCAGATAAGAAAAATCTCAAAAAAGTAATCTTAAACTACATCTAACAGAACTAGATACAGAAGAACAAACAAAGCCAAAAGTCAGCAGAAGGAGGGAAATAATAAAAATTAGAGCAGAACTAAATGAAATAGACACAGGGAAAACAATAGAAAGGATCAATGAAACCAAGAGCTGGTTCTTTGAGAAGATCATCAAAATTGCCAAACCCCGAGCTAGACTCATGAAGAAAAAAAGAGACAAGGCTCAAATAAATAAAATTAAAAATGAAAGAGCAGAAATAACAATGGATACTACAGAATTATCAAGGATTATAAGAGAAATTATGGAAAACTGTACGCCCACAAATTGGATAACCTAGAAGAAATGGAAAAATTCTTTGACTCATACAGCTTCCCAAAACTGAATCAAGAAGAAATAGAGAATCTAAGTAGACAAATCACAAGTAAAGAGATTGAAACAGTAACGAAAAACCTCCCAAAAAAACAAAAGTCCAGGACCAGATGGCTTCTCTGGAGCATTCCACCAAACATTCAAAGAAGATTTAATACCTATCCTTCTCAAACTATTCCAAAAATTGAAGAAGATGGAATGCTTCCTAACTCATTCAATGAGGTGAACATCACCCTCATACCAAAATAGGACAAAGACAACTCAAAGAAGGAAAATTACAGGCCAATCTCGCTGATGAACATAGATGCAAAAATCCTCAACAAAATGCTGGCAAATCAAATACAGCAATACATTAAAAGGATCATACACCATGATTAAGTGGGATTTAATCCAGGGACACAGGGATGGTTCAACATCTGCAAATCAATCAATGTTATACACTACATTGAAAAATGAGGAATAAAAATCACATGATAATCTCAATAGATGCAGAGAAAGCATTTGACAAGATCCAACATCCATTTATGATAAAAACTCGCAATAAAATGTGTATAGAAGGAAAGTACCTCAACATAATGAAGGCCATATATGAGAAACCCACAGCCAACATCATAGTAGATGGTGAAAAACTGAAACTTTTCCTTCCGAGAACAGGAACATACAAGGGTGCCTATTCTTGCCACTCCTATTCAACATAGTATTGGAGGTTTTGGTCAGAGCATTTGGCAAGAAAAAGAAATAAAAGGAAGCCAAAAGGAAGGAAGGGAAAGGAGGGAAACTCTCATTGTTTGCAGATGACATGATTCTATACATAGAAAACCCTAAAGAATCCATGAGACAACTATTAGAAATATTCAACAACTACAGCAAAGTGGCAGGGTAAAAAATAAACTTACAAAACTCAGTTGCATTTCTATACACTAATAATGAAGTAGCAGAAAGAGAAGTTAAGAATACAATCCCATTTATGATTGCGACAAAAAAGAATAAAATATCTAGGAAGAAACTTAACCAAAGAAGCAAAAGACTTATACACTGAAAAGTATAAGACATTATTGAAAGAAATTGAAGAAGACATTAGAAAATGGAAAGATATTCCCTGCTCATGGATTGGAAGAATAAACATAGTTAAAGCATCCATACTATCTAAGCAATCTACAGATTCAATGCAACCCCAATCAGAATCTCAATGACATTCTTCGTGGAACTAGAACAAAGAATCCTAAAATTTATATGAAACAAGAAAAGACTTTGAATAGCTAAAGCAACCCTGAGAAAAAAGAACAAAGCTGGAGTCATCATAATTTCTGACTTCAAAATATACTACAAAGCCAAAGTAATCAAAACAGTATGGCACTGGCACAAAAACAGACACACAGATCAATGGAACAGAATTGAAAGGCCAGAAGTAAAACCACACATCTATGGAATGTTAAACTTTGACAAAGGAGCCAAGAAGATACAATGGAGAAAGGGAAGTCTCTTCAATAAATAGTGTTGGGAAAACGGGACAGCCACCTGCAAAAGAATGAAAGTATACCATTATCTTGCACGATACACAAAAAATTAACTCAAAATGGATAAAGACTTGAAGGTACGACCTGAAAACATAAAATTCCTGGAAAAAAATATAGGCAGTACCCTATTTGATATTGGTCTTAGCAGCATCCTTTTGAATACCATGTTTACCTGGGCAAGGGAAACAAAAGAAAAAATTAACAAATGGGCCTACATCAGAATAAATAGCTCCTGAAAGGAAAAGGAAACTATGAACAAAATGAAAAGACAACCGCCCAACTTGGAGAAAATATTTGTGTCATAATTCCAACAAGGGGTTAATCTCCAAAATATATAAAGAACTCATACAGCCCAACACCAAAAAAACAAACAGCCTGATCAAAAAATGGTCAGAGGTTATGAACAGACGTTTTTCCCAAGAAGATATACAGAAGGCCAACAGGCACATGAAAAGATGTTCAACATCATTAATTAGTCAGAATGGCTATAACTACCAAGACAAAAAACAACTAATACTGGAGAGGATGTGGAGAAAACGGAACCCTCATACACTGTTGGTTGGAATGAAAACTGGTTCAGCCACTAAGGAAAACAGTATGGAGATTTCTCAGAAAATTAAAAATAGAAATACCGTATGACCCAACTATCCCACTACTGAGTATTTGTCTAAAGAACTTGAAATCAATGATCCAAGGAGATTTATGCACCCCTATGTTCATTGCAGCATTATTAACAAAGCCAAGACATGGAAGCAACCCAAGTGCCCTTCTATGGATGAATGGATAAGGAAGGGTGGTATATATATATATATATACACACACACACAATGAAATACTACTCAGCCATAAAGAAAGACAAAATCATCCCGTTGGCAACAACATGGATGGTCCTCGCAGGAATGGTGTTAAGAGAAATAAGCCAGACAGAGAAAGACAAATACTGCATGATTTCACTCATATGTGGAAGATAAACAAATACATGGATAAAGAGAATAGATTAGTGGTTACCAGAAGGGAAGGGGGCTAGAGGTGGGTGAAAGGGGTAAAGGGGCACATATGTATGGTGACAGACAAAAATTAGACTACTGGTGGTGAGCATGATGAAGTCTATTCACAAATTGACAAATAACAATGTACATCCAAAATTACACAATTTTATAAACCATTATGATCTCAATAAAATTATTGAAGAAAATCACTTGATCATCTCAATAGATGCAGAGAAAGCATTTGACAAGATCCAGCATTCATTTATGATCAAAACTCCCAATAAAACGGGTAAAGAAGGAAAGTACCTCAAAATAATAAAGGCCCTATATGACAAACTCACAGCCAATATCATATTTAATGGTGAAAAAATGAAAACCATTCCTCTGAGAACAGGAACAAGACTGGGTGCCCACTCTTGCCCCTCTTATTCAACATAGTACTGGAAGTTTGGGCCAGAGCAAATGGGCAAGAAAAAGAAATAAAAGGGATCCAAATTAGAAAGGAAGAAGTAAAACTCACAGTGTTTGTGGATGACATGTATCTATATATAGAAAACCCTAAAGAATCCACCAAAAACTATTAGAAGTAATCTATGACTACAGCAAATTTGCAGGGTGCAAATTCAACATAGAAAATCAGTTGCATTTCTATACACTAATAATGAACTTGCAGAAAGAGAAGTCAAGTATACAATCGCAAGAAAAAGAATAAAATATCTATGAATATATTTAATGAAGGAGGTGAAAGACCTATACACTGAAACTACAAGATCAGTGGAATAGAACTGAAAGCACAGAAATAAAATCACACACCTATGGACAAATAATCTTCAACAAAGGAGCCAAGAACGTACAATGGAGAAAGAAAAGTCTCTTCAATAAATGGTGCTGAGAAAACTGGACAGCCACGTGCAAAAGAATGAATGCAGACCATTATCTTACACCATACACAAAAATTAATTCAAAATAGATTAAGGACTTGAATGTAAGATCTGGAACAATAAAACTCCTTGAAGAAAATATAGGCAATACCTTCTTTAACATCGGTCTTAGCATCATCTTTTTGAGTACCATGCCTACTCAGGCAAGGAAAACAGAAGAAAAAATAAACAAATGAGACTACCTCATATAAAAAGATTCTGCAAGGCAAAGGAAACCATCAACACAATGAAAACACAACCCACCAAGTGGGAGAAAATATTTGCAAATCATATATCTGTCAAAGGGTTAATTTCCAAAATATGGAAAGAACTCATACAACTCAACAACAAAAAAGCAACCCTATCAAAAAATGAGCACAGTATATGAACTGACATTTTTGCAAAGAAGATATAAAGATGGCCAATAGGCACATGAAAAGATGTTCAACATCACTAATTATTAGGGAAATGCAAATCAAAACTGCAATGAGATCTCACCTCACCCCCGTCAGAAATGCTGTAATTAACAAGACAAGAAGTAACAAACATTGGAGAGGATGTGGAGATAAGGGAACCCTCATACACTGCTGGTGGGAATGCTAACTGGTACAGCCACTCTGGAAAACATATGGACATTTCTCAAAAAATTGAAAACTGAAATACCATATGATTCAGCTGTCCCACTACTGGATATTTATCCAAAAACACAAAATTGACAATTCAAAGAGATTTATGCATCTCTATGTTCATCATAGCATTATTCACAATAGCCAAGATGTAGAAGAAATCCAAGTGCCCATCAATGGACTAATGGATAAAAAAGATGTGGTATATATACAATGGAATACTGCTCAGCCATTAAAAGAGACAAAATTGTGCCATTTGCGACAACATGGATGGACCTTGAGGATATTATGCTAAGCAAAATAAGCCAGACAGAGAAAGACAAACACCATATGATTTCACTCGTATGTGGAGGATAAACAAACACAAGAATAAGGAGAACAGATGAATGGTTACCAGAGGGGAAGGGAGTGGGGAGGGTGCAAAAGGAGTAACAGGGAACATATGCATAGTGATGGATAATAACTAGAGTATTGGTGGTGAACATGATGTAGTCTATACAGAAAATGATATACAAAATTGTACAACTGAAATTTACACAATGTTATAACCCAGTATGACCTCAATAAAATAATTTAGAGCCCCCCCAGAAAAACAAAAGAGTGTAATTGGAGAGTCAGGGAATTTGGTGGCATAGGAAAACCCTGAACTCACCTCCTTCTATGGACACAGCAAATCTACAACTACATGTGGAAGAATTACCTCTGAGGGAGAACTGGAAACTGGACAAAAAGAACCCCCACAACAAGGGACAACACTGACAGAGGTGGAAGAGGCAGAAACACCTCTCTAGTGAGGAAAAAAAAAACTGCATTCTTGCTGTGGCACTTCACAGCGAGGGGCAATCCTAAGGTATGAATCTTTTCCTGGAAAGCAGGGGGTCTGAGTAGGAGATCTTTCCCACAATAAGAAGCCTTTGAATTCAGCACAACCGAGATGAGTACCATAATACTTGACTTTGCTGGCTATTAGAACCACTGGGGAATACCCCCAGAAAAGCTATTGAATATAAGAGAAAGAAAGGCCTGCACTTAAAGGTCACAAGCACATATTCGCCTGTTGGTGGATAGTCCTTTGGTAAAAGAGACTAACTTGATAAGCTCTTAGTACACGTCAGAGAGGCAGGAGGTTGCTGGGCCCAGCTCCACAGGGGCTGAGACACTGGCTCAGCCATTACTGTGACCTAGTACACGCATGCTGACACAGACACTGGCTGATGCCATTGGATTTTTTCCCCTGGCCTGTTAGCACAGGGATTTGCCTCACTCTCTAGAGCACCGATTTAATCCAGCTCAGCCAGGACAGGCCCCACTCAGCAGCAAGCCCATGGGACACTAGTGGGTCCACATAGGTGGAGTGTGTGGGATCTCTGCAGAGGAGTCAGTGTGTCTGCTTTGGCTGAGCACGGAATCCACATGGGCAGGAGTGTGTGGGCCCATGAGCAGTGGGGTGTTTCAGCTTCAGCAGACTTGTGCCATTGGTGATCTCAAACAGCCACACAGCGGATCTGCCCCACCTTCTAATGCCTGAAATGATGGTGTGCTGTCACACCTGGGGCCAGCCCCACCCAGCTGAGCTCCTGAGAGAGCTGAAAACAGCCTCACAGGCTGGAGGCCTTCAGCAATTGTGAGCCCCTGAGCCTAGCAACTAATCACACTGGAAGCCAGACTCACTTAAAAGCAAAACAGCAGCAGATGTGTATTATTAGACCCTCTGGCCAGGTGTGCTGGGGCTTGCTCCACCCAATAAAGTCACCAAAGTGGCTGTAACAGCTGCATGAGGCTGAGCTTTACAACCAACCGGTCAGGGGGCCATCATAGCCTACCCATGCACCCACAGCAAGAGCAACCCCACAACAACAGAAAGGTACATGTAGCCCACACAGGGGACAATCCTGGAACATTTGGAACTGGTGATGAGAGGGAAGCACATTGCCATGCCCCATAAGGCTTCTCTTACATAAGGCCACATTTACAAGATCAAGAAACATAGCTTATTCACCTAATACATAGACACAAGCACAGAGAAGTAGGCAAAATGAGGAGACAAAGGAATATGTTCCAAATAAGGTAACAGGACTAGTCTTCAGAAAAAGAACTAAATGAAACAGAGATAAACAATCTACCTGATAAAGAGTACAAAATAATAGTCATAAGATTGCTCACTGATCTTGGGAGAAGAATAGATGAACACAGTGAGAAGTTCAACAAAGAATTGGAAAATATAAAAAAGAACCAATCAGAAGTGAGGAATACAGGGGCCAGCCAGGTGGGGCAAGCAGTTGGGTGCGCACGCTCTGCTGCGGTGGCCCGGGGTTCACCAGTTCGGATCCCAGGCGTGCACCGATGCACCACATGTCAAGCCATGCTGTGGCAGCGTCCCATATAAAGTGGAGGAAGATGGGCATGGATGTTATCCCAGGGCCAGTCTTCCTCAGCCAAAAGAGGAGGATTGGCAGATATTAGCTCAGGGCTGATCTTCCTCAAAAAATAAATAAATAAAAAAAAAAAGTTGTGAGGAATACAATGCTGGAAATGAAAAATTCACTAGAGGGAATCAGCAGCAGAGGAGATAACAACAACAAGAATAACGGATTAGCGAGCTGGACCAAGAGTAGAGGAAACTGCACAAGGTGAACAGAAAAAAGAAAAAGTAATTTAAAAAAGCAAGGACTGACTAAGGGACATCTGGGACAACATCAAGTGCACTAACATCTGTATTTTAGGTGTCCCAGACAGAGAAGAGAGGGACAAAGGGGCAGAGAATCTATTTGAAGAAATAATACCTGAAAACTTTCCTAACCTAAGGAAGGAAACAGACATCAAGGTACAGGAAGCACAGAGAGCACCAAACAAGAAGAACTCAAAGAGGCTCACACCAAGACATATTATAATTAAAACGTCAAGAATTAAAGATAAAGAGAGAATCCTAAAAGCCACAAGAGAAAGGCAACAAGTTACATACAAAGGAAAACCCTTGAGGCTATGAGCTGACTTCTCAGAGAAAACTTTACAGGCTAGAAGGGATTGGCACAATATATTCCAAATACTGAAAGGAAAAAACCTGCAGCCAAGAATACTCTACCCAGCAAGTTTATCATTCAGAATGGAAGGAGAGGTAAAGAGTTTTCCAGATCAGCGAAAACTACAGGATTTTTTCATCAATGAATTACCCTTACAAGAAATGTTAAACTGACTTATTTAAGTGGAAAAGAAAAATTCACAAATGGGAATAAAAAATTATCAAAGAAAAAGAATCACTGGTAAAGGCAAATATACAGTAAAGTTGGCAGATCAACCACCTATAAAGCTAATATGAAGGTCAAAAGGCAAAAGTCCCAAAAATATCTATCTCCATGATAAGAGGTTAAGGGATACACACACACACAGAAGAGGTTAAATATGATATCAAAAACATAAAATGTGGGGGGAGGGATGTAAAAATGTAGGGCTTTTAGTAAGAGGTCAAACTTATGAGACCATCAACTTAATATAGACTCCTATTTACATAGGTGATTATACATGAACCTCATGGTAATACAAACCAGAAACCTATAATAAGTACACAAAAAATTAAGAGAAACACAAACATAATACTAAAGAAAACCATCAGATCACAGGAAAATAGAGCAAGAGAAGAAGAAAGGAACAGAGAAGAACTACTAAAACACCCAGAAAAAAATTAACAAAATGGCAGTAAGTACATACTTATCAATAGCTACTTTAAATGTCAATGGGCCAAATGTTCCAATCAAAAGGCATAGGGTGGCTGAATGGGAAAATAAAAAGACCCATATATATGCTGCATACAAAAAACACACTTCACACCTAATGACACTCGCAAAATAAAGTGAAGGAACAAAAAAAGATAGTCTATGTAAATGTCAATGAAGAGAAGGCCGGGGTAGCAATACTTACATCAGACAAAATAGACTATAAAGCAAAACACAAGAGACAAAGAAGGGCACTACATAATGATAAAGAGAACAATCCAACAAGAGGATATAACACTTGTACATATCTATGCCCCTAAAATAGGAGCACATAAATATATAAAGCAATTATTAACAGACATAAAAGGAGAAACAGACAGTAACACAATAATAGTAGATGACTTTAACACCCCCACTTACAACAATGGATAGATCATCCAAACAGAAGATCAATAAGGAAACATTAGCCTTGAATGACATATTAGACCAGGTGGTCTTAGTAGACATATACAGAACATTCCATCCAAACCTAAGAATACAAATTCTTTTTGAATGCACATGGGACATTCTCCAGGATGTTTCACACATTAGGCCACAAAACAAGCCTCAATAAATTTAAGAAGGTTGAAATAATACCAAGCATGTTTTCTGACCACAATGGTATGAAACTACAAATCACTTACAAGATGAAAGTTGGAAAAGCCACAGATATGTGGAGATTACATAAAATGCTATGGAACAACTATTGGGTCAATGAAGAAATCAAAGGAAAAATAAAAAAATACCTGTAGACAAATGAAAATGAAAACATGACATGCCAAAATTTATGAGATACAGCAAAAGCAGTACTAAGAGGGAAGTTTATAGCAACACAGGCTTAGCTGAAGAAAAAAGAAAAATCTCAAATAAACAGTCTAACAGTGCACATAAAGGAAGTAGAAAAAGGAGAATTAAAAAAGTACCAAATCAGTAGAAGGAAAGAAATAATAAAAATCGGAGTGGAAATAAATGAAATAGAAACTACAAAAAAACAAAAAAGAAAAAGTCAATGAAACTAAGAGCTGGTTCTTTTAAAAGATAAAATGGTCAAACCTTTCACTACCCACCAAGAAAAAAATGGGGAAAGAAGGCCCAAATAAATAAAATCATAAAAGAAAGAAGATAAATTATAATAGATACCTCAGAAATACAAAGGATTATAAGAGAATATTACAAAAAACTATAGTCCAGCAAATTGGATAATCTATAAGAAATGGACAAATTCTTAGAACCATATAACCTTCCAAAACGGAATAAGGAAGAAATAGAGAATTTGAATTGACCAATCACCAGTAAGAAGATTGAAATAGCAATCAAAAACCTCCCCAAAAATAAAAGTCCAGGACTAGATGGCTTCCCTGGTGAATTCTACCAAACATTCAAAGAAGACTTAATACCTATCCTTCTCAAACCTTTCCAAAAAAAGGAAGAGGAGGGGAAGGTTCCTAACTCATTCTACGAGGTCAACATTACCCTTATATCAAAACCAGACAAGGACAACACAAAAGATTATTACAGGCCAATATTACTGATGAACATTGATGAAAACATCCTCAACAAAATACTAGCAAATGGAATACAACAATGCATTAAAAAGATCATACACCATGATCAAGTGGGATTTATTCCAGGGATGAAGTGATGGTTCAACATCCAGAAATCAATCAACATGATATTCCATATCAAGAAAATGTATAATAAAAATCACATGATCATCTCAATAGATGCAGAGAAAGCATTTGACAAGATACAGTACCCATTTATGATTTAAAAAATCTCAAAAAATGGATATAGAAGGCAAGTACCTCAACATAATAAAGGCCATCTATGACAAACCCACAGCTAACATCATACTCAATGGTGAAAAACTGAAAGCTATCACTTTAAGAACAGAAACCAGACAAGGATGCTCACTTTTGCCACTCATTTAATATAGTATTAGAAGTCCTAGCCAGAGTAATCAAGCAAGAAAAAGAAATAAAAGGGATCCAAATTAGAAAGGAAGAAATAAAACTGTCACTATTTGTAGATGACATGATTTTGTAAATAGAAGATCCTAAAGAATCCACCAAAAAACTATTAGAAATTATAAATGAATACAGTAAAATTGCAGGATACAAAATCAACATAGAAAAATCAGTTGTATTTCTATACACTAACAACGAAGCAGCAGAAACAGAAATTAAGAATACAATCCCATTTACAATTGCAACAAAAAGAATAAAATACCTAGGAGTAAACTTAACCAAAGAGATGAAAGACCTGTACACTGAAAACTATAAACATCACTGAAAAAAATCGAAGACGACACAAAGAAATGCAAAGATATTTCCTGTTCATGGAGTGAAAGAATTAACATATTTAAAATGTCCATACTTCCTAAAGCAATCTACAGATTTAATGCAATCCCTTACAAAGTCCCAGAAATATTTTTCACAGAAAGAGAACAAAGAATCCTAAAATTTATATGGCACAATAAAAGACTCCAAATAGCCAAAGAAATCCTGAGAGAAAAGAACAAAGCTGGAGGTGTCATACTCTCTGACTTCAAAATATACTACAAAGCTATAGTAATGAAAACAGCATGGTACTGGCACAAAAATAGACACACAGATCAATGGAACAGAATCAAGAGCCCAGAAATAAACCCACACATCTATGGAAAGATAACTTTTGACAAGCAAGCCAAGAAAATACAATGGAGAAAGGAAAATCTCTTCAATAAATGGTGTTGGGAAACTGGACAGTCACATGCAAAAAATTGAAAGTAGACCATTATACACAAAAATTAACTCAAAATTGATTAAAGACTTGAATGCAAGATCTGAAACCATAAAACTTCTAGATGAAAACATAGGCAGTATGCTCTTCAATATCCATCTTAGCAGGATCTTTTCAAATATCATGTCCCCCCAGGTAAAGAACATAAAAGAAAAATTAAACAAATGGGACCACATCAAACTAAAAAGCTTCTGCACAGCAAATGAAACCATCAACAAAATGAAAAGACAACCTAACATTTGGGAGAAGATATTTGCAAACCATATATCTGATAAGTGGTTAATATCCAAAAGTCATAAAGAACTCATACAACTCAACAACAACAAAATGAACAATCCAATTAAAAAATGGGCAAAGAATCTGAACAGACATTTTTCCAAAGAAGATATACAGATGGTCAAAAGGCACATGAAAAGATGTTAAATATCACTAATTATTAGGGAAATGCAAATCAAAACTACAATGAGATATCACCTTACACCCGTCAGAATGGCTATAATTAACAAGACAAGAAATAACAAGTGTTGGAGAGGATTTGGAGAAATGGGAACCCTCATACACCATTGGTGGGAATGTAAACTCACGCAGCCACTATGGAAAACAGTATGGAGATTCCTCAAAAAATTAAGAATAGAACTACCATATGATCCAGCTATTCCTCTTCTGGGTATTTATTCAAAGAACACAAAACCACGAATGTGTAAAGATATTTGCACTCCTATGTTCATTGTAGCATTATTCATAATAGTCAAGACTTGGAAACAACCTAACTGCCCATCAATGAATGAAGGGATAAAGAAGATGTGGTATTTATACACAATGGAATGCTACTCAGCTATAGAAAAGGTGAAATCTTGTCATTCGTGAACATGGATGGATCTTGAGGGTATTATGCTAAACGAAATAAGTCAGATGGAGAAAGTCAAATACTATATGATTTCACTCATAAGTAGAAGATAAAAGGAACAACAAAGAAACATATAGAAACAGAGTTTAGATTGGTGGTTACCAGAGGGGAATGGGGTAGGGAAGAGGGAAAAAGGAGTCGTAGGGCATATGTGTATGGTGATGTATCGTAATTAGTCTTTAGGTGGTGAACATGATGTAGTTTACACAGAAATCAAAATATAATTATGCACACTTGAAATTTATATAATGTTATAAACCAATGTTACTCAATAAAAAAGGAAAAAAAAATAAAAGGAGGTGTAATTTGTAAAAGACTTTTATATGTTAATAGATTTAATTCACATTATAACCCTATGAGTTTGCTATTATACTTATTCTTATTTTACAAATAAATAAACAGGCAGAGATACATTGAATAACTTTCTTAAAACTGTGCAAATTCAACGTTTTTAAAATTATTTAGAGATATAAATATTGGCATGCAAGAGATCAATTTTTTATTATTTGAAGAATCCAAAGCTGATCAAATGTAAAGTATAAGTGTAAAAAGCAGTACCTTTTTGATAAGCCAGCAATAACTGGTTAGGAAATCTAATAAAAATGTTCCCACTTACTTTAGCAGAAAAATTATAATGTGCCATGGCATAAGCCTAAGAAGAAATATGAAATGTTAAAATTTTATTGAATGGCATGATAAACGGGAAATATTATATATTTATTGGTTCTCTCTTATTTTAGTCTAAGAATTTAAATAAATCCCAATCAAAATAGCAAAAGACTTTTTTTCATGCATTTTGACAAGTTGGTTCTAAAATTCAAGTGGAGATCTGAAAATGCAGGAAGAGCCAAGAATAAGATAGTGGACTTTTTAATAGTTATCAAAACATATAAAACTATTGTAAATAAAAGAAAATGACATTGAACCAAGAAAAGACAATCACTGTAAGAGGATATAGAATCCATAGAAAGAATTCGATATCATATTGATGAGATTTGAAAAGGGCATGTTGCAAAATGTCATACAATATTACATACAGTTTACATTAAAAGAAAATCCTCAATTATATACTGTATATTTTATGACTAAATATTTGTATATAAGTTCATTGAAAAAAAAACAGGAAGGAAACCTACCATACATCAGTGGTAATGTACTCTGAGTAAAGAAAAAAGGGAATATTAATTTGTGGGGTGAGTTGTCAAAGAGGGAATTGAGCATCATTTGTAATGCTTTTGGAGTTTTTTTGACACAAGTAAAGTGTTTATGATTTTTATGCAATTAAAATTTATTTTATAACAAGGACATATGATAGTCTGAAGAATATGAAGTCCTTTTCATGAACTCACATTCATTGAGTGCTTACAATGTTATGTGTGGTTCTAAGCAATTTACATGTATTAGTACATTTACCTTTCACAATGATCCTATGAAGTCAGTAGTTTTATTTCCCCCAAATTTTGCTGATGAGGAAACTGAGGCACAGAGATATTAAACAATTCTCACAATGTCACACAGCTAGCAAGGGACAGAGCTGGGACTTGAATCCAGGCACACTGGTTTCAAAGTCTGTGCTCTTAGCCATGACACCACTGTCTATATTAAACAGATTTAGAACATTTTAAGAGACTAAAGTAAAATCTTTAATAAAGCAATTATTACTAGTAGGAAGAAAGATACGAATAGCCCAATAGGAATATGACCAAAAAGAAATAAATAAAAAATTTAGAGAAGAAGAAATGAAAATAGCTGATACTGATATGTAAGCATGGAGAGGCTCCATGATGGCTAAATATTGTAAAGATGTTACTACAATCTAAGTCAATCTAAAATAATTAAGTGCAGTTCTAAGTAAAATATCAATAGGCAACAGAAGTTCTTTGCTGGAAACTGACAAGCTGATTGTTGAATTCAACTGGAGAAGATGTGGAAGAGTAAAATGTGTTTAGAAAAAAGAACAAGGAAGAATGACCTTTCCTACCATAAATCAAAAATTATAAGACTCTAGTAACTAATACAATGTGATTTTAATGCAGATATATATGAATAAACCAAAGGAACAGAATATTTTTAGAAATCTATGTTACATAAAAGCACAAAGATGTAGATTCAATGATGTTCACTGTATCTGTATTTGTAATCGTAAAACAAAATGTAAATAACTCAAATGTTCAAGAGGAAGCTGGTTAAATTACGGTAAAACCAAATGATAGTATATTATGCTATGTGTAGGATCATTATGTCATTACGTGTTAAAAGCTCTAAGACATAACATTAATTGCAAAAGGTGTTATAGAGTAGTATTTATATTAAGGTCTTATTTATGTAAAATGATCCTCAATTCCACATAGACACACACAATATGGTTAAGACTGCAGGCGACAGAACAGACTGCCTGGATTCAAATCAAATTCCTTAGCCTTTCTAAGTATTGGTTATCTTTCTTGTACAATAAATATAATAATTGAACCTACCTCATTGGCATATTGTTAATTCTCAGTAAGGAAACACAAAAAGTGCTTAGCATAGTGTGTTGCATAGCATAAGCCCTCCAGAAATGTTAGCTATTAGTATTAATAATGAATGAAATATGTAAGCACTTGTATTAGATGGGGAAAGGAGAGAGTAAGTAAGGAAGATGGTCTCCCTTCAAAATCCTCACCTCCTCTCTTTTCTCTTTTGTTATTTTTAATTATATATATTTTCATCAGCGTTTTCATAGAAAAAAGTCAGGGATAAAAAAGATCTTTCAGCCTTACCTGGCGTTCAAGGATTCTAAGGTCTCTGCAAATTAGGACTCTGATAGTCCTTGAGTCCTGAGCATGTGAAAACTTGATCTTCTGTCTTGTGTCTTGCAAACATCTTTACTGAAAATCCTTTCCTTCCTGATTAAGGTTCAGCATTTCCATTCAAGTCTCTTGCTCTCCTATCTTAGGACCTAAATCCAGGTATGGCTTGTAGTCACCAAGGGCCATTGGTGAAACTATGATAAACTTCAAATAAATTAGGACAAATCTTCAAATCTCTAATCAATACACACACATTGCTCCCCTCTCCACTCTCAGGTTCTCTTATTTTCACTATGAGAGTGTAATTCCTGTACGAATCATTATAGTAATCAGCAGTTGGGCAGACTAGGAGTGTGAGCCAATCACCGAGGCTGATTTTCAGTTGTGAAATATTTAGATGGAATTGTGGGCCTTTCAAAAAGAAAAATAAATTAACTCTTAGCTGGAGAGAAGAGGGCATCTGAGCATCTCAGTGCTCAAACATACTTCCTTGCACTCAACTTCATCCCCTGTGTCCAAAAAGGAGAGGTGAAAACTCAGAAGTTGGGCATTGTTCTACCATTTCCTCTTGCCCCATTGGTATCAAGAAACTTGGGTCTGGACAAGGATTGGATCCTTGACTACCAGAACAATAGGAAAGGCTACCGGATCCCTCAGAGTTGTCCTCTGGGCCCCCACCCACCCAGCCATGTCCCCCAACAAACATGTCCTGATCTTAGCCTCCTCAAGGCATATCCCTAGAACTGTATTCCAATGCCTAGAGTATTTAAGGCACAAAGTGGGTACCTTTAGTCCTTCCCAGCAATATTCCTAGATAATACAATTGTATGATTGTCAGGAGCCCTGGAATCCAGTGCTAGCTCCTTTACTAACCAAGAGTTTGAGTAGGGCACAGTCCTTTTACCTGCCCTGGGCCTCAATTTCTCCTATTGATTAGTGATGAAACCTTTCCAAGCATGATTGAAATTCTGTGATTCTAAGACCTTTATAAAATCAGGATTTTGCTCTTTTACACTCTCTGGGTTCTTCCAAAACTCACACCATGAGACAACCCTAGGTTAATAGGCATAGAATAGATGCCTTTAGTGAGGCCCAGAAGTCCTGTTATATTTCCTTATTCTATTTACTTTCACCCTTTTAAGTGAATATTTTACATCTTGTCATCTCTCCTCAAAACTTGAACATCTTTATCTTCACTGTCCGTTGATGACTTTATTTCCTATTGCACTGAGAAAATAGATGCGATTAAAAATAAATGTTCCACACACTCCTACCAACACATCTACAAACCTATGAGGTCAACACCCATATATTCTGCCTCCCTACATGTTACTAAAAATTAACTCTCTCGAGCCAGCCCCGTGGCTTAGTAGTTAAGTGTGTGCACTCAGCTGCTGGTGGCCTGGGGTTCGGATCCCAAGCGCCCACCGACGCACTGCTTCTCTGGCCATGCTGAGGCCGCGTCCCACATACAGCAACTAGAAGGATGTGCAACTATGATATGCAGCTGTCTACTGGGGCTTTGAGGGAAAAAAAAGGAGGGGGATTGGCAATAGATGTTAGCTCAGAGCTGGTCTTCCTCAGCAAAAAGAGGAGGATTAGCATGGATGTTAGCTCAGGGCTGATCTTCCTCACAAAAAAAAAATAAAAAATAAAATTAACTCTGTCTGTGCTTCAAGAAAAAGTCAAAATCCCATTTGAGTACCAGATTGCAGCTTGTCTCCTGCAATTTTCTCCTCTCTTTCTTGCACAATCCCAACAGCATACAAGCAAGCTTATTTCTCCTTTCTAAATAAATAAACAAGGAAACAAAAAACTTTCCTCTAACTCTCTCCCCATTTCTGTTTCTTTCTTAACAAAACTTTTTAAGAATAATAGTATAGGAGAGTGATGTTAGCAAGATGGTGGTGTAGGAAGCCCTGGACCTTTCTTCTTCCCATAAACACACCAATTCAGCAACAATTTATGGAGAAGTTCCCTTTGTGAGAAATAAGAAACTAGTTGAAATGCTCCTGCACATTGGGAGAACATGAAATCAGACGCACCAAAGGCGGTAGGGAGATTTGGGACACACTTCACCAGAGATCTTGCCCCCAGAGCAGGGTCAAACAATCAAGAAGAGACTCTCTACTTCCAAGCTTCAGCAAGAGAAGGGAAGAAGTTGGTTTGTGTAGGTAGCAAGCCAACTTTTCTGAGGGGGCTCCCCAGAGGACTGGTTTTGGTCTTTCTTTTTTTTTCTTTTATTTTTTTTTTGGTGAGGAAGATTGGCCCTGAGCTAACGTCTGTTGCCAATCCTCTTCTTCTTCTTCTCTTTTTTTTTTGGTTGAAGAAAATTGTCCCTGAGCTAACATCTGTGTCAATCTTCCTCTATTTCATATGTGGGATGCCACCATACCATGGCTTGATGAGCAGTATGTAGGTCAATGCCTGGGATCCAAAGCCACAAACCCCAGGCCACTGAAGCAGAGCACATGAACTTAACCACTACCCCACTAGGCCAACCCCTGGTCTTTCTGATCTTGGAGCTCTTACGGATCTGGAACAGTCTAGCAAACTAGAGGAGAATAGAAATGGCAAGTTGGGCTCATAGCCACCATAGCTCCCCCTACTGGCTCACCACAGAGCAAGTGAACAAAAACCACAGCTGCCTGCTTCACCCTGGGGAGGGAAAGAGTTGATAAAGGGCCCCCAGAGTTTCTGGCCAGGCTGATTGGTGGAGGTTTTCTCCTGTATAAGGATAGTCCATGAAGACTGGGAGAGGTGCTGCTTTGTCTAACGCACAGACAACAACACAAAGAGTAAAAAAAAAAAAAAATGAAGAATCAGGGAAAAATGTTTCAAACAAAGGAGCAAGATAAATCTCCAGAAACTGACCCTAATGAAACAGAATTATATGATTTACCTGACAGAGATTTCAAAATAATTGTCAGAAGGATGCTAACCAAGGTAAAGAGAGCATTGCATAAACAAAATGAGAATTTCAACAAAGAGAAAAAATATAAGAATGTACTAAACAGAAATCATGGAGCTGAAGAACACAAAGACTGAATTGAAAAATTCACTAGAGGGTTCAACTTCAGACTAGATCAAGTAGAAGAAAGGATCAGCCAACTCAAAGAAAAGTCACAATTACCCATGGACAAGAATAACTTTGTGGGAGACTGAGAGGTTCCAGAACCCCAATAGAGCAAGAAATCCAAAAATAGGTTCATTGAAGAGGGTACCAAGAAAAGTTTCACTTTACCCACATCACCACTACCCCAGAGCAGCACAAATCAAGGCCAAGAAAAACCCTCTCAATGCACACTTTTTCCCACAGAAGAAAGTGAGAATGAAGTGAGTGCCTGGCTTCCTCAGCCTTGTGAGATGCTGTCCAAGTGCCCAACTTCTTTCTCACACAACCTAGAACAATGAAGGGATCAGCATGACTGAATAGTCTTGGGACAGCAAGGAGCAGAGAAAAAGGGTGGGGGCTCACAGCAGCTAGTGCTTGGATCTCAACTGGCTGCAGATCCTACTAACCAGCTCACACATTCCACCAAGAGACCCACTCACAAATCCCATGAGACCCTTCACCTGTGGACCCTCCAGCTAACTAAGGCACACCTCCAGCATTCTGTGCATGCACAACAATGGCAGCACCCCACAGTCCTCTACACACTGCACATGCATGTGAGCAAGAGTTTGTAGATGGCACATGCAAGCTTCTTTAGACCTCCACAGACAGCACATGCAAGCTCCTGAAGATAGTACACAAATATCTGCAGCTGGCTCCACTATGCTGGATTGGAAGAAGGTGCACAAAATTGAAGACATCAGGGCACTGCCCTAGGATATATAAAGGAGAGGCTTTCAGCACCTGGCCTGGCTTTGTGGGATCAAGATAAGGCATACACTCCTAAGACTTCCTCCTCAAAGAGACAAGAGGACTGGAGTGGTTGTACCCATAGAAAAGTTCTGAGCGACCCACAGATTCTCTAAGCAGGCTGACTGGTGAAGGTCTTTATCTCCTAAAGCCAGACAGTAAGGCTGGAGGAGGTAATTTCTTATTCAAAAGAGAAGACAGCAACACAGTGCTTCAGGAAACATGAAGAATCAAGGAAATATGACACCACCAAGGGAATAAAATAAAGCCTCAGCGGCTGACGCTGAAGAAATGGAGATCTATGAATTGCTCAATAAAGATTTCAAAATAATTATTTTAAGGAATCTCAGTGAGCTACAAGAGAACACAGAGAGACAACTAAATGAAATGAGGAAAACAATACATGAAGAAAAAGAGAAGTACAATAGACAGAAACCATAAAAAAGAACCAAAGAGGAAATTTGGAGCTGAGGAATACAATGACTGAATTGAATAATTTATTAGAGAGCTTCAACAGCATATCAATCAAGCAGAACAAAGAATCAGCAAGCAGAAAGACAGATCATTTGAAATTATCCCATTAGAGGAACAAAAAGAAAATAGAATGAAAAAGATTGAAGAAAGCCTAAGGGACTTATGTAACACCATTAAGCAAACCAGTATACACATAATCAGGGAGTACCAGAAGAAGCAGATAAAGAGAAAGGGGCAGAAAGCTTATATTAAAAGATGATGACAATGAAAGAGGAGAAATTGCAACAGACACCTCAGAAATACAAAAGATTACAAGAGAATACTAGGAAAAGCTATATGCCAACCAATTCAACAATCTGGAAGAAATGGATAAATTCTTAGAATCATACAACCTTCTAAAACTGCATCAAGATGAAGTAGAGAATTTGAATAGACCAATCACCAGTAAGGAGATCGAAACAGTAATCACAAACCTCCCCCAAAATAAAAGTCCAGGACCACGCAGGTTCCCTGGTGAATTTTACCCAACATTCAAAGAAGACTTAATACCTATCCTTCTCAAACTCTTCCAAAAATTGAGGGGGGGAAGCTCCTTAACTCATTCTATGAAGCCGACATTACCCTGATACCAAAACCAGACAAGGACAACACAAAAAAAGAAAATTACAGGCCAATATCACTGATGAACATCGATGCAAAAATCCTCAACAAAATACTAGCAAATCGCATACAACAATATGTTAAAAAGATTATTCACCATGATCAAGTGGGATTTATTCCAGGTATGCAGGGATGGTTCAACATTTGCAAATCAATCAACGTGATACACCACATTAATAAAATGAAGATAAAAATCACATGATCCTCTCAATAGATGCAGAGAAAGCATTTGACAAGATACAGCATCCATTTATGATAAAAACTCTGAATAAAATGGAGATAGAAGTAAAGTACCTCAACATAATAAAGGCCATATATGACAAACCCACAGCTAATATCATCCTCAGTGGTGAAAAACTGAAAGCTATGCCTCTAAGAACAGGAACCAGACAAGGATGTCCACTGTCACCACTCGTATTTAACATAGTACTGGAAGTCCTAGCCAGAGCAATCAGGCAAGAGAAAGAAATAAAAGGGATCCAAATTGGAAAGGAAGAAGTGGAACTGTCACTATTTGCAGATGACATGATTTTATATATAGAAAACCCTAAAGAATCCACCAGAAACTTTTAGAAGTAATAAACGAATACGGTAAAGTTGCAGGATAAAAAATCAACATACAAAAATCAGTTGCATTTCTATACACTAACAACGAAGTAGCAGAAAGAGAAATTAAGAATACAACCCCATTTACAATTGCAACAAAAATAATAAAATAACTAGGAATAAACTTAACCAAAGAGGTAAAAGATCTGTACACCGAAAACTATAAAAC